>NC_060087.1:607500-907500 GCF_922984935.1 Meles meles | reverse complement strand
CGGGTCCCTGAAATGTTCCCGACAGGCTCGTCCGCAGAGAGAGGAACTGGGTGTCTCACGGGTGTCCCACGGTCACCCGGGGTCTCAGATCGGGGAGGCGTGGGGCCGGGGGCCTGTGGGAACGGGGCGACGGTCCTGCGGCACGCAGGGTTTCCCCTAAGGCTGCTCAGAACGCCGTGGGACGGCTTTACGCCGACGTTTGCACATCTCTGAGTGTCTTCAGAAACCACAGAACTGTCCACTTTAAACGGCTGAACTTGACAATATGTAAATCATGTGTCAGAAAAGCGGTGAGGAGCCGTCCCGGGGCGGTGAGCAGTGGCCCGCCGTGCCCTTGGACCAGCCCGCGCTTCCTAGGAGGCGGAGGGCGACGGGCCGCCCCGGCCGCGTCCCTCTCATGACTCCTCCGTTCAAACCACAAGCGCGTGTTTCAGAGCAGCCCGGTCTACCAGACCTGATTTCTTTATTAATCACCCGTGGCGCTCAGCGGGCGGCCACACGGCCCAGACGCCCCCGGGGGGCCGCCACGGGGCTCGAGGAGCGCAGAGGGGGCTGAGTGCCCTCCCGGGGTGACTCACGGGGACGCGGGGGCCGACGGGCTCCGGGGGCTGCGCCGTGGAGCGTCTGCCCCTGCCATCCCCTGCCGCGCTTGTCTGCTTTCCACCCTGATGCACACCATGCAAATACGCACGGTAACAAGCAGCCACCTGGACGGGGGACAATGGACACCCACGTCCCTTGGTCTGTAAGCGGAACAGGAAACAGTTTCACCCAGTGCAGCTCCGTGGACACGTCCCCCGAGTACACAGCAACGTCCTCACTCACGCTTTGCACCCGGCATGTTCTGGGTGTCTGCCCTCCCCCACGTGTGTCTCTCCCTGGAGATCCCCCAAGGAGCACGTGTCCCTCTGTCTCCTGACGTCCTGCGTGGACCCAGGCGGCCCCGGGGTGACTGTGCATTGCTCACCTGAGCCTACCTGAGGAGAGCCAGAAGCAGCGCACTCGACGTGGAATAAACCGGCTTGAGGAACCTCCCGGATGCCGGTGGCAGATGGCAGGACCCCGAGGCAGGAAGAAACGCCCGCTCGGGCCAGCGGGTTGAGATCTGCAAAGGCTTTGAAGGCGGCTTGTCGGCCTCTCTGGAACAAGGACCCTGCGTGTCCTGCTGGTGGACACCCCCAGAACGGCATCCCCTAGGACGAAATGGCTGACACCCAGGCTAGCTGGTGTCCTTGCTGCAGGGCCCACTCGGGGAGCCAAGAGCATCTTCGGGGCTCCGGTCCACGGGAGGGAGGCCTGAGCTACCGAGAGGCCACCCTGAGCCCCACACCCTGCTCTCAGGAGCCCCCACATCCTGCAAGTGGGGAGCCCACAGCCTCAGCGTCCTGCAGAACAGCAAACAGGAATCCACGTCCAGACCACAAGCCTGCAAGGTCAGGGAAACTGACCTCGGCCCCAGCAGCCCGAGTCCCAGGCCCTCCTTCTGCAGAGACTGTCCAGCTTCCAGGAAAAGACCCACTGATTTTTACTTGAGACGTTCTGCACGGAAGCGGCAGGCCCGGGCTCCTGAGGATAGAACCGGTCAGAACCGGAACAGCTTGCTAGGCGTGCAGGCCTGAGGCCATCAGTCAGTATCATGGTGGAGAGGCTCACGTGCTGGGCCCATCCGAACCCCTGCTCTAACGAGTCCCTCTCACAACCTCTGAGCCGCTGTCTGTAAGATTTGACCCTGTTGCCCACCTCACCACCTCCGGGCATGGTGGCAGGACCACGGAATGGGCGAGGGGCACTGTGTCGTGGGTGCCGGCCCCGTAGAGGAGCTGGTATGACCCATGGGATTACAAGAGCTCCTGCGCGGTCACAGTGTGAGCGGGGCCAGCAGCAACTGCCTGAGGCCATCAGTATAACAGGTGGTGGGGCCAGCAGCAATGGCCAGAGGCCATCAGTATAACAGGTGGTGGGGCCAGCAGCAATGGCCTGAGGCCATCAGTATAATGACTGGAGGGGCCGGCAGAAATGGCCTGAAGTCACCAGTATAATGGGTGGTGGGACCAGCAGCAATGGCCTGAGGCCATCAGTATAATGACTGGAGGGGCCAGTCGCAATGGACTAAGGCCATCAGGGTAGCTGGGGCATGGCCAGCAGCTATGGTCTGAGGCCATCAGTATACTGGACGGCTCAGCTCAAGCCACTATCACAGAACCGCACTGACGGACAGGGCGGCTTCCTGACGCTCATTTCTTGTAGATGGACAGGTTCTGGGAGGCCCTCTCTTCTTGGCCTGCAGACGGCCCCATGTCCCCAAGGAGTCATGGCGTGCCGACTGCACCGTCAAACCAACGTCCCCTGTCATCCTCTCGGAAGACACCCTAAAGATGTGTCCTCAAGCCCCCACTAAACGTCCTCAGCGGACGCCACGCCGGGCTGCCCCATGCAGGCATGGTCTCCGAAACCCAGAAAAGGCACACACGGTGCTCTCTCTTTCCCCCCGACTTTCAATGTTTGACGACTTTTTTCCAGCACTCGAAGGTGGAGAAGCCAGATACGGTCCGGGCGGATGCAGGGGAGAAGGAAACCGCGAAAGCAATCCCCCCAGACTGTTGAAACCAAAGGAAACAGCTCGACTTTCGGCGAGGGGTGCGAGGGACGGGCGGCCAGCAGCGAGGTGTACAGCTTTGCACACTTCTCCGTGGGAGCGGAAGAGCCCGGGCTTGGAGGTCCGCAGAAGAAACGCGAGTTCAGTTCCAGCAGCAGCGGGAGCCGGTTCTCACCTGCTGCGTCCAAGGTGGTTTCCATATTCATCAGGCTGTGAAACGTAAAAGGCAAACCAGCTGCAAAGGGGGCAGGGGAGCGGGTTTCCAGGGTCCCCCGCGGGGATTCCAGCCCCCGTTTGTGGGTGTATGCAACGCCAAGCCACGTCTCTCTATACCAGGTCCCGCTGCGCCAGGCCCTGCTTGCAGACATGGACGCAGATAACCAAGACGTGGGAAGGGGCTCCCACATTCCGCTCACGCATCATGATGTTCCTGCAGGGCCGAGAGCGCCGTCTGCAGAGAATCCCCCGGGTCCGTCTCCACCTATGTCTCTCCGGACTCTCCAAGGGGCAGGGCCGAGCGGGGTGAAGCACGCAGGGGTTTTCGTCAGAGAAAATGTCTGCACGAGGACAAACAGGGAGGCCGTCGTGGAAGGCAGCAGACGTCTGAGCCTCATGCAAATGAGGGACAGAGATCGGGCCGCGTGGGGCAGGCACCGCGATTGCAGAGGTCCCTGGGGGCTGCGCGGCGCCTGGAGCCAAATGCACCATCAGAGGAGACCCCGTCTCCCAGGAGCAGCACCCGTGTCCTGACAAGGAGCAGGCCACGGGCTGGGCCTCTGCACACACCTGGGGATGGAGGTCAGAGGCGGGAGCTGGTGCTCCACCCACGACCCTGCCTGTGGGCGCACGTGTGAGGGGCCTCCAGTCTCTTAAGACAAGAATCGGCACAAACATAAGGAACAGCTAATAGTGACCTCCCCGCTGCCATGAGGCCCCTCGGTGGTCCGTCCATCATCCCTGTATGAGCGAGCGTTCTGCCGAGAATCGGGCACAAAAGGATGGAGACCTACGTTGACCTGTGGACACATCTAGGCACATCATCTAGATGTCCATGGATGAACGCAGCAGGGTCTGCACTCCACATGGATGAACGCAGCAGGGTGTGCGCCACAGAACATGCACGCGCACGTACAAACAATACACACATGATATGACCACGCATGCACACATCTGCGCTTAGCACCTTCATTCATGTGGGCGTGCACAAGGGACGTCATGTCACAGAACACGCGTGTGCGTGGTGTGAGCATCTCCACGTGCAGGGCGTGGACACAGGATATACACGCGTGTGCACGCACACACACATGACCAGGTACGTGTGCGTGAATCCGTATGAGCATGTGTACACACGCAGGGAGACCTGTGCACAAGGGACACCCTGCGTGTGTGCATGGATGTACACACGTGTATGGCACAGAGCACACACGATGGCGCGGGTGTGTCTACACGCAAACACGCACGTCCAGCAGGATACTGTGTGTGCACATATATGTCGTAGAAAACACGCGTGTGCCATGCAATAGGACGCACATAGGACAGCGTGTACGTGTGAATACAGGCATGTATTTTTAGGGTGCAGGATTCACGTGTTACAGAAGGACCATATACTTACACAACAGCACACACATGTAACGGGACGGTCCCGTAGATAGGGACATACACAACACATACACGCAGTGCATTGCATACATGATTGGACATGGTTGAACACACACACACGTGCATAAATCTGTGTAATAGAGCATGGACGTATACATGTGTATAAACACACATGCGTGTATGGATAGAGGTACCAAAAAATGTACACCAAGGACTTGGGCTCCCAGGAAAGCGGGGCTGGTGAGCCTGGAATCTGCAAGGCAGGAGGGCAGGCAGGAGACTCAGGAGAGACCTGACCCCGCAGAAACCTCAGTGTTTCCTTTTCCAGGCCTTCCCCTGATTAGACAAGGCCCACCACAGGACAGAGCATCATGTCTTTACTTCAAGGCAGCTGCTTGGCTCCAGAGCCGCACCTAGGAAACCCCTTCGCAGAAACCCTCGCATGCATGCCCAGCGGGATAAGTGGGGACCCATGGCACAAACAACCTGTACTTCCCATAGCCAGACCTCCACCCCATTCAGCCTTGCCTGATCGGCCCCGGGTCACAGATAGGGCACAGACGGGACCTGACCGGGGTCCCCTGGCCCCAGACCAAAATAAAGAAACCAAATCCCTGTTTTTGGAAAACTTGGATAAGCAAAATGCTTATCCACCCCACAGCCCATAGCCCGGGGAAAGGCACAGGACCTAAGTCGAGAAATCAAGAGACCAGAGCAGAGGTAAGACCCAGAAGGTAACGTGGCACCAGTCAGGCACTCCGTCTGCCCCAGCCGGACAAGGCTTCCCCCCTGGGCATCTGGCTTCCCGGACTTCGGAGGCTGGGAGGGCGCTGGGGTTTTGAAACCACACCAGAGGCGCGTGTGTCTGGTCGTGGGGACAGGGCAGACCCGCTGTATCTCGAAACAAGAGCGTGGGTGTTGCTACCTTGAGGCGGAGATGTGAAACAGCTGTGTGACGAGTGGGCACACTCTTCTCTCCACCCGTGGCCATGCCCTTAAATGGATGGGGAGCGGGGGCTGCGGGGCCTTTGGTGAGGGAGCAGGGGACTTCCTGCCTGGTCTGCATGGAGCCCTCCCAGAGCCCTCATCAGAGCCTCCAAAGTCCGCCCCCGTAGTGGACACCCCAAGATTAGGGTCCCAGATGGAGGTGAGCAGACCCGGGGTGTCCAAGCACAAAACAGAAGAAAGCAGGAGGCCAGAACAGCTGACTTGGGTGGAGATGCTGGGACGTCCGTGGTGACGGCACAGAGCCCTCGTGTGGCCAGGTAGAGCACCAGCGAGAGTCAGGAGGGCCCGGGGTCGCCTCCTCCACCGTCCAGGGGTCCCAGAGAAACTTCCGCAGCTGGAAGCCCGGTTTGCGTCTCCGTAAGTCTGTAACCCCCAACTGCGTGACGCGCCTCCCCTCGCGTCCTCCTGGCCCCAACGATGAAGCCGCTGCGCCACAGCTTGCAGCGCGCTCCCTGTGCGTCCCAGTAGCAGGACCAGAGGGACTGTCCAAACAAGGGAGGCGTCCGGGTGGGACGCGCCTTGGCAGGATGTAGCGCGCATCAGCTCAGTTCCGTGACCCAGGGGGCTCGCGGCCGGCGCGCACAAGGGTGCGGGGCTGCTGGGGAGGCCAGAGAGGGCGGCCCCAGGGAGTCCCGTCCTGCTCCCCTCTTCACCCGACCGCCCCTTGCCTTCCAGAGCCGCGCGCTCGCGGGAGCAGCAGCGCCAGGATGGATATGAACATGACGCGTCCGGACAACGCCACCATCGTGATGCTGCGCGACCCGACCATCGCGGTGGTCCTGCCCGTCGTGTACTCGCTGGTGGCGCTGGTCAGCATCCCGGGCAACCTCTTCTCCCTGTGGGTCCTGTGCTGCCACATCGGGCCCAAGTCCCCGTCGGTCATCTTCATGATCAACCTGAGCGTCACGGACCTGATGCTGGCCAGCGTGCTGCCGTTCCAGATCTACTACCACTGCAACGGGAACCACTGGGTCTTTGGGGAGGTGCTGTGCAACGTGGTCACCGTGGCCTTCTACGCCAACATGTACTCGTCCATCCTGACCATGACGTGCATCAGCGTGGAGCGCTTTCTGGGCGTCGTGTACCCGCTGGCCTCCGCGCGCTGGCGCCGGCGCCGCTACGCCGTGGCCGCCTGCGCCTGCGTCTGGCTGCTGCTGCTGGGCGCGCTGTCCCCGCTGGCGCGCACCGACCTCACCTACACCGTGGAGGCGCTGGGCATCGTCACGTGCTTCGACGTGCTCAAGTCCACCATGCTGCCCAGCGTGGCCATGTGGGCCATCTTCCTCTTCACGCTGTTCATCGTGCTCTTCTTCATCCCCTTCGTGGTCACCGTGGCCTGCTACACCGCCACCATCCTGACGCTGCTGCGCACGTCCGACCCGCACGGCCGCGGCCAGCGGCGCCGCGCCGTCGGCCTGGCCGTCGTGGTGCTGCTGGCCTTCGTCACCTGCTTCGCGCCCAACAACTTCGTGCTGCTGGTGCACATGGTGAGCCGCCTCTTCCTGGGCGGCAGCTACTACCACGTGTACAAGCTCACGCTCTGCCTCAGCTGCGTGAACAACTGCCTGGACCCCTTCGTGTACTACTTCGCGTCCCGCGAGTTCCAGCTGCGGCTGCGGCGCTATCTGGGCTACGGGCGGCTGCCGGCCTGCGGCCGGGACGCGCGCAGGGACACCCTGTTCTCCGCCCGGACGCTGTCGGCGCGCTCCGTGTCCAGCGGCCACGGCGAGGGGCCCGACGGCCCCAGCCGGCCCTGCCTCCAGAGGCAGGAGAGCGTGTTCTGAGCCCCGCACCGCCCGAGTGGGGGCAGTGGGGGATGGCTGGGGACGGAGGGGACGACCCTTCCTCGCCGGCTTGCGTGCTGCTCCTATGACGCATCCGCCACGGTGCACGCGGAGGAGGTCCCCAGATCGGCCTGCGGCTCCTATGACGCATCCGCCCGGTGCGCACGGGGAGGGTCCCCAGATGGGCCTGCTCCTGGTGACGCATCCGCCCGGTGCGCACGGAGAGGGTCCCCAGGTGGGCTCGAGTCCAGTGTCCCAACACGGCCACAGAGCAACAAGACAGAACACCCCGTGGTTTAACGGGACAGGGCACAGTGGGCCAGGCCGACTGGCCCTGCTCCCTGAGGATGACGACCCAAGCTGACCAAACATCTAGCCAGCCCAGCTGACACCCCATCGACCCCCAGCATCCGTCTGCCTTGTTCTCTGTGCCTCCTGCTCGGGGACGCCGAGGACACCTGCTGCTCCCCAGACTGGCAGACCAACCTCGGTCACTGTGCGTGCTGGAACGCACCCCGACGAGGGCCAACGGCCCCTCTGGCTTCTGTTCTCCCAGAGCTCACAGGCTCCCCTCCACCCCGTGTCACCCAGGCCCCCCAGGAGCAACCATTGCAAGGGTTGCAAAGCGGTTGGTCACTCTGGTTGTTCCAGCTGCACAATCTACAAAAATGTCACAACTTATAAGGTCCACACGGGAAGGACATCTGACCTGAAGGTGTAAGTCAGGGCCCCCACGCGGGTGGAGGGTCTCCAGACCCATGAGATGCTGCTGAGGCTGAGCAGTGATGGACGATGGGCGTCCGCACCTTCCCCTGGGCTCCCGGACATGCTTCCGGGTCCAGCTGGCTCCGAGGTGCCCTCTGGCTAGTTCTCGGCCTCCTGCTCCCAGCTGAGAGCCCCTGAGTCACAAGCAAGGCCTCCCAGGGTGTGAGGTGGCCTCGCCCACCTATCCTGACCCATGGCACCCTCTGGGACCCAGACACCCCGCAAGACCATGGAGCACAGAAGCCTGGGGAAGGATCAGCGCCCAAGGCCCCTTTGTGCCTGCTGGCCGCCTCTGCACATGGGCGGGGGGCATCCTTTTCTCTTCCTGAGCCCCAGGGAAAACTGGACCAGCCCCAACACGCGTGCTGCTTCAGGAAGACAAGGAACCCCATCCCCGGGGGGGTCTGGGGTGCCAAAACAGGGGGTTTCCAGGAGCCCGGGATTTGCCGGAAACAGCAAAG
The DNA here is from genome assembly GCF_922984935.1 of Meles meles. Lineage (NCBI taxonomy): Eukaryota > Metazoa > Chordata > Mammalia > Carnivora > Mustelidae > Meles > Meles meles. Next base: position 899,287 of record NC_060087.1, on the reverse strand, counting down.
TTTGATGCTTTATTCGTCACAAAGGGGATGCACGGCCTCGGACTCCGGGACCTCCGGGGAGGAACGGCTACATGACAGGCAGCCTCCCATGGCAGGTTCGATGTGCAGATGGACAGTGATAGCTGCCATCCGGGGGCCCCTGGGGGGGGGGGGGGACCTGCTCCTGGTGTCACTGCTTCGGAAGGAAAACAGACACAGCTGTCCCAGAGCAAAGAGTGACCCCAAGCCCGTGTCCACCCAGGACCTCAGAATGTGACCTGCTGGATGGGGGCGACCCTAAATCCAAGGACAGCTGTCCTTGTAAGAGACAGAAGAGAGACATGCAGAGGAGAAGGCAGGTGAGGACGGAGGCAGAGATGGGAGGGACGCGGACACCAGCCCAGGGACGCCCGCCTGGAGCCCCAGAAGCTGCAAGAAGCAAGAAGGACCCTGCCCGGGAGCCTCAGGAGGGAGCCCAGCCCTGCCCCGCTTGGATCTCAGACTCTGGTCTCCAGAGCTGGGAGAGGATGAATCCCCGTGGTTTTAAGTCTCCGGTTTGTGATGGTCTCCCCAGGACGCACCATCTGGGTCACTCTGAAATTGCCAGTTGGATCATGGGACCCAATCCTCTGGCATGCAGGGCTCTCGGGACCCCCTGCAGGTCCGCCCTCGTGATGCCACGGAGCCGCCCCGAGAGTCCCCAACACACGGCGTCAGAGATTTCCAACGCCGCCAACGCCTTTCCGCACAGCGTCTCCAGATTTTAGTTCCGGAACGGGCCTGCCAGGCCCTCGGGGCTGGTGATGCCATCTCCGGGGCCCCAAATCCAAAGGCTCCCCAAGGCGTCTTGCATAGAGAAACCCACAGGCTCCTCAGTCCTCAAGACCACGTGGCCGGGTGGTGACTTCTCCCCTCTTCCACGTACAGAGTGACGTCCACGCGTGGAATCTGAAAAAGACGCGGGAGGCCACCCTTCACAGAGACGCCTGCTCTGGGGAGAAACTCCCCGGTTCCAGATGCCCATTACGTGCTGCGGACTCCAGAGATCAGTGTATAAATTGGGGACCCCAACACCAGCCTCTGGAGACTCCAGCTCCCCCACCCCCGCCCATGCGTGGTCTTAGAATCGATCCCAGGTTCCTAGGTTTGCCTCGTGCCCGTGCTTGTCTGGGGCGTGCGGAGGCACGTGCAGGGGGAAAGCGGGTGAGTGCGTGCTGTGCTCGCCCTTGGGAACGGAGAGTCAGCCTTCGGGGTCCCCTCGACACCCTCCACGCCACGCCGGGGTTACACATAGTCATTGCCACCGCCTTGCAGCTGGAACGTCCCCACAGGGGACAGCGCCTGAGCACATGAGTCCTGAATGCCCAGGTGGGTGCATGGAACTCAAAGCCACCATAGGACCCTTCCGAGAGACGCCTTGAGACTCACCTGGAGAAGGATTTGCCTGGGGGAGCCACAGGTGGTTCCAAGAAGGCTGGCGCGAGGGACCCGAACTCTGCGGGGAAGGAGCCCCATCCCGACGCTCTTTCCGACGCTCCCAAACCCAAACCCTCGAAAGCAACGTCGAGGCCGCAGCAGCGTCCAGAATTGGAAATCCTGAGCCAGCGAGACGCCCCCAGCCGCACTCGGGCCGTGGGCCTCGGTGCGTCTGGTGCACAAAAGCTGTGAAAACCTCCAACCAGCCGCACAGAACACGTCGGCGGCCCGTGAGAAGCCGCACACCCCGATTCTGGAGGAAGCCTGTCTACATAATAACCACCCCCGCAGGATGTCAGGCCCCTGGGCTCTCGGGGGGACAGAGGGGACCGTCGCCGGGGTCACTGCCCAGCAAGCAGGCAGATCTCAGCGTGCGGTGTTAGCGGGACAATGGGGGGTGCGATCTCCCCGGGTCCTTCCCGTTGCCGGAATCCCAGCGCCCAGGTCCCCGCTTATGCTACTGTGTCTGTCCTATCGACTGAAATCCCAGGGCTGGCCTTGCTTCTAGGTCCACACGCAAATAATGTTGTGTGCTGTGTGCGTGCGTGCGTGCGTCTGTGTGCGCGCGTTCCCCAGAAACCCGCCCTGTTCACCTGTGAAGGAGCAAATAAAAGTAGATGCGTGTGTGGGTACATACAGCTGTGAACTTTTTAGAAAGATGTGGTTCCGGGATTCGGCTGCTGGCTGCATGTGGAGAGCCAGAGGCACCCTGACACATGGGACCCGGGATGCCAACCCTGATGTTTCCCCACGCAGAAGGGGACTGCACGTCTCATTCCGGCCTCTGAGCCCCCTGCTTTGCAGAGACACGTGCCCTCCAGCCAGACCCCGGGGTCTGCAATGAGAAGACTCTCCACGGCGCGTGGATTCGGGTTACGTGGAAGCACACGGCACGAATCGGGGCAGCACAACACGGACGGGACGTGGGATGGAATCGAGGATTTGTTGCCTCGGAGGACGGTGCTTTGAAAAGAAATCCTTTTTGGTAAGACATACGTGTGTAAAGACTCGCGTGTCGGATGGTGGCGTCTGATGCTTCGCTTGAAATACGAGAACAAAAGATGCAAACACACGCTGGCGGGCACACACAGGGCCCACATGCAGAAGCAGGCATCCATGCACGCACACACTTGCCTACATACACATGCCTGCCCACGGGCGTGCATACATGTGGGAGAAAATGGCAGAATGCTGATCCCTGGTGATGCCCGAAGCTGGGTGAAGGGCCTGGGGCTTCCATTCTACAATGCTCGGTCCTTTAAGCACATTTGACAATATCTGTCCTTTGAAACACGAGGTATCTCGGGAAATGCCACACAGAGACATCGACTTCTGCCCAGGGTCACGTCTCCAAGCTGCTGAACGTGGAAGGAGCCAACGTTCCCAACCCAGCTGTTCTGTGTTTTGTTTTTTTTTTTCTTTTTCTCCCAATTATATTGTGGAAAAACAGATACACACAAAACTCACCATTTTATACACATTTAAGTGTGCAGGTCAGTCGTATCAAACACATTCATGGAACTTCGCCACCGTCCCCAACGTCCGTGCCCAGAATCCCTCATCGAGTACAGCGGGAGCTCTGACCCCACTGAACAAGGAAACCCCTTCCCATCCCCCACCATCTGCTGGCTGTCCCTATAAAGGCGATGCCTCCAGGGGCCTCTTGTACGCGTGGGATCACAAAGTATTTGTCCGTTTGTGTCTGACTTAAGTCACTGACCATCATGTCCTCCAGCGTCGCCCACGTCACCGCCGAATCAAGGCACCATTTACCCCCGCACGGTTCAGCGGTTGGTAGTACGTTTGTAGAGGCCTCCCAGAGACACCGCAGTGCAGCTATGGGACATTTCCGTCGCCCCCAAAAGATGCCCGATGCCCGTTTTCTCTCCATCCCTACGGCCAGCCCCAAACCAGTGCCCACTACTGTTTCTGCTTCTCTGGACTTGTCCTTCCTGCCCCTGTGACAACAGTGGGATCAAAGGGCACGTGGGGTGCTGCCATACTGGCTCTTTCTCAACAGGGCATTTCGGGGTTCCTCCGTGGGGTAACACTTACCCTATTCCTCTGTCCTTGATCCGGGCTGGGGGAGCGCCTCGTGTCCATCATGCCAGACAGAATCCAAAGAGCCCCCCTTAGGCAGACTTTGACCTCAACCTCCAACAAAGGGTCCAATCGAAATACCCGAAACAATGGGGCTGGAGTAGCCAGGACATCGAGAACTGTGCCCCTGTCACGAGGTGCTGGGAACCTACTTCTACCCCGCCCTTTTTGCTCTTTCTGGAAACGACCGCCAGGAAAACGCATCCCGCCGTTAACCAAGACTTGAGAATATCATCGTTATTTGGTCAACATAGAAATTATTCAGATTCAGAATGACTTGGTTAAAAAAACTTCCGTATTTGACCTTGGCTCGCTCGCTCTCTCTCTCTCTCTCTCTCTTTCCTTTTTGAAATCTGATCTTTGGAAATCTGTGCGATGCTGCAAGTGTCCGTGAAGGGTTTTTCGTTTTTTGTTTTTTTTTTTAACTGTCATGAAAATACCTCTAGGGTAGGATTCAATCCAAGTGAGGGCCCAGGGAGAGGGTCTCCAGACGAGGATAAGCCGTGTAATGGGGACGCTAGTTTTCGGGACTCATGGATAAACCCCCCCACACAATGGACAGCCATCAGAGGATAAACCCCACACCAGGGCGTCCCCTGGTCTATCACACGGCTGAGCTCCTTCATTCATCGCACTGCAATGGGGTAGGTGTTGGGTCCATTTTGCAGAGGAGCAAACTGAGGCAAAGAGAGGTAGAAGGACTTTTCTGGGGTCCCAGAGCTGGCAAGGGGGACACCCCGGGTTTGAAGCCAGAGGCTCATCCCACGTCCGCGGGAGCCCAGGCTGGGTTAGTAACTCCCACCGAGAGTCCATGGCAAATCCCCTAGCCCAAAGCATAGTCTGGCCCACCCAGCAGCTCTTCCTTGTGTCCACGCTTCTGCCAGGAAGATCACCCTCAGTGCAAGTGAAAAACCATCAAACACCAACCATCCTGTTCCCCCTACTCGTCGTCAGCTGTCCCAACAAAGAAGGGTCTGGGTCCGTGCCCAGCACCCCAGCCCCCAGCTGCACTGAGGATTCTGGGTCCTTGCGTCTGTATCACGACACGGGCTATGGGCATCTAAACCTCCTTTGAGCCCCGATCCCATGCCTCACCGGAGATCAACCAGCACAGAACATGAAGGGGGAAAAATGAGAAGTAACAATGCCATCAAAATATGTCACAGGCTGTCACGTTGCAGTAAGTGTGTGCCACATATATACAGACACAGCACATACATGCCATATATGTGTGCAATATGGGTTTATATGCACGTCTTCACACTCTTCCGGGACACTTATGGGGGTCACGACGGGGGGGTGGGCGCGACTGGCATGTGGGAGATAGAGATAGGGACACCTACAGCGTAGCACCTGCACTGCCCAGGAAGCCCCATGTCAGAGAGTCATCCAGCCCAAGATGTCAACAGTGCCCAGGCTGAGAAGCCTGGACCAGGCAAGAGAGACTATCCATCCATCCATCTATCCATCCAACCATCTATCATCCATCTGTCATCTATGCATCCATCCATCCATCCATCCATCCAACCATCTATATCCATTTATCTATCCATCCATCCATCCATCCATCCATTCATCGTATCTATCTACCCATCACCCATCTATCCATCCATCCAACCATCTATCAATCCATCGGTCCATCTTATCTATCCATACCCACCTATCATATCTACCTGTCTGTCCGTCTGACCATCCATCCATCCGTATCTATCCATCCTATCCATCCATCTATCTATCTATCTATCATCTATCTAATCTATCATTCATCTATCTATCTATCTATCTATCATCTATCTATCTATCATCTATCTATCTATCTACCTACCTACCTGCCTATCAAGTCTACGATCAGGGTTGTCAAGTAAGGGCTATTCTGTCCGCAGGGGACCCCGCGGCAACGTCTGGAGAGACCTGGGGTGCTCACGACACGAAGGCAAGCCACTGCCATCTAGCGGCGGAAACTGGGCATGCCGCTGGACACCCGGGAGCGCGCAGGTCGCCGGGACAGAAACCAATCATCCCGCCCCCCAAATGTCAGTAGTGCCGAGGCTGAGAAGCCCCCCACAGTTCGCAGGACAGAGCCTCCCTCTGTCTCTCTCCCTATCTACTACCTGTTTACCTGTACGCGGCAGGGCTGTCGACCAGGGGCCATTCTGCAACGCTCCCCGCCCCGGGACCCCCATCTCTGCCCACCGCCTCTCGGGGAACAGCTGTCTCTCAGGGACCCTCACCTCCACGCCCCACTGTGCTCTCGGGGACCCCATGTCCGCACCCTCCGCCCTGTCCCGGGGATCCCCATCTCCGCACCCTCCTTGGTGCCCTGGGGACCCCCATCTCCGCACCCCCTCCACCGCCTCCCGGAGTCACCCCCATCTCCGCACCCCGTGCCGCGCTCTCAGGGACCCTCACCTCCATGCCCCACTGTGCTCTCGGGGACCCCATGTCCTCACCCTCCGCCCTGTCCCGGGGATCCCCATCTCCGCACCCTCCGCGGTGCCCTGGGGACCCCCATCTCCGCACCCGCTCCACCGCCTCCCGGAGACACCCCCATCTCCGCACCCCGTGCCGCGCTCTCAGGGACCCTCACCTCCATGCCCCACTGTGCCCTGGGGGACCCCCATCTCCGCACCCTCCACCGCCTCCCGGAGACACCCCATCTCTGCGCCCGCCCCCCACTGCCCCCAAGGGGTGCCGGGACATCGGGTTCCCGGAGATTGTCCGCAACGACCTCCCCCCCAGCCCCTTGGCGGGCGCAGCTGGTTGTGGGGCGCGGGCCAAGGGGACGCGCAGCCTGGGGTCCGGACCCGGAAGGCAGGGGCGGGGCTTCGGCGGGCGGGGCGGGGAATGGGCGGGGCGTCGAGCGGGCCGGGGCCGCGTTGGGGGCGGGGCCGCCCTGCGTCCGGGGCGAGGCCGCGCTGGGTCGGGGGCGGGGCCGCGCTGGGTCGGGAGCGCGCTGCGCGGGCGGCGGGATCCGGCTGCGGGTCGGGCTGCAGGTCGGGCTGCGGGCCGGGTGCGCGGCGGGGTCGGGGCGCCATGGTGCTGAGCCCGGTCATCGGGAAGCTGCTGCACAAGCGCGTGGTGCTGGCCAGCGCCTCCCCGCGCCGCCGGGAGATCCTCAGCCACGCGGTGAGCGAGCGGCCTGGGCCGGGCCTGGGGCTGGGTGTGCGGCGGGGCTGGGGGCCGGGAGTCTGCTGCCTCCGGGTCTGCGGACCTGCGGGACTGGAGCCGTGCGGAGGAGGGGGGTGGGGGGCCTGGGGCCAGGCGCCTACTGACCAGGGCACCTGGGGGGCCTGGAGCCTGAGGGCCTGGCGATCTGGGACACCTGGGGCCTGGGCGGGGAGGTCTGGTGACCTGGGGCTCTGCTCACTGGGGACCTGGTGATCAAGGGGGTCTGTAGCTGGAGATCTAGTGATCCCGGGACCTGGTGATCTGGGGACCTAGTGATCTGGGGGCCTGGAGCTGGGGACCTGGTGATCCTGGGACCTGGGGACCTGGGGGTCTGGAGCTGGGGATCTGGTGATCCAGGGACCCGGCGATCCGGGGGCCTGGGGTTTCGGGGGTCTGGAGCTGGGGATCTGGTGATCCCCGGGGGGCGCGTCTGGAGCTGGGATCTGGTGGTGATATGGGGACCTGGTGATCCAGGGGGCCTGGAGCTGGGGACCTGGTGATCGGGGGACTGGGGGATCCGGGGGTCTGGAGCTGGGATCTGGTGATCTGGGGCTCTAGTCACTGAGGAACTGGGCCCCGGGACTCTGGTGATCTGGGGGAGTGGGGCACCTGGTGATTGGAGCTCTGGTGACTGGGGCTTTTGGTTCTGCTCTGGAGGCATGGGAGGGGGTTTGGGAAGCCAGAGACCTATTGACCTGGGGACCGGGGGCTTGGGGCAGGGGTCTGGATACCTGCGAGGTGGGGAGGTCGGGGGCAACTGTGGGGGGAGGGATGGAAGGGGGGAGGTCTTGGTAACTGGGGGATCGAGTGATTGGGAGCCTGGTGCCTGGGGGCCTGTTCCCAGGGGCTTGGGGACCAGGAGCCTAGTGAAAGGAAGGGACTGGTGCCAGGGGGTCTGGTGTCCAGGCTCATGGTGACCAGGGACCTGGTGACCCAGGCTGGTGGTCTGGTCACCGGTCCCTGGGGCCAAGGGCCCTGGTAACCCAGGAGGGCCTGGTGCTGGGGGCTTCCTGACCAGACCAGCTGGGCTAGTGCCAGGGGCCCTGGTGACCCTGGGATCCAGTGACTGGGGTCTAGTGACCTGTGGCTCAGGCCAGGAGCTGGGGGCTGCAGCCTGGGGAAAGCGGGACTCTGTGTGACGGGGAGCGGGACTGTGACGGGGAGCAGGGCCCCGCAGACGGGTGTCTTTGTCAGAGCTGTGGAGTACTGATCGTGGGTCCCAGGACTGACGGTAGTGACAGTCTGCATAGTCTGGGAACAGAGTCTTCAGGCCAGGTTGAGCGGCCAAGGACCTATTAGGAACAGAGTCTTCCTGCCAGCCTGAGTGGCCAAGGACCTATTGGCCAGGGGGGTGGGGGCTGCCGGGCCAAGGCCATGTCTGTGCCTGACCTGGGTCCATCCTGGAGCTGGTAGTGGGGGAGGGACAGAGCCCGAGTGGAGGGGACGTGGTCTCCATGGGGACACCCTGTCTGGGGGGCAAGGGTTCTGGAGACAGGAGGAGCGGTTGAAGTAGGTACAGAACAGAAGGCGGCTCACAAGGCGATCCAGGGAAAACAGGGAGTAGGAAGTCGAGGACCAAGGGGGGGCCCTCAGAGAGGTGCGGGGAGGGATGACGGGAGCCTCACTCAGGGGAGCTCTGTCGGGAGGGCACGGCCCAGGGGGCGGGGGAGTTTGACCCTCTGCGTTCGAGGCCCACGTTCCTGTCCCCACAAACTCCGGGTGTCACTGCAGGACCAGCTCCCCACGGGTGATGGCCTTGTCTGTCTGCACGTGTTTGGGGACTGCGGTCAGTCCTCTGTGGCATTTTGTGCAGGTGGATGTTTTCAGCTGTTTGTCCACCGTGGGGATGAAATACCGGCCTCGGACACTCTGGGAGCCCTTTGACCCCACAGAACCTCACAACCCAGTGCCCGAACCAAACCTTCCTGCTGGCTTCTGTGTACTGATGTCTTCCCGGCAGGTCCGCTGGGCCCCAGCCAGCCCCCGCGCCTCCCCAGCCAGCTGGGAGCTGGTGCTAGTCAGCATTTGGCATCTTCCCGGCACGTGGCAAAGGCCACCTCTACTGTAAGTCAGGCGCCCTGCTGCTCTGCGTCCTTGGGTTCTTCCTGCCAACCCTCAAGACTCCGATCTCCCCTTTTCCAGGGTCTCCGGTTCGAGGTGGTTCCTTCCAGGTTCAAAGAGAAGCTTGACAAAGCGTCCTTCCCCACGCCTTATGCCTACGCCACCGAAACAGCCAAGCAGAAGGCCCTGGAGGTGGCCAGAAGGATGCACCAGGCAAGGGGCCCCTGCTCCTGCATCTTGACAGAATTCTCTTGCTGGGAGGGCGGTCTCGGGGTCTCCGTGGACATGCCGTCAATAAATGCCATTTACTGGATCGTATGCAGTTACGGTAGCTCATCTACCAATGAGTATTCCAATGTAACGTGCTCTTACAATTAATGTAACAGTATCTTTGATATAACGAGGTTCATATCCGTCTGTTACTCTGTACCGTGCTGTTGGGATTAACAGAGTGGTATCATTTACCGTAAAAATTTAACATAGCTTGGGGCGCCTGGGTGGCTCAGTGGGTTGAGCCTCTGCTTTCGGCTCAGGTCATGATCCCAGGGTCCTGGGATCGAGGCCCGCATCGGGCTCTCTGCTCAGCGGGGAGCCTGCTTCCCCCTCTCTCTCTCTGCCTGCCTCTCTGTCTACTTGTGATCTCTTTGTCAAATAAATAGATAAAATCTATAAAAAAAAATAACGTAGCTCATCTATTATATGGGCTACTATGTAAAATACTATTACAATTAACATAATAATATCGTTTATAATAAAGAATGAATATAGATTTCCTACTACTTTGTATTACTATATAAGGAATCTTGTGGGTAACGTAACAGCATCCCTCAAAATAAATTAACAGACCTGAACTATTCTTATGTGTTACTATGTAATACACTGTTGCGATGAGTGTAAGAGCATCACTCCCGGTACAGAATTAACGGACCTAAGCTGTTATTATACAAAACTATATGATACATTGTTGCAGTGACTGTGATGTTATTATTTAGGATACAAAATTAACAGACCTGAACTATCGCTGTTACTATATGCTATTACAACGATAACAACAGTATCACTTACGACAAAGAACGAACGTACCTTAGCTATTACTGTACGTTACTATATGATACGCTGTTCGTGACAAAAACAGCATCATTTAGGATACAGAACTAATGTACATTGTTATTGCTAAGTGTTATGATAATATCCTGTTGCAATTAACGTCACATAAACACACGGTACTGAATGCTATAAGAAGTATTGATATAAATAAGCAAGTGTTGATCAATCGATTTTCGACAGTGGAAAAGTTAGTATTTACGTACAAGCTGAGTTCAAGGTTCCATACAGGTCCCCGATGAGCGTGTTCAGCCCCAAGCCTGAATTTTCTACTGGGATTTGTTTTATTGTCCAGTGTATTGTCCAAGTTTCAACTTAACGTTGAGCGGGCCAGAAAACACCGGCTTTGTCCTTAATTCGGGATAGCTTGGGGAGGATTTGGGGTCACGCTCGTGTCCTTGCTGGGGACACTGAGGACACCCACATCTCAGTTTCTGAAGTGAGAGTGGCCTCGTGCCCACCCGTCACTGCACTAGGGTATTTGTGGAAGACGCCGGGGACGCCGTTTCTAAAGCTGGGTTGGGATTTCTTGCAGAAGGACCTTCGGGCCCCCGACGTCGTCATCGGAGCGGATACCATTGTGGTGAGTCCCCCCCTCGGGGCTCCCCGTTCTGGCCTCCAGTTTGGTTCGTGTGTGCTTGGTGACCGAAGTCGCGGTGCGGACAGTGAGATCCAGCTGAGATCTGGATGAGAGTGGATCCCTTCCTGGTTCTCTTGCAGACCATCGGGGGGCTGATTCTGGAGAAGCCGGTGGACAAGCAGGACGCATATAGGATGCTTTCCAGGTGGGTGCAGACGGTCGTCCCCCTGGGAACAGCACTGAGGCAGGTCTGGGGCAGGGCCCCTACGTGGGGCAGGTCAGGGCCTGGCACGGGGTTGGGGCTTAGGGTGGACAGGATAATGCCTGGGTGGGGTCAGGTCCCTGGGTTAGGGTCCTGGGCAGGCTCTGTGCCTGGGGTGGGAATAATGTCCACAGTGGGGTCAGGTCCCCAGGTTAGGGTCCCAGGCAGGGTCTGCACCTGGGGTGGGGATAATGTCCAGGGTGGGGTCAGGTCCCCAGTCTAGGGCCCTGGGCAGGGTCTGCTCCTGGGGCAGAGTTCAGGTTCAGTGGGGTCCGTGCCTGAGGAGGGGTCTCTGCACAGCGTCCCTGGCCACCCTCCTGGCTGTCCGTGTGTCCTGGTCTCTTGCTCTACTTCGGAGTGGTGGTCTCCGCATGCCACCTCCGTGTGCTCGGCTCTCACACGAGCTCAGGCAACAGGCAGATGGGCGGTCAGTCTCCCTCCAGGCCGGGCATGCTCAGCCCCAACCTCAGGGCGTCTCAGCCCCGGGGCCGTACCGTGCGCAGTGCACGGGTGTCTCAGTTTGCTGCGGGACAGCAGATGGACGGGGGCTGAGAGCAGGGTGGCAGAAATGTGCCGCAGAGCACGGCTCTGGCGAGGGGGACACGGTCGTGCCGATTGCGTCTTGCAGGTTGAACGGGAAAGAGCACAGCGTGTTCACGGGCGTCGCCATCGTCCAATGTTGCACCACAGGTACAGCACCTCCCCAGGCCCTGCGCCACTGCGGGCCGAGCGGGGGTCCCTGCAGACCCGTGCCCTCCCTCCTGCCTGCGGAAGTCGGGGCTGCACAGAGGCCTCGGAGCACCTGACAGAGATGGGCTCGCCCGCCCGGTGTGACCCACGCAGGTGCTTCCCTCCAGACCCTCCACTCCGGAAGGCAGGGGGCCGGTTCACGCTGGCCACCCTGAAATCACAGCTGGACAAAGAAGTTCTTTTTTAAAAAGGACTGAAACCCCAAGGATTGTCTGCAAAAGCTGCTTTGCATAATGTGCCCGGCGGGCCATACGGGGGCTTTCCAGCCCCACAGCCAAGACCTCTGGGCCAGCCCCGAAGTTCTATTTCTTTTTTTTTTTTAAAGATTGTATTTATTTGACAGAGAGATGCATTGAGGGAGGGAACACAAGCAGGGGGAGTGGGAGAGGGAGAAGCAGGCTTCCTCTGAGCAGGGAGCCGGATGGAGGGCTCTATCCCAGGACCCTGGGATCAGCTGAGCTGAAGGCTGACGCTTAATGACTGAGCTCCCAGGCGACACCCCACTCCCACCCGGAGGTTCTAGTTCTGCAGGAAAACCCAAGCCCCCAAGCCCCCCCCCTTCAGCTTGCAACGTTGTTCATTCCCCAAAACCCAGGTCTGGGTCTGCAGGTTGCAACTTTTTATCCCCCAAACTCCCTTGTCCGCCCCCCCCCCCCCCCACTGCTCCGGGTCTTGGATTGCAACTTTGTATCCCCCAAACCCCACCCCTGCAGGTTGCAACTTTTTATTCCTGTCTGGTTTTGCTTGCTTGAGTTTGCAACTCCCTTTTTCCTGCCTGAAGCCTCCTCCCGCCCCTGATTAAGAACTCAGAGCCGGGACAGATGTCCCCCAGGTGCCCAGAGCCCAGCGGTGGGGCCCTGAGGCTGCGCACCCTGACCGGCAGCCCTGTGTTGCAGACACCCGGCTGGACATGGAGGTGTCCGAGTTCCACGAGGAGACCACGGTGAAGTTCTCCGAGCTGTCGGAGGAGCTCCTGTGGGAATACATCAACAGCGGGGAGCCCATGTGAGTCCCTCAGACGAGGATACTTATTCCCATGCGTGGGCGGGCCACCCTCATAACAGGATCCCTCCAAACGCCCCACCTCCTGCCACCGTCACCTTGGAGGCTGGGTCTCAATATATGAATTTGGGGTGCGGGGGACACAGACGTCTGGTGCGTGGTCATCGTGTTACTGTCTCGGTTATAACGGGGGCTGGGCTCAGGCAGGCACAGCAGGGACCTGGGTGATGCGCTTGCTGGAGGAACAGCGGGGGTCAGGGGCTGTAGGCAGGGCCTGTGTCAGGATCTCAACTCTCCTGGGCTGGGACAGTGAGTGCGAATCACCCCAAGTGTGAGAAGCAGTCTTGGGCTGCGGTCCGGCAAGCAGGTGAGTACACGGCCGAGCTCACCTGCTCCCGGTTCCATTCCCCCATGGAACGGGGCCGGGTGGGGGACAGGTGCATGAGTACAGATGAGAGGGGACGGTCCCAGTGCTGAGGACGCCCCGAACCGACTCCTCCTGCCATTTTAGGGACCGGGTTCAGGGGAAGCAGACAATGGAGGTAGAATGTGCTAGATGCCAAAGTCTGGGTCCAGGAAAGGGCCTTTGAAGTGCCCTCTTCTGTCCCGATGGAGGTCTCGGCAGAAGCTGCTGGACCAGACATGCAGACATGCCCAAGAGCATGGCCTGGGTCGGGCGTCCTCACTGTACTACCCCTGAGACTACTGCCCCAGGCCTGGTGTGGGAGGCGGTGTCCCCAAGGGACCATCTGGGACACTGTGTCATCGCCCAGGATGGGACTAGACTCGTCCCTGAAGCAGCCCGGGGTGGTCGCTGGGCTCCTGCCCGCCATCCCATCTGATCAGGTGGAGTGAAGCCATCCCCCAGCCACCCGACTTTTGACCCTTGAGACTTTGATTTCTCCTACAACCGCCCCCTCCTCTCCCTGCCGCCCGTCCTGCTTCCTTCCTCCCCGCTCAGGGACAAGGCCGGCGGCTACGGGATCCAGGCGCTGGGCGGCATGCTGGTGGAGCACGTGCGCGGGGACTTCCTCAACGTCGTGGGCTTCCCCCTGAACCGCTTCTGCAAGAAGCTGATGGAGCTGTACTACCCACCCCGCCGCGAGCACCTGCAGCGCGTCAAGCACGACTCCATCCCCCCCGTCGACACCTTCGAGAACCTGAGCGACGTGGAAGGGAGCAGCTCAGACCCCGCTCAGGGCGGTGACGGTGGAGGCCACGGACGGGCAGAGGCAGACGGTGACAGGAGACAGGCTCCGGCTGGCCCGCAGGGAACAGACTCTAACGGTGCAGGGGAGAGCCCGCCCCCGTTCCCAGCGGGCCTTCTAGAACTCATAGACGGCTTTAAAGCATCAAAGGTACCTGTCTGAGTGTCCTGCGGCAGCCGTAACAAATGACTGCGGGTTTAAATGACAAATGACTGCAGACTGCGGGTTTAAAACCCCAGAGTTTCATCCTGTCTCAACTCTGAAGACCAGATCTAAGATCCAGATGGGGCAGGGATGTGGAGATCCAGGCGGGGCAGGGATCCTGAGATTCAGGCGGGGCAGGGATGCGGAGATCCAGGCGGGGCAGGGTTGTACTCCTTCCTGAACCTCTTGGAGAGGGTCCTTCCTGCCTCTTCCAGCTTCTGAGGCTCCAGGCATCCCCAGGCTGGTGGCCGTGTCCCTCCCATCTGTGCCTCTGTCCTCACGTGGCTTCTCCTCTGTATCTGTGTCTCATCTTCTGTCTCTTACAAGGACACCTGTCATTGGATTCAGGGCCACCCTGATCCAGAATGAGCTCCTCCCAGATCCTTCCTTTCATCACCTCTACGAAGACCCTATTTCCAAATAAGATCTCCCTTTTCAGGTTCCAGGGGTCAGGACTTTGGCATATCTTTTTGTCAAGTGTCCCCAGCTGATTTCCTGCCTTCCTGAAATGGCTTGGCAGAGAGTGACTTTGGGGGTCACAGAGGCTGTGACCTGATTTGCTGGGGCTCACACCCTGATGTGTGAGACTTGTGCTCAGGGCTGTGGTGGCCGAGTCCGGTGCCCAGCTGGGCGAGGTGTGTGTGGCTATTTAAAGGTGAGCAGCGGTCTCATGACCCCAGCACAGGGCACACAGGGCATCGCTGACCAGCCTCTCCCCAGCCCAGGACGACGAGGCCAGAATGCTGACCGTGCAGCAGCCTTGGGGTGCCAGCATGCCCCTGGCCGGGTGGACTCTAGCACCAGGTCACCAGCTGCCTAGAGGGACCTGTGACGTCTTTGTACTGTGGCTTTGGGATCCCAGACAGCTGTCCCAGCCAGAGGGTGTCCCAGGCAGTGAGAGAACCTGCAGGCCACTGGGTGCTCGCTGGAGCCAGCTGGTGCCTGTGGCTGTGGCCTCCCCAGTCCTTCCTGCGAGGTCATAGACACTTCCCAGAAACACCCGGGTACCCACGCCACACTGGACGGCATCTGAGGCAGAAGCCCACCGGGTAGTCTCCCGCCACCTCCGTCAGGGACAGGGCTGGCTTGGCCATCACTGCCCTCCATCATCCATGTCCACGCGGCTGTTACATCTCTCCAGCCTTCTGCTGTCCCACTCGGCCGACCTTCCAGCCCTCTGAGCAGTTCTGGGCTTCAGAAGAGCTGGGACGCGGCCCTCCCCGTGCCTGGGCTCTGCAGGGACCACGTCAGTGGCTCTGGGGGTGCTGGGTGGGAGACTGGAGACCACCCCTTCCCACGCTCCGGCCCTGGCCACTTCCCTGGCCTTGTCCGGGGCAGAAGCTCTCCTGATTAGGAGAGGTGGTTGTTCTGTGTTGTACATCAAAATGTCAAGTTTCTCTGCAAAATGATAGTTAAGTGATAGTGCACTGGACCATCACCTGATGGACGTATTCGTGGTCCCAGCATCTCCCTCTTCCTGTCAGTCTACCTACTTATCTACCGTTCATCAAACTATCGTCTGTTATCTATGTATCTATGTACCTGTGATCAAAGATCAATTATCTGCCTGTCTGTCGTCGATCTAGCCGATCTAGTATCTGTCCACCTAGCCACCTCTGTATCTGTCTGCCCGCTTACTACATCGCTGTCTTTCACAAAGATCTCCCAGTGGTCAGGTGAGCCGACCAAGCCGAGGGGCAGGAGGGAGCCTGGGAGCGCGTCACCTCGGCAGGTCCATTACAGTTAGTTCTAGAAGCAGCTCCGAGTTGCGCCCTTGGGAACGTGCATCAGTCGTCACTGATGGTTTTGGCATCACAAGGTGAGGGCAGTGTGAGCGAAGGTTATCGCTGTCACCGGAGGGCATCTGTTCTGAGCTTTGTAGAGACTCTGCACCTGAGGACAGCCCTTTGCCTCCAAATACGGTCACATCCTGAGGTCCTGGGAGTTAGGGCTTCAGCATACAGATCGTGGGGGGAAACACCATTCAGCCTGAAGCCACAACACACTGTTCTTTTTCTCCCATGGCACTGTTTTTCTGCTTGGTATTCACTGATGTGCTTTTGCCTTGTGCAAACCTGGCATCAGCTGGCGCCTAAATCCACTGTTCTCTGGAGGAGGAGTTTCTGTTGGCAATTTAAATACATTTCACAGCTTTGACCTCCATGTTTTGGGTCTACAGGAGTCAAAAGTCCTTGACAAGTCACGGAGTAAGTCTAACTGTAGTTGTTTCTAACGGATAGGCCCTGTTCGTGGCTTGCAAGCTGAATGTGTTTGATGTGCTAAAAGATGACGCCCCACTGAAGGCCGTGGATATTGCAGGCAAAATCGATGCCTCTGTGTGTGGAACTGAACGGCTCCTGGATGTCTGTGTGGCCCTGGGATTGCTGGAGAAGACAGACAGAGGTAAGAGGACATCCAAGGTGTCTTGCTGAGAATCTTTGCAGGTGGAAGTAAGTCACCGAGTGAAGGTGGTTTCTAGGTCAAGACAGGGAGGACGAGACCATCAGAATATGGCTTTTCCCCACATTCTGGGTGAGAAGCAGAGGTTGAAAGAAAGGAGACATGAGTGTGCGTGGGTGTGTGCGTGTGTGTGTTAGGAGAGTGACTTCTCTATGGGCTCTGCTCTCAAATGACCTGTATCAGTAAGCGTTCACCAGAGAAACAAAACCAGTGGTATATATATGTGTGTGCAAAACATAGATACGTGTTTGTTTTTACTTATCTAGACAAATGAGACGAATGGGTGAGTACACCTAGACAGATAATAGCTTGATAATAGAGATAAAACATATCTAGGTAAATAACAGGAGATTTTGATGGATAGACTGATGGATGGATGGATGGATGGAAGGACAGATGGCAAGAAGGAAGGATGGTTGGATGGATGGACAGAAGGCAGGAAAGAAGGAGGGAAGGTGGCATGGAAGAAAGGGTGGATAAATGGATAGGTAGGGAAGTAGATGGATGAATGCATGGGTGGGTAGATGAATGGCTGGATGCATGGAAGGAAGGAAGGGCAGATGGATAGGTAGACAGGTGCATGGATGGGTTAATGGATAGTAGGTAAGTAGGTAGATGGATGAATGGAAGGAGGAATGGATGGATAGGTCAGAAGATGGATGGATGCATGGATGGATGGGTGGATAGGTAGGAAGGTGGATGGATGGGTGGATAGGTAGGTAGATGGATGGGTGGATAGACAGTTGGGTAGATGGACAGGAGAATGGATGTGTGAATGGATAGGTAGGTAGATGGATGGGCGGTTGGGTGGATGGACAGTAGGTAAGTAGGTAGATGGATGAGTGGAAGGAGGGATAGATGGATAGGTCAGAAGATGGATGGATGCATGGATAGATGGATAGGTAGGAGGATGGACGGGTGGACAGATGGACATGTGGGTGACAGTGTTTGCTGAAATGAACCGGACTGTCGAGCATGGCCTCAGAGCAGACGATCCTCCGGATGGTCTCTGTGGAAACCTTGGGAGTGATGGTGGGGGGAGGCGGGGTCGAGGGCCCCGGGCAGGAGAGGCAGCTTCCCTTCCGTGATGAGGAGGAAAGCGGGGTACTGGCAAAGGCCCCAGAACCTGCCCTTTGTACAAAAGTCATACAGATGTGTGAGTACGATTTGGAGCATTGAAAGCAGAACTTTCTCCTCACCCAGATCATTGGAATGATCTTCTCCTCTGTCCAAAATAACGATTGAACTTTGAGAAAGTTCTGGGTGTCCAAACTTCTGATCACCAGGACCTTCTTCCCACATGTTTTCACCGATGCCTTGCAGGGTTCTGCAGGTGAACCCCGTGAACCCACATGAACACAGGGGACACTGCTGCTCTTCCAAAGGCCTCAGAAGAACAACACTGAGGTGTTAAAATCGATTCAGTGCTGTTCTTTATTTCTGATGATTTCGGCCAGTGCGACCTTCCACGGAGAGATAGGGTCTCCCCCACCAACACCTGTATCCCGTCTCCCATTCTCCAGATTCAGGTGTCCCGAACGGGCTCCTGCGGGCCAGGTCTTACAGACAGCCCGGCTGGGCATGAAGAGGGTGGAGACAGGAAGAGCATCACCAGCAGTCCAGGCTCTCCAGAGAATCAGAACCGGTGGTCTGTAGATATGCAGATGTATAGCAAGGAAATGGCTCCTCCAGCTGTGCTAGTGGGGTGGTTGAAAATCAGTACACAGTGGCCCTGAAGTCTTGAGGCAGAATTCCTTCCTCCTCAGCAAAACGTCATCCCTGGCCTGGACACCTTCAACTGATTAGATGCGGCCCACCTGCGTTGCCCAAGTTCGTCTGTACTTATAGACGTCAAAACACTCCACAGCAGCGTCCCTCCTGGCATCACACCTAAGAACTGGGGACCGTGGCCCAGCCAAGTGACCATCCTAGAGGGTTTGGGGACATCACCCCTGGGAATGTCCACCTGCTTGGTTAACACAGGCGTCCACCTGCATGCTGGGTCTGGGCTGTTTCCCCATGGAGCCGCTCCTGAGCGGGTGCCCTGTGCCCCAGTCAGGCAGGTGAGCTTTGTGCCCCCATGTCAAGACCCCCGCTGTGGGGTCCGTTGCGGCGTCCCCGCTAGGAGCCCCCACAATGCCTTGTCACGTCAGGTTACCGCAACACGGAGCTGGCGGACGTGCACCTGGCGTCGGACAGCGAGTATTCCCTGCACGGCTTGGTCATGCACAACAACGACCACTTTTGGAACCTCTTCACGGACCTGGAGCTCGCCGTGCGGGAGGGAGCCAGCGCGGCTTTTGGGAGGAAGCCGGAAGAGCCCATTCAGGTACCGTGACTCGGAACGTTAGTTGTCATATCGTGGGCGTATCTTCCAAAAGGACCGACGACGGGTGCAGAACCCTTGTCCTGCCAGTGGGTTAACAGGGACCTGTTAGAAAACCACAAACGTTGGCTTGCGGGACCTCAGGAGCCGTGCGGGGAGGCCGCGGCTGGCTGGGGTGGGCGGGGGCCGGGCAGGGAGATGGGGGCCAGGTGGTCCCGTGACCACCAGGGCCAGGCGGTGCCTGAGAAGAGACAATGCTTGTAGGACCGGACTTGGGCCTGCACGGAATTAACACACCATGTTTCCTTCTTGTGGTTAAATCGGAGGGACCCTGTCATTCGAGCTCATGGTCTGCAGAGCCTTCTACCGTGTCTCTCCCTTGTTCCCCTCTCCCCTTCCAGAATGCTTTGGGGGGCTTGGGGTGCAGCATTGGCTGAGGGTAGACACCTGTGGCACTGACCCGGGCTGTCTGCGGGATGCAGAACTGACCGTGAGAACACGGGACCTGTACCCAGCCTGGGCGACAGGGACGGAGACAGACAGTCTCGGGAGGGCGCAGACCGGGGGCTTACGGACAACAGACCTTTCCTTCTGGTACAGTACACAGTGGCCCTGAAGTCTTGAGGCAGAATTCCTTCTTGCTCAGCAAAACATCATCCCTGCTGGTGACACCTTCAACTGATTAGATGCGACCCACCCACGTTGCCCATGGTCGCCTGTACTTATAGATGTCAAAACACTTCACAGCAACGTCCCTCCTGGCGTTGAACCTAAGAACCGGGGAGGTAGCGTCCAAGGTCAAGGCGCCTGCGGAGTCATGGTCTCTTGGCTCATACTTGACTGTCTTCTCTCTGGGTCCTCACGGGGTGGCAGGGGCAGGGGTCTTGGCACCCTCATGACCCCATCTCTCCTGCTAGATGCCCGCCTCCAAACGCCATCCCCGTGGGGGTTAGGCTTTGACATGGCAAGGGGGGGGTAGTCAGACTTAGCAGAGAGACCCACAGTCAGGTGGAGACGGAGAAGCCACAGACGGGGCTCCCTGGGAACAGAGTGGGGCAGGGGTGAAGTCGGGAGGAAGGGAGGGACCCCTGTGAGGTGGGCTGGCTCGCGTGGGCTCCCTGTGGCCCCGTCTGTCCCTGTGGGATCGGAGACACGTCCTGCACCTCCCCACTGTGGCCCACCCGGCAGCGCTGGGGGCTCCAGGAGGCACCCTGCCCCCCCACAGGCCACCTTCCCCAACAGGGGGACCCCATCCTGCCTCCCGCCCTGCCGAGGCCCCGACCCCACGGGGACCCAACAGGGGAGCTGGGTGAGAGGCCGTGGTCTGACTTGTGCTCAGACAGTCAGCAGCACGGGGCCGGCTGCAGGGCCACTGGGGGACCCCACCCTGTACCCCTCCTGCTGTTGTCCACGGAGACCCTTTGTGGGGGTCTGGGGCCTCCAGGGTGACCGTCCCCGATGACTGACTTCAGATTTTGAGACGGGGGCATCTGTTAGGATGGGAAAGGGGGATTCCAGTACTGCCGGACCCCCAACCCACAGCCACAGCACTGGCTGGACAAGGCCCTGCCCCCACCAGACCCCCCCTCAGTCTGCTTCTGCCCCACCTAACCCCAACCTGCCCCACCTGCCCCACCAGCCCCTCCCCCACAGCTGTGCCTCCCAGGACCCTCCTGCCCCTCCCCTGCTGGCTCTGCACCACCCATCCCCTCCCAACACCCTCTGCTGTACCCAACCCCCTCCCTGCCCAGCTCTGCCCTGAAGGAACCCCCCACCCAGGCCTCACTGTGTCCCCCCAACCCCCTCCCGACCCAGCTCTGCCCCACTGGTCCCCCTTCCTGGCCCAGCTCCCCCACCAGACCCTTTCCCCGGTGCAGCTCTGCCCGAATGCTCCCCGCCTGAGCTCCCACCTGCAGAAACGCCTGGTAGCCCCCAGCCAGAGTGCAGGAGCTCCCCGGGCCCCCATGGCGGCTCTCCTCAACCCCGTTCTCTTCCAGAGCAAGCGCAAGAAGCTGCAGTTCATGACGGCCATGCACGGCCTCACCATGCTGGCGGCACGCCAGGTTGCCACCGCCTTCGACCTGTCCCGGTTCGCCTCCGCCTGTGACCTGGGAGGTGCGTAGCGCACCCCCTGCCTGTCCCCACCAGGAATCGGGGGCAGAGGACTCTGTGCATTTCTTGTGTGGAGTCATGCCCACCTCGTTTGCTATTAAGATGTCCAAGATGCATCTACCTCTTGAGGAAGCATCTGAGGCCTGAATCCGGCTATGGCGGGAGCTGGGGCTGGGGCTGGGGCAGAAGTTCCCAAGTGCTAGGAGGCTCTAGCGATGGGCAAGGACCCCCACAGAAGTTATAGGGCCCTTTCTGGTGGCTGCTGAATGGTGGGGAGAGGATCGCAGACCCCATCTGCCCCCATCCCATCAGGTCTAATTGTGCCTCATACACTTTCCACCCCATCCCAACCCACTCCCTAGCCCAGGGACAGCACCCGGGACGAGCAGATGCCTGCCTAAGGGGTCCAGTGGGATTGGGGTCCCAGGGGGAGCCCGGAGGTACCAGCTTTCATTTCCCTGTCAGCTGCATACCTTTCTTCCTGCTGGCCTAGAGTGTCTGCTGGGGCACCAGCCATCACATCTACCGTCTTGCACCAAAAAGGAGATAAGGTGCAGCCCCTTCCCGCCCCCCCACCCTGGCACAGCTGGGCTCTGCTCTCCCTCCATGAGTCCGTGCCCACCCCTGCTCATTGGTGCTGGACCAGCACCGGCTCTCGCACCAGCAAGTGAGGTCCTGACCTTGAGAGGGTGCGAGGCTTACGTGAGACCACACAGATCTCTGCCGACGGGCTGGCTTGCTTTCCCGGTGCTGACCTCAGTCTGTGTGCTCAGGCATCGTTTTGGTTTTACCAAGGTTGAATTTGGGAGACGGGCGAGGGTTTCATCAGCGCCGGTGGGTCGGGTCACAAAGTCTGTGTTTGCATTCCCGCAGGCTGCACAGGTGCCCTGGCCCGAGCGCTCACCCAGGAGTACCCGCGTCTGAAGGTGACCGTGTTTGACCTCCCGGAGGTCATCGAGCACATCCCGTGTTTTCAGCCCGAAGGACGGCGGTCGGACCGGATCAGCTTCATGCCAGGTAGATGCGTCTGGGTCTTTGCCGTGAGCCAGTGTTCGGCAGGTCTCATTTGTTTGTACAGAGGCGGGTGCGTGTCAGCGTGTGTGACCGTGTCTGGGTGTGCATGTGTGTGTGTGTGCGTGTGTGCTGTGTCTGTGTGCACGCAAATTCGTGTGTTGTCTCTGCATGTGTGTGTGGTCTGCGTGTGTGTGCACTCGTGTTTGTTGTGTGTGTCTGCATATACAAGCCTGTTGTCTGTCTGGATGCAAACGTGTGCCTGTGTATATGTCTCTGTTTGTGTGCCTGGGCGTGCATAGACCCATGCGTGTGTTGTCTGCGTGTCCGTGCAGTTGTGTATGTGTCTCTGCGCGGATCTCTGTATTGTCTGTGTGTGTGTGCGTATGGGTCTCTGTGTGTGCGCACCCATGTGCATCTCCAAATCCTGCAAACGGGAGCGTGAGTGGCAGTAGGATTGGAAGCCATCGCGGCGGGAGGGCAGGTGGGATGTGGAATGGCAGACGTGAGCACGTCCAGGTGTCTACAACCCACCAAAACCCCAAAAGCAAGTTCCACAAAAGCTGGAGCTGGAAGGCCTTGAGTTCGACGTGAGGGAGAACTCCCAGGAGGGGCAGCCATCGATGTGGGGGCAGCTGGAAATGAAACCGTTCCCGCCGCGGATCTTGGGAACACCCAGATCCAGGACAGACGAGCCCAGGGCTCCGGCCCTGTAGGTTGTGGGGTTCGGGACACAGTTCTCCCCCCACAAGCAGTCTCCTTTCTACTCCAGCAGCTCTGGGGAGCGGCACAACCCCCGTGTCCATCAGGGGCAGGACCCGGTCTGCCATCCCTGACGGGCTCCTGACATCTTGTTGTCACACCAGGTGACTTCTTCAAGGACGACCTCCCGGAGGCAGACCTGTACATCCTTTCCAGAATTCTGCACGAGTGGCCGGACGACAAAGTCTGCGAGTTGCTGAGCCGCGTCTCGGGCCGCTGTAAGCCGGGTGAGTCTGGGCCGCGACCGGGTCCTTCTTGCAAACGTAAACACCATTTCCACTGACAAAGAAACAAAGACGTGGATAGAGAACCATGTCCCTGGCGCCGTGCTTGATCCACAAGGGGGTGGAGGGAGGTTTGGGGACGTCTCCCTGGATCCCCTCGTCTGGGCCCCATAAAGCCAGTGACGGCATCTGTGGTCTGAGGTCCCAGAGTCTCCTGGATGCTCCCCGGCCGTGTCCCTCTGTGGATGCAGGCCGTGGCTTCTCTGATTGCTGTCCTGGGCGCTCCTTGTCCCCCTCACCATGTCCAACCACTCAGGGCCGTCATGGCCCATCAGGCCACAAACGGGGCCACGCCCAGCTCCCGGGTCCCCTTCCCAGGCCCTCGAGGTCCCCAGTCCCTCAAAGCACAGCCCTCCCTCCCTTGTCCTGTGCCTGATCCGCTTAGGGAAGAAAAACAATATAGGAACTCACGGGTCCTTCCGCTCCACGGCGGCCGGGAAACGCCCCACGTGTTTGAGCTCCTCTTTCGCACCCAAAGAAAGCAAAGGTGAAGTGCAACAAGGTATGTGTGGATAGATAGAGAGAGAGACGGCTTTGTTGCAAGGAATCAATTCATGTGATCGTGTAGCCTGGGACGTCCAACGCCTGCACGGTGGACCAGGCCGCCGGAGACCCGGGGACAGGCTCACGCTGAGGCTCAAGTCTGCACACAGTCGGGAGGCAGAATTCCCTCTTCCTGCAGGAGGAGAGTCTCTTTTCTTTCGAGACCGTCAACTGATTAGACAAGGCCCACCCACACGGTGCAGCACCCTGCTTCTGCGGACCGAACCGTGAATCTCATCCCCAAGAACCTTCACAGAAACCCCCGGAATGATGCTCAGCTAGCATTCTCGATGTCTCCCGTCCACCTTCTCCAGGGCGTCCCTCCACGTGCTGGCCGCTCTGGGTACCCCCCACGCCCATCCTCCAGAGCAGAGTCGGTGAAGCATGGAGGGTCTCCTAGGTCCACGCGGTGCCCCCACACCGCACAGGCGAGCAGGCATCCAGGCTCAGGTCCTGATCTCAGGGTCCTGGGATCGAGCCCCGCATCGGGCTCTCTGCTCAGCGGGGAGTCTGCTTCCTCCTCTCTCTCTGCCTGCCTCTCTGCCTACTTGTGATCTCTGTGTCCAATAAATAAATAAAATCTTTATAAAAAAGAAGAAAAAAAAAAGCAGTAGGGACGGTGAATTACCAGTTCACAGCTATAGACAGAAAGTCCCACCGGCCTTTGTGGACCCAAAACGCTGAGTCTCCCACCCCCTTACCTGCCGTTCCGAGGAGGCTCCTGGAGACGTTCTGGAGTGAAGTACACACAGACGCCCAGGAGCGGGACACGACGGTGCTCCCACCTCGGGACAACGCTGAGGGGCCCCAGGTGACGGTCCAGGCGGGGACGATGAGTGGGGAGAGGCCCGTGGGCCAGACTCGCAGAGACCCGGACACAGGTGAGGGACGTCACACGTCGGAGGGTTTGGAAACAGTATTGCTACGTGTTGACCACTCTCCCGGAACATCTGGGCCCGGGAGCATTTGGGGACATGTCAACAAGCGCCGCAGAGAAAATGAAGCAACTGCTTTTATTTATTTATTTTTTTAAAGATTTTTATTTATTCATTTGACAGACAGAGATCACAAGTAGGCAGAGAGGCAGGCAGAGAGAGGAAGGGAAGCAGGCTCCCCGCCGAGCAGAGAGCCCGATGCGGGGCTCGATCCCAGGACCCTGGGACCCTGGGATCATGACCTGAGCTGAAGGCAGAGGCTTTAACCCACTGAGCCACCCAGACGCCCCGAAGCAACTGCTTTTAAATGAGCCAAGTCCGGTGCCCAGAAAGGCGGCGTCATTTGGGCATCCTTGGTGGACCGTGCAGCTGGATGACTTGTGCAACCTGCCCGCCCTCGCCCCGCTCCGAGGTCGTGTCCACTTGGAACATGTGAACCGGATCTTGTTTGGAAACGGTCTTTGCAGAGTAACGAAAGGAAGGATCTGAGATGAGCTCATCCTGGGTCAGGGTGGTCCTGAATGCAATGACAGGGGTCCTTGTAAGAGACAAAAGAGGAGAGACAGATGCAGGGAGAAGACACGGGAAGATGGAGGCAGAGATGGGAAGGACGTGGCCACCACCCCTGGGATGCCTGGAGCTCCAGAAGCTGGAAGAGGCAGGAAGGACCCTTCCCCGGAGCCTTGGGAGGGAGCTTGGCCCTGCCCCGCCTGGATCTCCGCAGCCCTGCCCCGCCTGGGTCTGAGACTCTGGCTTCCAGAGCTTGAAGAGAATAAATAACCAGCCTGTGGTCATCTGTTGCCGCAGCCACAGGACACGCATGCTGTCCGGGAGAGGCAGGCATTCCCGCGGCCATCCCCATGTCACATGGACAGTCGGGCTGCTCTGCGTGGAGAGCGTGGCCCTGGGAGGACGGGTTTCCACCTGTCTCTTCCCTGCAGCGTTCCCAAGCCCTGGAACGGAGCCCAGCCCAGAGCGGATGTCCTCAAAGCTGCGAACGAAACAATCGTAAAAGTGTGGTGACTGACCGCTGGGCGAATGAATCTTCACCTGCCCGGGGAGACAGGCTAGACGGAGAGCTTACACTGTGCGGGGTTGGCTGCGGGCGCGGGGGGCATGCCTGGGTGCACCGAGGCTTCTCCCCCACCCCCTGGAAGGCCGCCATCCCGCCCGGTTGTTAGCTTGAACTTGGCCTTGAGAGAGACGACCTTACAACACAGGCCCTGGCAGCCGCTAGGAACCGGGAGTTCCCGTCCACCCCCAGAGCTGGGGGTTTGGTGGTTCGCAGCACCCGGGGCCGAGTGGGGGGTCCTGGGGGCCGCAGGACTGAGCGGAAAGTGCCCGGTTTAACCTGAGTCTTCTGGAGCCTTTAGCATTAGTCGCATGTGTGCGTTTCTCTGAGAAACACCAAGATTCATACGCTAGAGAAATGTTCCGATCCCGGTTCTGTTAGCCTGCGTTCGCTTGCATGCCTGGAGCCAGCAGGAGAAGACGCCGCAGAATTGTCCCGGCGGCGGCCACCGCTGGGCCCTTCCTCTCCCCTCTGCCCCTGGCCTGTGGATCTCAGCAGGAAGGACAATGACCACAAAAGGCAAACAGGAACCACTTCCTGCCGGGCTCCTGTGCGTCCCCAGGGAGCTGAGTTCCGGCAGCTTGGTTTCTCCGTCCTTCATGAACGCCGTTGCACGGAGAGACGCGGACAGACGTGTATGGGGCGCACACACACACACACACACACACACACACTTTGTTCTTGAAGTTCTCATGCTTTGTGCATCAATAATGCAATCGTTCCTGGGTCTGGCGGGGCTGGTCCTAGCCGTGTCCCAAAGCAGGTGCCCGTCCCGCTTGCTCATGGGATTTCCAGGGTGAACGCGTGCTCCCTGCTGGGACCACCGCACCCTGCACCCAGTGTTTCTGGCTTGTGTCCCCACACGGTGAACCCTCAGGGGAGCCCTGGGCTGCGTCTGGGTGCCCTGAGCCCCCGTCCAGCCTGGCCCGTGAGACCCCTCCCTATCTGTGTGTTCTCCCCTCCGTGTCTCTCTGTCTATGTCTGTCCCCCTGCGGTTCTGGTTCCCCAGGCCGGTGGGCAGTGTCCTCAGCCTCCCTGCAAGTCAACCCGAGCTCCCGTCCCGCTCGAGACTGGCCACCCCCGCAGGGCTCCCCGCTGAAATCTTGCGTGTGACTCTAGTTGACTGTGTCCTTTGCAGGCGGTGGCATCTTGGTGGCTGAGAAGGTCCTGGGGGACAAGCCAGCGGCGCGGGGCAGCCTGCCGGCGTCCTTGAACCTGCTGGTGCGGACCCAGGGGACGGAGCGCGGCCTTCCTGAGTACCGGGGGCTGCTGGAGCGCCACGGCTTCCGGGACGTGCGGCGCGCACACGCGGGGGACAGGCTGGACGTGATGCTGGGCACCAGAGCCTCGCCACCCTGAGGCCCCCGGCACGAGACGCTGCTCTCCCAGGAGGCCGACGGGCGTCCCCGTCCCCAGCGTCGGCCGGCAGGTACCACAGAACCGACAGCATCTCGCCAGCTGTGAACCGCACCGATGAAGGCAGCAAAATGCACCTGCTCCAAGCTCGTCTGTGGGTCCCGAGATGGGGCAGGCCGTGCCCGGAGGTGGGCAGCACCAGCCAGGTGCTCGCCCGAGGCCCTGTCCGCCCCAGGACCTGCCCACATGGCTGCCTCTGCAGCAGGTGTCAGCCTTGGGCTGCCGCGTCCTTCACGCCTGTTCTAAACATGTTCGTCCGTGTGACTCCCGGCCGCTCGGCACCGCGAGATGCCTGCCATGTGCCGGGTTCCTGGGGCGCCCCGTCCCCTACCCTCTCCCCCCGGATGCTGGGAGCAGGGCCGCGTCCTCCCCCCATGGCCTTGCCCAGCTCACGTCTTTAAGAAGCTGGTTACCCCCGCGGGCCGCCGTCGATCCGGGCAA
Organism: Meles meles; assembly: GCF_922984935.1. Lineage (NCBI taxonomy): Eukaryota > Metazoa > Chordata > Mammalia > Carnivora > Mustelidae > Meles > Meles meles. The sequence goes on along the minus strand of NC_060087.1, from coordinate 872,031 downwards.
GAGGACGGCGTCCATCCCGCATCCCCAGCCGACCGATTTCTCGCGCACGTCTCTCGTGTACGTTCCCTGAGTTACGCCGTTGTCTGAAAGAGGGCAGGTGCGTCTCTGTTCTCTCGCGTGGGGCACCAGCAAACGCGTACGACCCGCGAGCCGTCTGTCGGTTGACATCGCGGGATGATTCGAGAAACGGCCCGGCCGGTCAGACGGGGCCGTGTTCGGCGAGGCCAGCTTGGCGGCGTTCTCTGCCTGTGCTTGCCGGCCAACGGCCACCTTCCGGGGCGCCTGGCGGGCTCAGTCGGCCGAGCGCTCCGCTCTTGGTTTGGACTCAGCTCGCCACCTCAGGGTGGTGGGATGGAGCCTGGTGTCTGGCTCTGTGCTCAGCGGGGAGTCTGTTGGGATCCTGTCCCTCCCGTCCCCCCCATGCACCGGCGCTCTCTCTGTCGCTCCCAAATAAATCTTTTTAAGAAATGCTAACAACAGGGGCACCCAGGGGGCCCCGTCGGTGAAGCATCTGCCTTCAGCTCCGGTCATGATCCTGCGGTCCTGGGATCGGGTCCCGCGTCGGGCTCCCTGCCCCACACACCGTCTGCTTCTCCCTCAGTCCTGTACGGGCGCTGTCCGCCTCTCTCTGTGTCAAATAAGTGAATAAAGTCTTTTTTAAAAAAATGAATATTGAAACGTAAGAAGAGAAGAAATAAACCACTGTACAGCCGTCATAGAAAATCCATGCAGATCACTGCTCCCTGTAGAGGAAGCTGTTTTCTAGAACCGAGCGTTGTGTGCCTTTTCTGTGCAGTTCTGTAGGCTGTACTTACAGTGCAAATTCTACACATTGTGTATTTTCTGTGTACGGATCCGTTCCACGCAGACATAAATGCATACTTCTGGTTGAAGTCTGAATTTTTTTTTTTTTTCAGTCACACGGTGTGTGTCTCCGTAGGAGGCCGGACTGGGAGAAGGAAATGAGACGCTGATCTAAGGGGCTGTGCAGTGCTCCGGGGTGCCCGCGGCTGCCCTGTGCAAAGAACAAAGGTTAAAGGCTCAAGGCTCCTCTGTCCCCTGGCCCTGGGCTAGTGCTGGGCAGAGGTGCTCCTCCCCCTGGGTCGCATCCTCCACCCCACACAGTCCCCACACCCACTGGCCGGTGCTCACATCCGCCATGGACTAGCCCCAGCAGGGGGGAGCCGGGTGATACTGACATGGTCACCTTGGTCCACGCCGGTCACGTCCTTCCCCAGTTGGGAAAACAGGGCGTTTCCTGCAGGACCTTTTGTATTAGGTGGAAAGCTGAGGCCTCTGCAGTGGGTGTTCCCGTACACCTGTTCCCCGGCCGGCTGGGCTGGCCCGTGAGCTGCCTCAAGGACATGGGATTTGTTAGAATCCACTGTGCCTCTCACCACGGCCGGTGCCTGCCGGCGTCACTTGGAACACCCAAGCCCCCGTGGATCCCAGCTGCCCTGTACCGGCTGCACACAGGGACCCAGCCCCAGGACCCCAGGACGGGCTGACCCTGAGTTTGCACACCCACAACTGTGCCCTGAAACCCCGGACCCGCCCGAGGGAGACCCAGGGTGGAGAGCACCAGCCAGATACCATTAGAGAATCCCACAAAGGTTCTGTGGGTTCCTTATTCCCCTCGCTGGCGCGTTTCTGTCCGCAGGAACTTTTCGTAGCCAAACCTCAGAAAAATGAGAAACCGGGATTTCTGTACTATTAAGATCTGCCTTCTCATTTATTAGGAACCATGTTCAAGCTGTCTTTAGGGGAGTCTGAGAAAGAACGTAGACTATGCGTGCACACGCGGGTATATGTCTTTAAAGGGTTTTTACTCGGGGCGCCTGGGTGGCTCAGTTGTTACGTGTTGCTGGTCACGATTGGGATCGAGCCCCACATAGGGCTCCCTGCTCGCTGGGGAGCCTGCTTCTCCCTTTGCTCCTCCCCCTGCTTGTGCTCTCTGTCAAATAAGTATGGAAAATATTTTTAAAAATATATATATAGGGTCTTCACTGTTGAGGAACCAAGAGGGCTTCCCCGGTTGCGATTCCGTCCCTGACCAAAGCCCCCTCCCTGCTCCGGGGGATAGTCGTTCCCTGACACACACATGCTCTCCTCCAGCAGGTGTCTGCCCCGTCTGACCGCATCGCTAGATGAAATCTGTCCTCCAGACATTTGAGGGTGGGGATGGACAGGAAGCCGTCAAGAGGACACCCTACAAGACATCCCCCGGCTCCCTCCCGTGGTTCCCTCCCAAGGTCGCGTGTGGGAGTATCCTAACCATTCCTGGCCAGCCTCCCCAGCACTCACCAGACCCGGTGACTCAAAGGCAGGGCCTCGGGGAAGGCCCCCACCCCCGCCTGGGGACGGACTCACCCACCCAGTGGCTCACAACCGCACCCGGTGGCCCAGTTGCCTCACTGCACGGCCCTGTGCTCGGCCATTAGCTAAAATGCACAACTTTCAAAACGGATTCTTACAACCTCTTTTTCAGTTCACACCCCCATTGCTCAGAAACTGGGGGGATGCGTATTTCAGCACCTGCTGGCCAGGTAGCAGCTGACCTCCAGCGGCACCCAAGTCGCCGTCTCGTCTTAGGAACGTGGGATCCTTCTCATAGTCCCCGTGGGGACTGGAAACTTGACCCTTTGGAGGATCCCACCCACCTTTTTTCCTACCCCCCCCTCCCACCATCCCCTCTCAAGCATCCTCTCCCCATTTCCTGCCTCGGGGTGGGGGGCATCTGTCTAGACCATCCTTTCCTAGGTACACGGGGTTCTCGGTGTCTGGGTTGGAGAGAGCCTGCTGCCCTCTTGGTCAGCCCCTATGGAGCACAGGGGCCATGTCCCCCATCCCCTCAACACACACACACACCAAGGATGAACAGGTGGGTACCTCAGTCTAACCTCCAAGGAAAAACGTGTTCTTGACACAAGTGACTTCCTTCCTCCCTCCCTTTCTTCCTTCCTTTCAGAATCGTTCTCCAGGGCCCCTGGGGTGCCATGCTGACCGCTGCTGGGGTGGCCACTGGGAATTGAGAGCACAGGAAGGGGAGCAGACCACTCCCAGGTTAACCGTCCCCACCTACAGAAGGGGTCACTCTGCGGAAGCCCCTCGTTCCAAGTCCCAGGCATGGAGTCCCAGTCTGACCAGACCCCAACCAGCTTCATCCTGGATGAGGAGGTGGTTGGGCTCTGAGGTTCCCCCCCACACCCGGCCCGGGGCGATGATCATCATTTCCAGGGCCCCTTCCAGCCCAGACAGGCTGATCCAGTTCTCACCTGGGAGTGCCCAGATCTGGGCCTCTGAACGAGCTCGTCATCCCCACCCCACAGCCAGAGCAGCCCCCTCTCCTCTCCCTCAAAGTCCATGGCTGCTCCGGCCAGAGTGGAACCGGACCCTCCAGGGACCTTCTCCACTTCCCGTCCCAGTGAAGCTCAGGAATGTGCCAGAACCTCCAAGGCCCTCCCCACAACCCTCCTCATAAGCCCAGACTCTCTAAGCATTTAAGTGACTTTTCAGTGCCCCCCCCCCCATTCCCCCCTACAGCTGGATCGGCCTCTGTGCCCTGCCGGCCTCACGCGCCAGGAGCCTTACCTGCCTCTCCTGGAGGTCAGGTCAGGATGGAGGCAGGCATTTGCAAGGACACCGGGGACCGGCGAAATCACAGACTCGGGGTGCCCGGGGCTCTCCTGGATGCTTTGCCGGCATCCATCCGGCACAAGGGTTTTCTACCTACTGCTATGGACACAGGAAACCACACAGAAGTGCGGCAGGTGCAGAGGCAAAAAGGAAGGAAGAGGAGAAGAGACAGGGAGGGAGAAACACCAAGAAGCCTTGGCTGGGGACCGCACTTGAAGATGGTGTTCTGAGCCCCGGGTCCACACCGCTGCAAAATGCAGCTAATGACACACTTGCGACTCCTGTAGTTTGGTTACAACTCAGGATGCAGACCTCCAGGCTTGGTGAGTTTCATGAGTTCCGGGGGGGCATGGAGTGGGTGTGCACGTGTGTGCAAGTGCGCTTGTGCAAGGAGTGGGTGTGCACGTGTGTGTAAGTGCACGCGTGCAAGGAGTGGATGTGCACGTGTGTGCGAGTGCACGCGTGCAAGGACTGGGTGTGCACGTGTGTGCAAGTGCGCACGTGCAAGGAGTGGGTTTCCACCTGTGCGTGCAAGTGCACGCGTGTAAATGTGCACACGTGAGCATCTGGGTGAACACAGGCCCTGTGCGCTGAGGGCCCCCATGGATCACCAACCCATAATGGGTTGCGGGACCCCATGTCGGGGTGGGGTCCTCCAGCGGGGCCGACCAGACCTGGGATGATCTGAGTCTCTGGGCAGGGGGCGTGTCTCGAGATGTGTCAATTTGGAGGGAAGCGGGGTCAGGCTCCCATCGCTCTGGAGGTCTACGGGAAGGACTGGTCCGGGGGTCTTTGGGTGAGCGCGGGGGTGGGTGGTGACCTAACCTCGGGCGTCTTCAGGGCGAGCCCAAAGGTTGTGACCTGACCTCGAGGGTCAGCAGGAACAGCTAAAGGGTCGCGGCTGGGGACGGCAGGGGGTGGGGGAGATCGGGGCGAGCTCGGGAGTGGCGGTCGGGCGCGGGTCACCGCGATGCGCCAGGGACTGGGGTTTGGGGGGTCTTCGGGGCGGGGCCGACTTGAACTCAGGGTAGAGCAGGGGCAGCCGAGGGGTCACGGGACGAGGGGAGGGGCCTTCGGGGCGACCCGGGGGGTGGGGGTGTCAGCAGGAAGAGTCAAGTGGTCGCGGTTGAGAATCTGGGGGAAGGTGGGGCGTGGTGTTTGGGGCAAGTTCAGGGGTCGCGGTCACGCGTCGGTCAGCCAGACGGGCCGGGGCTGGGGGTCGGGGGTCTCCGGGGCGAGCCCGGGGTCGCGATCGGGCGTCGGTCAGCCAGACGGGCCGGGGCTGGGGGTCGGGGGTCTCCGGGTCGATCCCGGAGGTCGCGATCGCGCATCGGTCAGGCAGACGGGCCGGGGCTGGGGGTCGGGGGTCTCCGGGTCGATCCCGGAGGTCGCGATCGCGCATCGGTCAGCCAGACGGGCCGGGGCTGGGGGTCGGGGGTCTCCGGGGCGAGCCCGGGGTCGCGATCGGGCGTCGGTCAGGCAGACGGGCCGGGGCTGGGGGTCGGGGGTCTCCGGGTCGATCCCGGAGGTCGCGATCGCGCATCGGTCAGCCAGACGGGCCGGGGCTGGGGGTCGGGGGTCTCCGGGGCGAGCCCGGGGTCGCGATCGGGCGTCGGTCAGGCAGACGGGCCGGGGCTGGGGGTCGGGGGTCTCCGGGTCGATCCCGGAGGTCGCGATCGCGCATCGGTCAGGCAGACGGGCCGGGGCTGGGGGTCGGGGGTCTCCGGGTCGATCCCGGAGGTCGCGATCGCGCATCGGTCAGCCAGACGGGCCGGGGCTGGGGGTCGGGGGTCTCCGGGGCGGGCCGGGGGTCGCGATCGGGCGTCGGTCAGCCAGACGGGCCGGGGCTGGGGGTCGGGGGTCTCCGGGGCGGGCCCGGGGGTCGCGATCGGGCATCAGTCAGCCAGACGGGCCGGGGGTCGGGGTCAGGGGTCTCCGGGGTGGGCCCGGCCGTGACAGCCAGGCCTCGGAGGCAGCGGCCGAGCCCTTCCGCGGTCTGGACGGAGCCGGGGGGCAGGGACCCGAGGACGCGCGGCCTTGCCGGTCCGCATCGAGCGCCCCGGCCAGACGGTGACCTTGACAAGGTCACGGCGGCGGCCGAGACGCCCCCACCCCCCCGGCCGGCACGGCGCAGGGGCGGGGCCCCGCTCCCGCCGTGCCCCGGGGCGCGGCGCGCGGGAAGGGGCGGGGCCGCGGCAGGGACGCGGCCAATGGGCGCGGCGCTGGCGGGCGCGGGGCGGGGCGCGGCGCGGCTCCCGGCAGCCCGCGGGGGCGCGGTGCAGCCAATGGGCGCGACGGGCGGGGGCGCGGGGCGGGGCGTGGGGCCCTTAGCGGCTGCGCGCTGGCCGCCCCGTCCTTTCGGTCCCGGCGGCGGCAGCGCTGAGCCCTCGGCGCCCACCCTCCGGCTCCCCGCGCCCGCACCGCGCCGTCCGCCCGCCGCGCCGCCACCATGACGGAGCAGGCCATCTCCTTCGCCAAGGACTTCCTGGCCGGGGGCATCGCCGCCGCCATCTCCAAGACGGCCGTGGCCCCGATCGAGCGCGTCAAGCTGCTGCTGCAGGTGCGGGGCGGGCGGCGCGGGGAGGGGGCGCCGGGGCCGCGGCGCGGGGCATGCAGGGGCGCCGGGGGCAGAGCGGGCCGCGCCGGCCGCGTGCACCGGAAGCGCGAGGCCGCGCCGCTTTGTCCGCGCGCCGCCGGGATCCGGGGCCGGCCGCGCGTCACGTGGGTGGGGCCGCGGCCGCGCATGCGCCGTCCGCGCTGGCAGGCAGCCTGGGCGCGTGCGCCGGGTCGGAAGCCCCCAAACTCCCTCCCGGGGCGGGGGGAGGACGTCCCGAGCGGACCGCGGGTTTCCTGCTGGCCGCGGCCGGTGTTGTCTCCGCTCCGTGCGGCTGCAGACCGGACGGCGCCGCGCTCCGCCGGGACGGGCTTGGGCCCCTCGCGGCGCCGGCAACATTGTTGCAACGTCCAGCAGCAACATTGTTGCAACCGCGCTGCAGTTCGCGAGCTCCCGAAACCGCGCTCCCGGCTCTCGCGATGCGCCCGCGCGTTCAGAGGCGCTGGGGCCTCCCTAGGGACACGCCTGGACTCGGCGCGGCTGCGGGAGCGGGGGAGCCCGTCTTCCGAGCCTGTCCGTGCGTCCGTCCGCCCTGCAGGTGCAGCACGCCAGCAAGCAGATCGCCGCGGACAAGCAGTACAAGGGCATCGTGGACTGCATCGTGCGGATCCCCAAGGAGCAGGGCGTGCTCTCCTTCTGGAGGGGCAACCTGGCCAACGTCATCCGCTACTTCCCCACGCAAGCCCTCAACTTCGCCTTCAAGGATAAGTACAAGCAGATCTTCCTGGGCGGCGTGGACAAGCACACGCAGTTCTGGAGGTATTTCGCCGGGAACCTGGCCTCGGGTGGCGCCGCCGGAGCCACCTCGCTCTGCTTCGTCTACCCCCTGGATTTCGCCAGAACCCGTCTGGCTGCCGATGTGGGCAAGTCCGGCACCGAGCGGGAGTTCAAGGGCCTGGGAGACTGTCTGGTGAAGATCACCAAGTCCGACGGCATCCGAGGCCTGTACCAGGGCTTCAACGTCTCCGTGCAGGGCATCATCATCTACCGGGCGGCCTACTTCGGCGTGTACGACACCGCCAAGGGTGCGTGGGTCCTTGCGCTGGGGCTGCGCACGGGTGGGGGTTCAGTCACGGACCTCGGGGTTTCGCGGTTCTGGCGGTCCGGAGTGCAAAGAGGTCCAGCTGTGCCCAGGGTTGCTGCCGTTCCTGAGCTGTCCTTGGAGGGCGGGCAACCGTTTTTCTCTGCGTTCTCATGTGCTTCTCTTTTGTGTCCCTGGGTCTCTTTTTTTTCTTTTTCTCAAGGTTTTTTTCTATTTATTCATTTGACAGAGATCACAAATAGGCGGTGGGGTGGGGTGGCGGAAGCAGGCTCCCTGCTGATCACAGATTCCCGGTGTGCGGCTGCATCCCAGGACCCGGGGATCATGACTCCTGTCGAAGGCAGAGCCTTTAACCCCTAAGCCACCCAGGCGCCCTGGGTCTTTATTTTTTAAAGGGTATTGGTGGGGTCGGCTTAGGTGGGACCCTGATGAGCTCCTTTTAACCTTTTAAAAGAGTTCTCTTTTAAAAGAGTCTTTCGATTAGATACTGGAGGTTGGGGTCTCGAGTGAATTTTAGGTTGCACCGTTCACACTCTGGAAGCAAGCGTGGGCCTGCTAGCGTCGGGGCTGGGTTGTCTGCAACAGAACGTGCTCGCGTGTGGTGTGCCCACTTCCCGGCGCTGGTCTGGCCCCTGTTGTACGGAGCCGCCATTCCTGGGCACTGAGTCGGGTCCTCTGGCCAGCAGGTGGTCTGTCTGCCGCCCTGTTGGTACTGGGCGTGGGGAGCTCCACGTGGAGCCAGGGTGGGCAGGACTGTTGCTGTACCAGTGTGCAGCGCTAGGGCCTAACGCTGGCGGGTGGCCCCGCAGGCATGCTCCCGGACCCCAAGAACACCCATATCGTGGTGAGCTGGATGATCGCGCAGACCGTGACGGCCGTGGCGGGCGTGGTCTCCTACCCCTTCGACACCGTGCGGCGACGGATGATGATGCAGTCGGGCCGCAAAGGAGGTATCGTGTCTCAGTCCTGGTGACAGCGGCTCCTCCTAGATGTCCCTGAGTGGGGTGGTTCTCTGGCCTCAGCCTCGGGAGCTTTGAGCCAGCAGATGACACACTTATCTGCAAGCTTGGGGGCAAAGCTTTGTGGGCTGGCTTCACAGGGTAGGGGGCCCCCAGGTCAACGTCTCCACGCTGCTCTAGACCCCCACAGCTTGGCAGGTGCCTGCCCAAGCTCTTGGTCCTGCCCTTTCTTGACTTGTCTTTCCAGCATGGCCCAGGGGCCTTGCATTGATCCCAGGGTTGGAGGTGGTGCTCCTTGGTGACTGGGGGGGCGGGGGGGTGTGAGTTTCTGGATGTATTGTCCTTATCTACCCCCACCCACTACAGGGGGCTGGGGAACGGCCATGAGCCAGGGCTCACAGTGTGCCTGTGGTCAAAAGCACAGCTCCCCCACAGAGCACCGTCCAGTTTCAGTGTGCTGTGTTTTTCGTGGTTCCCTTTGTGCCCTGTGCCAGAAAAGCCTCTCCGTCAGCTCTCCTGTTTCTCTTGCAGCGGACATCATGTACAAGGGGACCGTCGATTGTTGGCGGAAGATCTTCAAGGACGAAGGAGGCAAGGCCTTCTTCAAGGGCGCATGGTCCAACGTCCTGAGGGGCATGGGGGGCGCGTTCGTGCTGGTCCTGTACGACGAGCTGAAGAAAGTCATCTAGACATTCCTCCTGCAGACGCGGGGACCAAGGGAATCCTGTAGAATACTTGTAAGCGTTATGGACCATTGATCTTCGAGAAATTCCAGTGTCCTTGTCCCGGCCAGATCACGCGCAGAGGCTTGGGGAAGGTTCCAAAGGGGGCTCACCGTGATCTACCATTGGCACCAGATTCCATGTACTGATTATGGGGGGGAGGGGAATCACGAGGTCTTCGTGGGTCCACAGGCCAGCAGCTCCCTGGCACAGACCTTAGAGCCCAGGTGCTTGTGGGACCCGAGGTGTGTTTAAGTATTTATTTAAAAAAAAATCATGTCTACATTTGTACTTAAGCACTATTCTCTTTTGCACAGCCGAATATTTGCAATTATGTTTCATGTCGGGCATTCTGCTGCAAAACCATAAAAAATCGGGACACAGGCTGGTGTTTGTTTTCAGCTGAGCGGCGTGGGTTTGGGGCTGCCCTGGGTTTGGGGCTGGTGGGCAGCGGGGTGGGGTGGGAGATGCGGGGGGTCAGGGAGGCTACAGGGCACGTCCTGCAGAGGCCTTGCAGGGTAGGGGAGTTCAGACCAGCCCACTGGTGGCTCGTTTGCCGCTTGGAGAGACCAGCCTTGGGCGGGAAAGAACCCAGTGTGAGGGACCCGCGGCGTCTGAGCGCCCCTGCTCCAGGGGGTCTTTGAGGAGACAGACTTCCTTCTGCTGTGAGCTTTTGAGGCCCTTCATCCCCCCACCTGAGCAATGCGGCGTAGCTAGTTTTCCTGCTGGAGAAAGACCACAAGCAGCCACATCCTGTGACCAACGTCAGCCCTGGTCTCTTACGCAAGAATGCACAGGAGCAGGTCCCGGGACAGGTCCATGTCCTCTGGAGCCTTCTCTGTACAAACCACAACACCCTGCAGGAGAGACTCCGGCCTGAGTGTTGGGTCCTGGCTCTGCATTGACCTGGACTAGGAAGGCCCCCGGGGGGTTCTAGAACCTTCTGGGGCTGGGACACCCTGCAGTGGATGGCAGGTTTCCTCTTCAAGACTGGGCGGGTGTAAATGCACATTTCTGCCCCTGTGTGGCGTCCCCCTTAGAGCTCTGGGCTCTGCCTAGGGTTCCCAGGCAGGTTGAAAGGGGAGGGGACAGAAGCATGCGTCCTTGCACCCGTGTTAACCCTGCCCGACTCCAGAGGAGTCTGACTGGGGACCTCCGCTTCTGACCCACGGGAGCCCTGGTGTTCTGAGTGGAATGACCGTGTTGATGGCTGGGTTTGGAGACCTGCTTCCACCCGCCCTGTTCCCCTTCAGCTGGTTCAGAACAGTCCGGTCACTCAGCAGCCATGCCCTGTTCTGTCAGCTGGCAGGTCCCCAGATAGCGGCATTGCTGGTGGCATAGTATAGTTTGTGACTACAGTGTTTCCGCAGTAACGCTGGGGTGGTTTTCAGCACGGCCCCTTCAGCGATGTGGGGTGCTGGCTGGCTACCGTGCATGGAACGTTCTAAACGGTTAGAGGTCCCTTTGTGAGTGAGCAGGCCGAGCCCGGGGTTTCCAAAGGGCCCTGGCCCCCTGGCGGCAGGCCGTGTCCGGACGCAGGTCCCTGTCTGGGGCTCTGTGGGGGAAGTCCGCGCCTAAGCATCCGCACACACGCTGTGCTGTTGGGGGCAGAGGCGACGAACCAGCGGGGCCCCTGGGGTTTCCCAGATGCCGCCTCCCCATGGCGGGGTGCCTGACGGCCCGGCTGTAAACGTATTGAGGGCTCCAAGAACCCGGCGCGGCCGTTGCAGGGACCAAACCGTCCAGCCAACTTGTGAGCAGCATCCCGGGTGGGGCCCGTTTGGGGAGGCCAGAGCGGGGGCCCGGGGGCCAGTGTGATGGGCCGTACCCACCCCCACGTAGAGGCACTGGGTGCAAACAGCGTTTATTTACGAAATGAGCCCGACACAGCCGTGCTTCAGTGCAAACAGCGTTTATTTACGAAATGAGCCCGACACAGCCGTGCTTCCTTGCCGGTGGCCGCCCCGTGGAGCACGCTCCAGGCAGTGCCTGCCCCCGCCCCCCACCCCACACAGTCGTCCCTCGGTCCAACCGCAGCCAGGCTGTGTGGGCGTCTGGCCATGCCGAGAAGGTCTCAGGTCCCTCGTCATGTCTCCCCCAAAACCTGCACCTCCGCCACCGGGCAGTCCTCCCGGCTTGCTCTGCTGCCCTCCCAGGCCACCTGCGGGCGACAAGGGTCAGGCTGAGCCGCAGAGCTGCAGATTTCCCGGAGAGTGCAAGGATGTGCAAGGGCGTGGCTAGTCTTGGGCGCCTGGATCACTGGGGCTCCAGGCCTGGTGTGCCTGCAGGAGCGCTTGGGGGTGACCCTGCAGCTCCTGACGTGACCGTCACCCCCGCAGCGTCCCCTGCCTCCCGCCAGGACCCACACGCAAGCATCCTGCTGCCCCGGCGGGGCTGTGGCCGCCCCGTCCCAGCGTCACCCCCAGCAAGGGCCGGACGTACCAGCTTGCCGCTCTGCAGGTTGTCAGTGATGGAGTCTTTCATGTGCGGGATGGGGGGGAAGAGTTTCTGCAACACTGAGTACCTCGGAGGACAGAGACACGGGCTCTGAGTCCAGAACTCGGGGACCGGGATGGAGTTAGAGCTCCAGCTCAGTCCCCGGGTGGGGGTGGGGAGCTGGTCTCCATGGCGGGCCCCTGCGCCCAGCCCGACAGCCCCGAGCAATCCCGGCAGGCAGGGGCAGAGCCCGGCATCTGCTGCTGGGGCCCGAGCTCCTGGCACCCCCCGCGGACCCCGCCACGCCGCTCCCCACGGCTTACAGACCAGAGTCCCCTACCTGAGCCGCTGGCCCATCCATACCCAAGGCCGAGCCCCTGGGCAGGGCGGCTCAGCCTGAAGGTCTGGGAGGGGCGTGGGTGAAACCAGAGAGAGGCCTGAGCCCCCAGGGACAGACCCCAAGGCCCGCAGGGCAAGGCCTGGCGGGGCTCTGCACAGAGGCATTTGGGAGACACCCCAAGGGCAGGACTTGCTATCAGATGGGCAAGGTCAGCGTGACCCTGTCGCTGGCCTGTTGCCGGCCTGTTGCCTGCTGGAGAGAGGGGAGAGGACGGAAAGGGGAAGGGGGAGGGGAAAGAGGAGGAAGAGGAGGGGGAGGGCGGCTCCCAGTCACCCCAGGGATGTCGGGAAATGGGGACTCTGCACGAGGGGTCGGTGGCTGAACAGCGGGGACACAAGAGGACACGCAGGCGAGCCTGGCTGCACCCCAGGGCTCAAGCTAAGAGGGAGGGACCTTCTGGATTTTCACGGCGGCAGGCAGCAGAGCAGGGTCAAGTCTCAGGAGGACCCTGGGGTCACGTGAGGCGGCCGCCCGATCCCTGGGGGTGTCCCGCGTGCGGTGGCGGGAGGGTGGGGACAGGGAGGAGCACCCTGCAGGGCGGAGGCCAACGGGGGCAGGAGGTGGCACTCACCTTCCACACAGCAGGATCACCAGCCCCAGGACCAGCATGGTGGCCAGCAGGACCAGCGCGGACAGCAGCCAGTCGGGCCGCGGCGAGTCCTCCCCGACATCGCACGCTGCGGAAGAGGGCGCACAGGGCACATCAGGTCCCCGGTGGTGCTGGCACCCAGCCCCCGGTGTTCCCTCCGGGGACCCCGGAGAGGCAGTGGGCACTCGGGCGTGTCCCGAAGGGAACAGTGGGGGGCCGCCCCTGGCCAGAAGACGGAGGCCCCCATTGTATGCCCAGCACCTCCTGGAGCCCGTGGGGGCGTCCTAGACGGCGGGCGGTTCCCTACAGCTGGCCGGTAGGGCGAGCACCGGGCGCGCTGCTGTGCAAAGACCTCCATCTCCCCTCGGGACTGCGGGGCCCCGTGGGGAGGGTGTGAGTTTGCCGGGGCTGCGGCAACCAAGTCCCACACACTGGGTGGCTGAGATGGCCGATACTCTGCTTTCACGGTCCTAGAGGCTGGAAGTCCGAGATCCACACGGGGCTGAGGCCGGTTCCTCCTGAGGCCTCTCCCCTCGGCAGGCAGACTCTGTGTTCTCCCCGTGTCCCCACGTGTTCGTCCTTCTGTGCCTGTCCGTGTCCGCACCCCTTCCTCTCATGGGATCAAGACCACCTTAATGACCTCATTTCACCTTAATCCCCTTTTTAACGACCCCATCTCCAAATATAGTCCCATTCAGAGGTCCTGGGGGTGAGGACTTCAATATGTGAATTTGGGGGGACACATTTGAGCCCACAGCAGAGGGTCTTTGCAGAACTAATTAGGTAAATGTGAGGTCCCAGTGGAACAGGATGGACCCTAACCCAATGACTAGTGTCTTTATACAAAGAAGAAATTTGGACATAGAGACACACAGAGAGGCCACATGAAGATGGAGACAGAGATGAGAGACACTGCCACAAGCCCAGGGACACGTAGAGCCCCAGAAGCTGGAAGAGGCAGGAAGGACTCTCCCCTGCAGCCCCAGGAGGGAGCCCTGCCCCGCCTGGATCTCCGTGGTCCTGCCCCACCTGGATCTCAGACTCTGGTCTCCAGAGCTGGGAGAGGATGGATTCCTGTGGTTTTAAGCCTGTCCCCCACCACGTGCGGTCATTTATTGCAGCAGCCCCAGGACCCTCGTGACCAAGCTTTCCTACGCGACACCTCTGGAATGGGACATTCTAGGAGAGCCTGTGAGGAGGGTCTGGTTTCCGAACAGGTCAGGGAGAAACCGCGGCTCTTGTTTGGGGCAAATCCTTCTAATCAGGCCCAGGAGCCATGCCAGGGTCCATGTCGGATGAAAGGAACCCGTGTGCCTGCAGACAGCGTTGTTATTGACACGCCATGGGGGCTCTAACTGGGGGTCTTGTTCCTGTTCCTCTCTGCTCCCCCATGGGGTGGGCACAAGGTACAGGGTCAGGTGTCTTCAGAGCCCTCTCTGAGGACGCAGAAGCCAGTAGGGCTGGATCCCTGCCCCTTCCGTGGCAGAGCATCCAAGAGCAGGGGTGGAGCGTGAGGGGTCCGTGCTGACCGGGGGTGGTGCCCGCAGTGTCCAGCGCGCACAGGGGACAGATGGAAGGGCGCCTCACTCACCGAAGCGTTGGGGGGCGCTCCACTCGCTCCAGCTTTTGCGGTAGAAACCTTTGGCCCTTAGTCTCGCCGCATAGTTTCTGGGATTGTGAAGCTCAAAGAACTTCTCCTGGAGCTGAGGTTGAGAAGGGAAGAAGGAAAGGCTGTTCCCAGTTGGCGGGGAGACAGTGGGGCCCGGGTGTGAGCGTTCTGGCCCCGCGGTGCCTCGGACGCGGACCTCCTCTGGCAACGGGGTTGGAGCAGATGCAGTCGGAGAAGAAGAGGGCAGCTTGGGTTAGGGGTCTGGGATCCATGACCACTGGTGGGCTTACAAAAAGGGGGAATTTGGGGACACACACACACACGGGGAAGACCATGTGCATGACAGAGGGAGACAGCCACACGCCAAGGAGCCCCAGCAGCTGCAACAGACGTTCCCTGGAGCCTCCCCGAGGAGAATGAGGTCCTCCCCCATCTATATCTTGGACATCGGGTCTCCAGGACCCCAAGAGCATAGAGTTGTGTTTTAAAGGCCTCAACCTGGGACACTCGTTGTATACAAGCCCCCCCCCATCCCAAGAGCGCGAACCCGACCAGCCTCCATCAGGGAAGATGCCTGCTGTTCAGAGGGGCCTGGATACTGGAGCCCCCCACCCTTCTCAGCCCAGGCTCTTGGTGTCCAAGACACCAAGCACTGGGAGGAAAAGGAGCCATGGCCACCCCCAAAGAGGCCAAGCCCATGGTGCCGTGTGTGGGTGTTGCACACGGCATGGGGCGCTACAGAGTCTTGAATATGACGTCCCTGTGCTCCCCAAGAAAGATGTGTCATTCCCCGTCACCCCCGGGGTCTGTGGTCCGGACCTTCCTTGAAAGTAGGGTCTTTGCCGATGTGCTTACTTGGAGGATCTCAGGATGAATTCGTCCTGGATCGGGGTAGCCCTACGTCCATGACAGGGGCCTAACAAGGGACAGGAAAGGAGACACAGACACAGAGGAGAAGCCAGAGCAGGGCAGAGCGTCATCTCCGAGCTGTTTCCCCTCAGCACGAACTCCTGGAGATCACCGGATGGGTGAGCGGGCAGAGTCGGGCACCGCAGAGTGTCTGGACAGTAAGGAAACAGGTTTGTGATGTCCAGTTCAGGGAGGGTGGGGGACGCTCACCTTCTCCGTGTAGGCGGGATCACTGCCCTACAAAACAAGAGGGGAAAGCTGTGGGTATCTGGTGCTGTCCCCCGACAGACGCCCTTATTCGAGCCCTTTTAGGTTTATGCGGAAACTGAGTACAAAATAATCGGGTTGAGCCTAAATGATCCATATCATATATAAATAAATCTGGGTATGAAGGAGGCATTAACTAAAAAACACCTGGTCTTTTTGGGGTGGGGGAGATAGAATTAATAACCTTTATCTCAGCTCAAAACATGTGGTCATTTTCATTTATAGACTTACAGTTTTTTGTTTTTTTTAAGTCTATTTATTTAGTCTCTATGCCCAGCGTGGGGCTTGAACTCACAACCCTGAGGTTAAGACTCGCGCGCTCTGACCGAGCCCACCGGGCACCCCCCACTTGATCATTTTTTAAGGAAACTTGATCCCGGCGTAATTTGCTTGAGCAAACCACACCTCAAAAGCACACTCCTTGTGCCCCTCCGCCACGGTTTGGTCCCCGCACACACCCACTAGAGATCGTTCTGCATGTTCTACGCTTCTGTGCATCAGTGGGGTCGAAGCCAGACGTTGAGTCGGGCGGACCTTCCCGGGGGGGGGGATGAACTCGGCTGCGATGAACACGCAGGTCCCCACGTTGGTGGGACTTAGGTGTTCATGATTCTCGGAGCCAGACCAGCACGAGCATGGCTGCCTCCACGAGATACGACCAAAGCTGGTTCCAAAGTGCCTGCATCATGTTTTTCCTTAAAAAATATGATTTTACCCTGGGTCTTAACAATCGGGAGACGGTTCGTCCACAAGGGACATCGGAGAGAAGAAGGAGCCACGTGTATCATTTTAAATGGCCACCGGTTGAGTCGCAAGCAACTGTTGCAATCAGCGGCGTGGCAGCCGCCCCTCCCCTCCTCGCTTTGGCCAGACTGTCCCCTTAGCCGATGTCAGGGGTGCCGAGGGGCCTCTCCCTGTGGTTTGCATTTCCGTGGCACCTTTCCATGTGCTTACGGGGCACGAGTATGTCTTCCTTGGGGAAATGGCTGTTTCCACTTCGTGCCTTTTGTTTTTTTTCATACAGTTATTGGTCTTCTTGTTATCGACTTGCAAACCTTTCTTATCCAGCCCAAATACCAGTCCTTCGACAGATAAATAGACACCTGGTTTCTTCTGTGGGTGGCCTGGCTTTTCAATTTTACCTCTTCTCTTTCGAACAGCCAACATTGTTACTTTGGTTAAGGCTCAATTTTTTTTTTTAGGGTTTGTATATTTTCTCTGGACAATTTTCACACACGAAAGGTTAAATGATCGTGCATTTTTCTCAGGTTTTTTGTGTGTTAACATTCTTCATTTTTATGTAGAGTTTAGTTCATGTTTTTATTTATTTTCAATTTGACTTTAGTTTTTTTTCTTTTTACTTTATTGATGTTCATTTTTAAAAAAGTAAAAAAAAAAATTTTTTATTCATATTTGTGTGTGTGTATGTTTTATCCGCCTCCAAAGCCTTGGGGGTCCAGATTCTACAGAATTTGGAACTGCCAGCAAGGACAAGCATTTACCTTTTGTAGTTGCAGTTCATACTCAAATCTGTTATTAAAGTGGCTGGACGCTTCCCACTCCATCAGCAAATGGGATGTATTACACGTCCCAGTGATATTGGGTGGATTTAATATCTCTAGGACAGGAAAAAAAAAAAACAACTTTTATGAGTAAAACCAATCAACACCCCCGCCCCCCAGAATATACTTCAAAACAGGCTTCGTGGAACTTTAAGGTGACAAGAGGCCGAGGAACATGTCATTCCGAGGTTAGAGAATGGGCGAAACATCCATACAGATGCATGACAAGATACGTTAGGATGTCTGTCGGTTTGGATCAGCCATAGGTCTAGCTACGCAGACACCGGACGGTGAGAGACCCCCGCCCACCCCGAGATCCTCCTGGAAAGCAAGGTCTGTGCCACAGACGTCCCCAGGACTAGACCGACGCTTTCCCTTGGCCCTAATTCCACCGTCCGCCAGCAGAGGGAGGACGGCGTCCTGTGCCCATGGAGTCCTTCCTTTCCACCGGCCAGTCTGGGCGTCTGGCAGCCTGGCCCGCTCCCCGCCCTGCACAGGGTCAGTCCCAACGCCAGGGCTCTCGGCAGGCCAGCCGCGCTCCCGGAAACATCTGCCCCTGCCTGCACGCCTCCCCCAGACCCTGCCTGCTGCAGCCAGCTCCTCCCCGGACGTCCTGTCCTCCCTTCTGGGTGCTGGGACCCTCTGGGCTGTGCTCGGCCCTCTGCCCTCGCTCCGGGCATTCAGCGTCCCCTGACTCCGTGGCTTCTCCAGCTTCGCATGTGACCACGTCTGAATAGAGACACCCGGGTCTGACCTCCACTGGGAGCCCAGCCCTGGGTCCTCACCTGCCTGCCTGCACCTGTGTTCCTCCAGGGCCCCTGGGTGGCGGTCCCCAGCTCTGTTTGGGTCCCCTCCTCCTCCCGTCCTCTCCCTCCTCTTCTCCTGCTCCCTCCTGCTCCCCCTCCCCTATCAATGACGTCACCCTGCCCCCAGGCTCCCTCTGTCCCCGACTCTACCTACAAGGACAATCCTGTCCTGAGAAATAGCCTCAAAACCAGCCCTCCTGGCGCCCTCCTCCCTGTAGCCACCCAGACCCTGCCCATCGGTTGTCATGGGACCTGCACCCCACAAATGGCCTCTCCAAGAAGCCTGCTTGGGAGGATGTGTCCATTGGCAGGGATGGAGAGTGAGGCCAGGAAGGTAGGGACACCCCAAGGGACAAGTGGGTTAGTCCTACTGGGCAACAGCCCTGGAGACAGCCCAGAACTCTCCTGCTAGGAGCCACCCAGCCCAGGTGAGGGCAGAGGGTTACCACCAGCCCCTCCAGCTTGGGGCAGAGCCCATGTCCCGCCTGCCTGTCGGAAAGGCCCCGTTACAGTGTAACACCCACAGGCAGCCTCCTCTTGGAGACGCTCCTCCTGGGAGGAAGGGCCGGGCCAGCGCGAAACGTGAGGCACTTTCTAAAGAGCTGCAGTGAGGGGAATGGTCACCCCCAAACGGCGTCTCCCTGTCAAATCTCTAAAACATGGGAATGGAATCTCGTTTAAAAATAGGGTCTTTAGGGGCACCTGGGTGGCTCAGCCCTTAAGCGTCTGCCTTTGGCTCAGGTCCTGATCCCAGGGTCCTGGGATCGAGCCCCACATCTGCAGGAAGCCTGCTTCTCCCTCTCCCGCTCCCCCTGCTTGTGTTCCCTCTCCTGGCTGTGTCTCTCTCTGTCAAATAAATCAACAAAATCTCTTTTCTAAAAATAGGGTTTTTGCAGGTATAATACGTGAAGGATCCTGAGATGATATCCTCCTACCTCAGGGGGTCCCTAAATCCAATGACAGGCGTCCTTGTAAGAGATAGAAGACAAGCCACGGGAAAATGCAGGCAGAGATGGGAGGGACACGGCCATAAGCCTGGGGAGGTTTGGAGCCCCAGAAGCTGGAAGAGGCAGGAAGGACCCTCCCCTGGAGGCTCGGGAATGACCGTGACTCTGCCCCGCCTGGATCTCAGCATCCCTGCCCCGTCCTGATCTCAGACTGCTCTCCAGGGCTGGGCGATTAATTCCTGTGCTTTAAGCCTCACGGTTTAGGCTCATTTATTAAGACAGCAATTGGGAGCTAATAAGCTCCCCGAGTCTCTTGGTGTCATGGAGCACCCTCAGTGACACTCTCCAGCAGTCACCCCTGCACGCCTGAACCTGGCCCGTCCCAGCGCAGAGCCGTGGGGGCCTGATGCCCTTGCACATGGCCCCAGGCTTGGGTCCCTGCACTCCCGGCGACATGTCGAAATGCCACTAATGCTATCGAATTCATTTCCCACCCCGGGCGGCTGCCGGCCATCGCTGGCGTTCCTGGGCTGTACACACACCACCCTATGGGCTCCCATGGCTTCCCCGTCTGTCTTTGGGTTGGCCTCTGCGTCTCCTCCGTTTCTTCTACGGGAACCACCACATTGGATTAGACCCTCCCTGCAACGAGTACAAAGATCCTGCTTCCACACAAGGCGGCCTTCACAGGTGCAAGACGTGGACAGATCTTTGGGGCACAGCAGGCGTTTTTGAATTTGTGTTCCCGACGGGATAATGAAGCATGCATTGGGGGCACAGAGCCCCCGGTTCCCATTTGACCCCTCCATGCGTCCCCCCCGGGCTCTCCGACACCCACCACCCCACTGTCCTGACCGCTGTGTCCTCCCACCCCTGCTGGCAGTGGGGCTGAGGACACAGGGGTCCAGGGGGGAGCATGCACGGAGTTGCAGGCGGCCTTACACACGGTCTGGATGTACCGGTGGGGGCCCCCTGTCTCAGGGAGCAGCGTCCAACCCGTGCCCATAAAACACAGCATGTCAGCTCAGGAGGGGGAAGCCACAGACAAAGCAGGCCCTAACCCTAACCCTAACCCTAAGCCTCAGGGGACGGGGGCGGCCGATGAGTGGTAAGAACACAGGGCCTTGACAGGGGGTGCGAGCACGACTCTCACCCCCTCCCCGAGACTCGTGAGGGAGCCACGTGTCCCGTGTGTTGCCGGAATGCTCCAGAAGCAAGCGGGTTACTTCCTGAGCTGCTGTGAACTCACAGCCACTGCTTGGAGCTGCACGCGTGTCTTCCCCAAAGCACACACCCTGACTCTCAGTGGGATGGCGTTCGAAGCGAGGTAATTACGTGGGAACCCATGAGGGGATATGGACGGCACCAGAAGAAGAGAAGGGAGCGCTCTTTCTCTCCCTCGACCCCTGGGTGAGGTCACAGTGAGAAGGCTGCCATGTGCAAGCCGGGAAGAGGGACCCTCACCAGGAACCCAACCTGCCGGCCCCTTGAGGTCGGGCTTCCAGCCTCCAGAGCCATGAGAAATCAGCGCGTCCTTTCAGCCGACCGCTTGGGGTTATTTTCTTACGGTCCCCCGCGCTCAGACACCAGCATCCCAGAGCCCAGGGTGCAGCCTGAGAGCCGTGTCCTCGACCCGTACTCACCAATTTCGGATAATTCGACAGTACGGTCGGAGCAGGGGATCCTGGCACCTTGGCTTGTGCCCCTCACCAGGATCTGGAGGTGTTTCGGCAATCTGGAGACATCATTGAAATGACACCGAACAAGTTTCCCCCGATTATCCATTTTGTAATTCGGGCACTCGTACTCCCTGTGGGTCCTGCGGCAAGGAGGGGGGCACCCAGCAATGACCCAACGGCCCCACGTGCCCAGGGAGAGCCCGGATGTGCCGGCGACCACACCCACCTCAGCTCCTGCCAGTACATGTGGTACTGGACGTCGCGGGGGGCCTCCCTGCCCACCTCCCAGCTGCACGTCAGGAAGTCCACGTCGTGCACCCAGCAGTCCAGACCTCGTGCGGCTGCCTCAGGGTTTCCTTCTGCGTTTCCAAGGAGACGAGAAGAAAAGCAAGTCACCTTTAAGAGGGACGTGAGGATCTCCAGTTCTTGTGGGTTCACACGCAGTTGCAGAGGTCAACGTCCATAATGTCAGGATACAGTGTGGTCTCATCCCCCAAGAACCCTCCAGATGTTCCTTTTCTTTTCTCACCCGTGCCAACCACTGATCTGTTCTGCCTTTGCACATATCATCAACTCAAGAAAGTCTTATGAATGACATCCTCCTGCATATGTGATGTCCTAGGGTCCTATGCTTTTTTCCCCCTACTCCCTGCAGGTCCACCCAAGCTAAAACTCATGGTTTTTGTATCCCTACGACCAGCCCGCGACTGAGAGCAAACAAAACCCAATAAGGAACACATTCCCCTCACCTTGCAGAGGATACTGAATCCCCATCAAGAACGGCGGACCTTTGGTCAAGGAGATGCTGAAGTATTTCACTTCACACGAGGGAAGGACGTGGAACTGGCAGTAACGGTTGTTGTTGACGGCCTGAGAGGGAAAGAACCATGGAGTCATTGTTGAGAGAACACACGTGGTGCCTTGGTGATGACATCCAGATTGAATAACAACGATAACCATAACAGCGGCAAAAAACCGTAAGTCTCTACAGAGTCCGAGCAATCTTCATCAAAACCCCAACCACTTATTTTGTGGCAATCGACAGACCAGAGATGGTGTATAAATTACTAGTTGGTGGAGAGGGAGGGAGAGGGGAACAGATGAAACACAGCATTTTTTTTTTTTTTTAGGGCAGTGACTTTGTCCTGTGTACTACATTTACCATTCTCCATTTGTCTAAAGTCACCAAACACACACTCCGAGAGTGACCCATCTGGTCATCTGTGTGCTCTGGGTGAGATGACGTGTTCAAGCACATTCATCCGTGGTATGGACTGTGCCGTCTGGTCGGAGGGTTCCTAGTGGGAAGGCCGTGCGCGTGCAGGGGCTGGGGACTGTGGGCCATACAGGAAATCCCTATACCTTCCTCTCAATTTTACTGTATATAAACCCCACACTGCTCTGGGAAAAAAGGGAAATTTATTCATTTTCTAAAAACTGTACAAAAATTTATATAAAATAATTCCAAGTATGAATAAATAAATAATCAGCTTATAAACAAATATTCCGTTTATGAATTCCATGGTGAATAAATCAATCCTTTTCTGAGGATCGAGTGATAAGAGAAATTGGGACAGAAAAGCTGGGAAAATGGGGAAATAAAATGTCACATAAAAATAAAATAAAAGTTGTCACATGAAACAAAAACGAGAGGAAGATATTTATCAAGCTCATGATGAATTTTGACTTTTTACTTGCATTATATAATAAGTTAACGATGTGGAGCCCCAAATGGTTTAATAAGGAGAAGATTGTGTTTTTTTAAGGTTTTAAGTCCTCTCCATGCCCAACACGGAGCTCAAACTCATGACACCCTGATGTCAAGAGTTTCACGCTCTGAACCAGTTGAGCCAGCCAGCATCCCCAACAGGTGGAAATTGTAATTGTAAAGGAAGAAGACGTCTGTCTAATTAATCATGTCTATAACAGATTCAACCAGACTAGTTGCTAAATACATGTTAACACAACAAATCTCGAGGCTCTGGGAAAATGTGCATCTTTGGGCATTTCTGGGCACTGATCTAAAGCTTCCTTGGGTGATTCAGGTGAGACTCGTAAACTTGGTCACTGTCTCTCGTCCGAGGAACACGAGTTCCATAAATGCCTCTCAAAGGAAGTTCGAAAAGAACAACAGAATGCGGGGTTGATGGGTGTTTTCCCAAACCAGCCATCACCGTGCTGAGTGCTGCCTCTGAACACCACACGCAGCCCAAGGTTGGGGGTCCTCACGTAGGCAGACATGGAAACAGGGAAGGAAGAGACTCACCCCCTGAGAAGGAGAACCCGTCTCCGCTGAGGACAAACACACCAACCGGATGGTTCAACCCAATATTTACCCACTTGGCCAAGAGTGTAATGTTGAAGTAGCGTAGATACATGGGGAAAACAGGACACACACACACAAAGACCCATGAACAAAACGGAAATAAATTCAATTTAGGGAAAACCAACAGTGGATGAGGGAATGACAACAGGGTCCAGTATCTTGAACTAGACCTTCTAGCAATTCCTTCTACATCTTCAGGATCCAGACAAATCTCTATATCTCTCCTACATATGATTTATGTGCATGGACGTTGGGAAGAAGGAACCCAACTTAACTTTAGTGCATTTTGGAAATTGTGCTGGCTCCATGCGAACAACCATCCATGTCTTCTTCAACGATTTGAAATAGCACCTTGGTGGTGTAGAAAACCCTCCTTACCCAACGCGCCACCAATGCATGCTTCTGCTTCTGGATTGTTCCATTTCTTTAATCTATCTATCCACGCATTCCATCAACCCAACCCTGGATAATCATAGCTTCTTGGTACATTTGGAGACGTCATGGAAAGGCAAATTCCTGATCACTAGTGTTCTCTATCAACATTTCTTGGTTCTTTTTGTAGCCTGCATTGTTCCAGATAGAGTTTAGAGTCATCTGGACACGTCCCAGTGAAATCCCACCTAGGCTCATCATGAACTGGTGTGTCCCCCCACATTCGTATGGTGAAACCCTCATCCCCAGGACCTCAGAAAGTGGTTGTATTTGGACATTGGGTCTTTCAAGAGGGGATTAAGGTAAAATGAGGTCAGTAAGGTGGGCCCTGATCCCGTAGGACTGGAGTCCTTAGAAGAAGAGGACATCAGGACACAGACACACATCAAGGGATGACCACATGAGGACAGAGAAAGAACAGAGTGTCTACACACCCAAGAGAGAGGGCTCAGGAGAACCAGCCACAGCCCCGCCTGGATCTCACAGTCCCACTCTCAGCCCCGCCTGGATCTCCGACTCCCAGCCTCCAGGACTGGGAGGAATATTTGTAATGGGGGCCCAGGTGGTGACCTGTGCTGTATTCAATCAAGAATAATCTTAAAACACCAAATTTATTGTCAAGGAAGTTGACAGGTGCCTCTTCCTCATGAGACACTATGAGCTGTGAACATCTTATATTCTCATTATGGCCCACCCATGGGATCTGTCACAGTTCTCAAGACCTCTCAAGCTCAGAAGATGACACAGTATAGGATTTGGGTGAGGGGCGGGTGATGGTGGGAAAGCAAGCTCACTTTCTTCTGGGCTTGGCTCTCCACCCGGATCCCTGAGGACATGTTCTCACCAAGGTTCTCCAGGGACACCATCTTGGACATCGTACAGAAGGTGAACCCTGAGCTGTGGTGTCTGCAGTAGTCTTTCATCCCACCTTCCACAGCCAACCCCAGAGTAGAATTTCCGCTTCTGTGATGCCAGAACCTGTCTTGGCCTTTGGGCTCTGCTGGCTCTTAAGTCGCCAAACGTCATGGAAACCTCAACTATGCCAAGTACGGGGAAGATGGTTTACCTTAGTGATAAATTTTGAATTTATGAAACACATAATTTCCGAAACATTTCCATGGAGGTCCCAGGTCAGTCTCCTTTCCACCGGCTCTATCCTTAGGTTCTTAATCAGTGAGTCAGGATCTGAAATGGGTAGAGGTCAGAGTTAGGAGAAGTACTGCAGGAGCTTGAACCCTTATTGCCGTGGGAGCTTCCTCTTCCCTCCGAGTTCACCGACGACCTTGGGAAGCACGGGCGAGGAATTGCTGAGCACAGGAAGAAACCTTCCATCAACAGCGCCCTGTTCCTCTCCTTAGCCTGCCATCCCCGTTGTGGAGAAACCGGGAACAGATCTGGCTTGCATAAGTCTCTCAAGGTCTGGGTTTCTGGGACTGGTTGCCAATAGCCATCAAACTTGCTTTTTTTTTTTTTTTTTTTGCTTTATTTTGAAAATACAAGGCATGGTCATTAGATTGATATGCATGGCCTTTCACGGCTCACGGGCGGTTGGAGCAGTTCTACATTGCTGGAGAAGCTCCCCAAGCACATCAGGTTCTGTTTTGAGACAGAATCGAAGGTCACGCATTCCCGTTACAAGTTGCTGGGAAAGGGGGTCTCCAGCGGTAGACCACAGGGCTCAGCATATCTCATCCAAGACTTGTTTGCCCAGGTACAAGGCGCTACTGAGTCATGTTTTCCAATACCGTCCGTCTGTAAAGCTACAACGGACACTCGGTGAGATTTCATCTGTGACCCCTTTCGAGGACTTGCAGGGTGTGACTTTAATAAACGTTCACCGAGTTGATAAGCTGTCAGTATCGTGATTCCGTATCAAGATCAACAGCCTTAGTTTCATAAGCAAGACCAAACCGTATCAACACCTTGGTTTCTGCCATTATTTTCTTCTACCATATAAGGACAATGTATTCCTTCATGGTAATAATAAAAAAAAAAGGCATTGAGGCAAATTTCTTAGACATCGAACATGTACTTCTTAAGAGTTTTTAAAATTTAAATTCAATTAGCCAACATGCCGTACATCATTAGTTTCAGAT
Organism: Meles meles; assembly: GCF_922984935.1. Taxonomy (NCBI): domain Eukaryota; kingdom Metazoa; phylum Chordata; class Mammalia; order Carnivora; family Mustelidae; genus Meles; species Meles meles. The sequence goes on along the minus strand of NC_060087.1, from coordinate 847,000 downwards.
GTACTGTTCAATAATTTATGGACATTCTCTTAATAAATTCTTTTTTTAAAGATTATATTCATTTATTTGCCTGAGAGAGAGCGAGAGCTCAAGCAGGGGGAGCAGCAGAGAGAGAGAGGGAGAAGCAGGCTCCACGCTGAGCAGGGAGCCCGATGCGGGACTTGATCCCAGCACCCGGGATCATAACCAGAGCTGAAGGCAAAGGCTTAACCCACTGAGCCATCCAGACGTCCCTCTCTTAACAGATTCTTATGCCTCAAAATTTACGCTCAGTTCTGCCAACACAACATTAAATATCGTTAAAGCAGATATGAGAGAAAAAGTAGGAAATACTAATGTTAACATATTTTATCATATTTTATTTTTATAACTAATAATATATATAAATTATCAGATATTTAAGGAAGAAACAGTATCATGGGCACAAAAGTCAAAAAAAAGGGGGGGGGGACGATGGGAAATATTACCTGATTCACTTTAGGAGGCCAGCATTATCCCAATTATCAAAAATCAAAGATATTAAAAGTAAACTCGAGGCCAACACCCCTTATCAACATAGACGCAAAATCCCTTCAGAAAGTATTAGTCAACAAAATCCAGGAATACACATAGACCTGGTAATATCTCATGACCCAAGAGATTTATTCTGGGAATGCAAGTTTTCTTTAACCGTGGATGTAATTCACCCCCATTAACAAGAAACTAATCATCTCCATAGAAGCAGGAAAAAAGAAACTGACCAACTTACACCCATTTGGAATTTTAAAAATCTTAGTAAACTAGGAAAGGAAGAGATCGTCCTTACCCCGATAAATCTATGAAAATCTTTGAGCTAATTCAGACTCAATGGTGAAAGACTAACCACTTCTCCTTAAGACCAGAACAAGGCAAGGCATCTGGTTTCAACGCTTCTGTTCCACCGTGTGTACCAATGGCCCCTCGTAATGCAGTCTGGCCAACGCTGAAGTCTTAGGGGGCGTCCCGCTTACGAGGGAAGATGAGAAAATTTCGGATTGCGTCAGCTGCCTCCTTCTAGGAGCCTTCTGTTCCTAGAAAGCAGCTCACTTCCAACCTGTGGTCAGGCATCCCAGAGCACTCTCAGGCCTGAAGTGACCACAAAGGCAGCGGCAGGCTTTGTCCCCAGCCAAGACGGGCAAACCAAGGTGGGAACTGGGAGACGAGACCAGATCATGCTCAGACCTGAGGGTGGCCAGCTGAAGTGGACGAGGCACCTTCCCTTTCCTGACATCCCACCATCTCCCGGCCCCCTGGACGGGGAGGTGTGGCCACATCACTGGGTTCTAGTCCATGAAATTCAACACGACACATGGCGGTATTTCCAGTTCTCACCCATAAATGCTCCTGGGGGAGCCGGAGGACATTGGATCTCAGGATAAATATTTGGGGCAGAACCACCTGTCGTGAGCCCTCCTCTGTCCCCTCAAAATTCATGCTGGAGTCCCAACTCCCAGGACTTCACAATGGGACCTGGAAATGGGTCCCATTATGTTAATTGAGATGGGGTCATCCTTGAATAGAGTGGACCTCTCTAACACGATGTGTCCGGTGTCCTTATTAGGAGAGGACATTTGGACACGAAAAGACATAGGGGAGGACATTTGGACACGAACAGACACAGAAAAGGCTACAGGTGAGGACAGACGCAGAGATGGGAGGGACGTAGCCATAAGCCCAGGGACGCTTGGAGCCCCAGAAGTTGGAAGAGGCAGGAGGGACCCTCTCCTGGAGCCCCAGGAGGGAGCCCATCCCTGCCCCGCCTGGATCTCAGCATCCCTGCCCCGCCTGGATCTCAGCATCCCTGCCCCGCCTGGATCTCAGCATCCCTGCCCCCTGGATCTCAGCATCCCTGCCCCCTGGATCTCAGAGGTCCGGTCTCCAGAGCTGGGAGACATAGACTGCGCCCCCCAGGCGACGGTACTTTGTTCTGTCCGCCCACGCAGACTCAAGCAGCAGCCTTCAGGAGACCAAAACCTCCTTCTCCCTCCCCGACAAAAGCATCTGAATTCCGCCCCTATTTGAGGAAGGAATCAACATCTAGCGGGTTGTGAAATCTTGTGGGTGTCACCGCAGCTGACAGCGGACGGATGCAACCCCCAGGTGGGTAGTCTCCGGCACTCCTGCCGGACCTGTCATGCCTGCGGCCCGGCCTTCGCCCCACAACCCTGTGCCGTGAACCCGGGAACCCGATGTGGAAAACACGCAGATGGCCCTCTCGGGGGTCCGCTGATTACTCAGAAAATTCTTGACGGCGAGACATTACCAATCCCGTCTTCCTCGTGGCCTTGGTGCATTCGGGGCCACCCCCGGGCTCGGTTAACACGCCGTGTCCCGGACCAGAGTCGGAGGCGTGGGCATCTCTGGTAGCCATGCCTTCTCCAGCAGCCGACGGGTTCCCCAGGACGTTCCCTGCGGCACACTCATTGGCCGCCCCCGTCCCCTGAGGCTGACCGGACGGTGACAAAAGTGGGCACGGAAGGCTCGGGATCATCATCAGCCTCTTCTCCTCTCATCGACTCTGGTTCCTCTGGGATCTCATTCCCAGCATACGAGCCACACGGAGGGCAAGGAGACCATACTCGTCTCACGTGGTCTTCCCCGCGGGCTCACGTCCGTGGCCACAGGTCCCTCCCTATAAGGACGCCAGTCCTGTTGCGTTACGAGCCAACCTGGACGGGCTCATCTCAGCAAACTCCGTCTCCAAACACAGTCACATTTATAGGGTCTGGGTGCGAGGGGTTCTAGGGAGGAGTTTAGTGGGGACACAAGTTAGCCCCTAACCATGGCCTTGCCCACGACCCTATCCAGGAAAGGGACATACGGGTCAACGCGGTTTCGCCCTGGAAAAATGACTCAGAACCCAAGTAGGCGATGGGTCCTTGCATTCAAGCGCCATCGAAATGCTCAGCACGTCGGCCCTCAGCCACCCCGCGTCCTGGCTGTGAGGTTGGGCCGAGACAGGCCTGCCGGACGATCCCGCTGGCAGCATCGGGGTGGGGGGCACACGGGCACTCTCTGTATCCCCGCTCACCGCTCCCACCGCATCCGTCACGCACGGGACGTCGAGTTCAACGGAACAGCAGAACACCGGACACACCCTGAGACCGCACCTGGGGTTCGGTCCTACCTTCCTCTGACGGCGACAGACCGGACGCGGACGTCAGAAACACGGCGAGCCACAGCACGGCCATAGCGAGGCAGCTCCCACGTCAGGCCGCGCGCTGGAAAAGAAGGGACGCTTAGCGTGTGGGACGGAGGAGGGTGACTTCGGGGAGGTCCTGCTGGTGAGCACGGGGTCTTTGCAGGAGGACAGGCTCTGGGTATGTGCATTTGCCTATGCCCAGTGCGTGCGTTCACGTCCCGCGTGTGTGTGCTGGTGTGGGCGTCCCCGTGTGCATGCCCGTCGCCTGGAGACACTCGCACCCTGAGGTCGGAGCGTGCTCTTGGCTCCAGCCTGAGGCAGAAGTCGGGAAAGCACACGCCGCGCACGGTGCCGGGAAGCGCGGCCATGACAAAGCGTGGGAAGGAAGTGTCATTAAAACTATGAAGCCGGCCCACATCGAATTTCCTGAACGGGCAGAGTTACGGTAACTAAACCCTGCACGGTCCCAGCGCCCCAGCCAGGACCTTCTCGGGGTCTCCAGGAAGCCCCGGCTTCAGGCTGGTTCTCCAGGACCCTCGCCTGCGTGGCCAGCCTCCTTCCCCCACCCGGACTCTCAGCAACTCGGTCTCCTGACGGGCCCCCGTCCTCCACACCGTGTCACCGTTGGCAAACAGCATTCGTGGTCTGGGACCAGCACTCTGTGCCCCTCAGAACTGTCCACAAAACGTGCCCCCTTTGCACTATCCCATCTGGAAAATCTCAGCCGGGATTGAGGAGTGGGACCTCAGATTTCCCCGTCAGTCCTGGGCATTCACAGCCCCCAGCACAGGACCCAATGAGGACCCCAGCGGGGGTCTCACCTGCTCCCCTGGTCCAGCCGTGGGGCTCCAAGCCGGTTTCCCGTCTCGACAGCAGGACTGGGGGCAATTTCCAGCAAATGTGCACTTTTGTACAATCGGACAGTGAAAGTGGCTCTTGCCAACCTCGGGGAACACGCCCGAGAGACCCCTTCCCCGGGACAGGGGGATGGAAAGATCCAGGATCGCCTTTGGGTGGGAGGCACCCGGGACAGGTGTCTCGGCGTCGTAATGCAGGGACGCCGGTGAGGGCAGGGAGGCAGGAGGCTCAAACTTTGCTGGGGGTCCCCAACCCGTATTCACCGCATACCGTGCGCCTCAGAGGTCAGAGCGGGAAGTCCACGGTGGGGACTGGGACTCGCCGCTAGTTACAGCCGGTATGGGACTGCAGGCGGTCGGACACGGCGGGCGCCACGGTGGACACGAATGTCCAGGGGTCTGGAGCCCGCATTCGGCTGGAGCCCGCAGCTGGCCCAGAGGAGAGGAGCGAGGCGTGTGCCCTGCCTGGCGTCATCCCCTATAAGACCTTGATCCCGACAGGACCTGCCCAGAGGGGATCCTGGGGAGACTCTCAGGCATCTGCATTTATTTTATTTTATTTTTTATAAACATATAATGTATCGGTTCATTAACTCTGCGTGGAAACGAAACGCACGTTGCATCAAAGTCACGCTTTTTGCTCGTGCTCAGCCGGCTTCCCCCGCTGCCCTGGTCCCCCCTCGTGCTCTGTCTCTCTCTGAGAAATAAAGTAATAAAATCTTAAAATGAAATAAAATGCAACTCAGGGACCATCTGGGGCATTCTCCGTACCTCTCTGTCTCCAGAACATTCCATCCAGAGAAAGGAAACCCCATCAGCATGAGCGCTCACTCTCCGTCCCCTCCCCGGCACCGGGCAGCCCCTAAGCCACGTGCCGTCCACGCATTTCCCCGTCGTGCCCATTTTTCCAGAAACGGGATCACGCACGAGGAGCCCTCGTGTGTCTGCTTGTGTCCCCGTGTATCGTGTTCTCAAGCTCCTTTCCGGAGCTGAGTCCTAGTCCCCTGCGTGGATGGACCACGTTTTGCGCACATCTGGGCCCGTGTGTGTCAGGCACCTGCAAGGGATCGGTGCGTCATGGTCCATCCGAGCTCCCAGCAGCTCCCCGCCAGGCCGCGCCAGACGTCGGGAACCAGCCGCCGTGCCCACCTCGGACCCGAGCTTCTGTGCAAGACTCGGCATGGCAGCCTCACGCGTGTGCTCACGCTTTTCCAAAAAACACGGGGACAGTGAGGTAGACGACGGCCATTCTCATCTTCTGTCCTGGGCCGCTCAGCCCCTCCAGCCCGCCAGCGTGAGAGCCTGGGCTCACGGTCCCCGCTGGCTCCCCGTGCCGTCCCCAGCATCCTTCCATGCCCTAAACCCTCCGGATCCCCGTGCGGTGCCCAAGGCAGATGCACCGCAGCTGGAACGAGCCCCACTCTGATACCCCTCGTCCCTCCCGGGGTCGGAGGTCTTACCTGGGTGTTGAGGAAGGTCCCACGTGGGAAAGGCACCCGGCCCTGGGCGGAATCAAGACCCCAGACTCCTCTCTCCGAGTCCTGTTCCCAGCTGTGCTCCAGGAAGTGTCCCCAAAGAGAAACCAAAGGTGCCTCTCCCTTCTTAGCAGCTTTATGGCCACGGCCAGGGGCCCCGCCCCTAAAACCCAGACCCAATGAGGCTCGGGTGGGCCAGGGAGGGGAGAGGTCAGAGACCCAGGCGACCACGCCGTCCCCGTGTCTCTCTGCATGTCTTCCCTCGAAGCCGGGGTCAGCCGCCCTGTACTTTCCCTGGAATGAGTCCCCTTTCTTTCAAAATTGCTCTTTTCCTGTTCTCATTTCTGCTCGCGTGTTCCTCTTTGTTAGAACCCTGATTGCGGCGCGCGCCATCCCGGGCGGGCTTGGGCAACTTCCTGGCATCGTTGGTGATACGCCGTGCTCCGCCATGGGCCGGGTGGACGGCGCCTCCGCCGTCTTCCCGCTGGGTCCCCGGGGACACGCTCTGCCCCGTGCCCCCGGGACACAGACCCTGGGGAGGACCCTGGGTCCCCACGGAGGACGCCACCCAGGGTCAAACGCAGTCCTCCAGGGGGGAGCGGCCTCCGGCTTTGTTTCCCACTGCAGTGGACCTGGGCTCAGCCCCTGCTGGAAGGAACCCGCTCAGGGACAGGGACTGACCCCTTGGCTTGACCCCACTCCTACCTGTGACCACCAGTGTGACGACCGCGGCGCAGGATTCCGCGATATGGGCTGTGTGGCTGGCGCGACCCCACTCTGATCCCTGACACGTCTCTGAGCTCATCCTGGATCAGGGGGGACCTAAATGCAATGACCGGTGTGCTTCCAGGAGACAGAAGACGACACACAGACGCAGAGGAGAGGACGGCCACCTTCCCCTCGCTGAGCCCCGGGGTGGACCCCTTTCCAGGGCAGCGTGCACCCAGATGACCTGGGCACGGAGCTTAGATGCACGGATCTGGACGGGCACCTGGGAGGCTCGGTCCACTAAGCCTCTTGCCTTCGGCTCAGGTCATGATCCCAAGGTCCTGGGATGGAGTCCCCCATCAGACTCCTTACTCCATGAGGAGCCGGCTTCTCCCTCGGCCTGCTGCTCCCCCTGCTTGTGCTCTCTCTCTGTCAAATAAAAAAATTATATATATATATATATTGAAAAAGATGCAGAGGTCAGGGTGGGGGCATTTCAAGCCCGCTCCCAAGGATGCCCCACACGGCATGTGCTGGGCAGGTGTCCGGGCATGGAGAGGAGTCGCAGAGAGGTCCAGAGCCGGCGGCAGAGCGGCCAGAGAAAGACAGGGCTGGGGTGGGGGACGTCCGCGTCTGTGGGGGCCGGAGAGTGTTGTGGGAAGAAGCGTTCTCCGAGGGCAGAACTGCAGGCTGCCCAGGGTTATTAAGAAGGCAAAGCTGATACCGGGAGTGTGCTCCCTGGGTCACAGCGCACTGACCTCCTTGCAGGTCAGGACTCTGGTCAGCACGCTGTGGCCACGACAGGGACGGATTCGGATCCCTCCGCAGGGGCCAGACGTCGGCTCCCACAGTCGGAGCAGGGCTCTGGGTCCGTTTCTCTGTTGGCGTCTCCCTCCGTCCTGCCCTCCCCATGGCCGGCGGCCAGGCTAGTGTCCGCCCTAACCTGGAACAAAACTGCACGTTTAGGGTCCCTGGACCGGGGATCCTGGCAGGGCTGAGGACGGTGGTCCCTTCCAGAAACCAGCCGGGAAGGCATCTGTCCATGTGAATGCAAGACCTCTGGAGTCTAGACCGTCTTTACCGTGGCTCTCGGGAACCCGTTTCTACACCACCTGCCTGCTCTGCGCTTCCCAAACACCTGGCCTGTCCCCCAGGCAGGCGAATGGCCAGAGGACAAAAGACTTCCAGGTTTCAGGAAGTGGAGAAGCAGGACAAAAGCAAGCCATGGGGGTGTGGGGTGTGGGTGGGGAGAGCGTCCATCGTGAGCTCAGACGGCACCCCTCCAAGGGCAGGGTCTGCACCTGGAGAAGAGAGGAACAGAAGACGGGAAGCGGGAAGGGAAAGTGGGTGAGGCAGGAGGTACAGATGCCGGCTGGGTAGACCCAGAATAGACCTTCTCCACCCAGCGATGCACACGGGAGCCCAGGGTAGAGCCTCTCAACCAGCACGACGCACCTGTGCACGGAGCCCCTGCACACGGGAGCCCAGAGTAGTCCCTCCACCCGGCACGATGCACCTGTGCACGGAGCCCCTGGATACAGCATGCTCGCTCAGGGGTGTGGTCAGCTCAGGGAGGAGGACAGGAGGACAAGAGAAACTTTTGGGTTCACTAGCCCCAGGGATGGCACATGAAAGCTCTAGCCTAATGGCTGTTGGGCGCAGGTGGGTGCTCAGCGAGGGGCAGATGGGTGCCTCCGAGGGGCCCATGCAGGCGGCAGGTGCGCCAACTTTATATTAATTATATTATTATACATTATCATGTTACATGTTACTGTATCACATGGTGTATTATTATATTATGTTGTGATACATTATCATGTTACATGTTACTGTATCACATGGTGTATTATTATATTATGTTGTGATACATTATCATGTTACATGTTACTGTATCACATGGTGTATTATTATATTATGTTGTGATACATTATCATGTTACATGTTACTGTATCACATGGTGTATTATTATATTATGTTGTCATCTATGATTGCATTATGTTGAAATGTATCCTAGATAACATCAACCACGTATATTATAGTACATTATTACAATATGACGTACACATTAATGTGTACACTCATGTTGAGATTAATGAATGTCTATTCATTAACCTATAAACACGAGCATTTTATTTGACTGAATTTCTTAATAATGTTATTAATTCACACGCATGGACCACTGTGTTCACGCACATTAATACGGCCGATGTGCTTATTTAGGAGGAAAGGCTCTGTCTTCCCGACCGGCCGTGCTGGGGCCAGGCACGTGCTCCCAGTGGGGCGGGGGGCGGGGGGCGCCGGAAGGAGCAGGATAGTCCGAGCGTCCCCGTAGCCCAGCTGTGTGGACTATTCCGAGTTCACTTGCTCTGTCCAGGGGGCGGGAGGTGAGTCCTTCTCAGGCAACCCCAGACCCTGTTCCCACGGACTCTGTTACAGAAACAGCAGCCGCCCCTGGTGTTCAGGAGTGTTTCCGGAGCCTCATTCTTGGAGGGAGCGGGAGAATTTTACCCCGTCTTCCCTGCAGATTAGCAAAGGACAATGCCTCCTTCGCACCATCTACCTCCGAACCAAGAAGTCCCATTATTTGGGGGGTCGGCTGTCGGTTCTGGGCAGGACCATTGTGAAGCCTGATTCAGGATGTAACGGGGCACCGTGAGGGCTTCTTACGGAGGGAGGACTCGGCCTGGGGGGGGGGGGTCTCGGACTCCTGGCTGCCCCCCCTCGAGGCACCCTTCAATGTGCGCACGTGGGTCACGGTCTGCCGCTCAGAGAGAAGCAGGTGGTCCTGGTGCCCCGGAGCTGCAGCAGGACCCGGGACCCAGCATGGAGGCATCCTTTCCGCTCCCGGTGCTGGGGACTGGGGAAGACCCCCAGTCCTGCTTCTCCAAGAGTCCAGCGGGGAAGCAGAGGCGAAATGTTCACCCGAGACACCTGGTCGGCTCTGAGGTCACGCAGACGCCCAGCCGCGAGGACCCCTGGGCGTCCATGGGGACGTTCAGAGCCACTTTCTGCTTTGAGGATGGCCTTGCCCTGGGACCCGGTGGGCCTGGTTGCAGGATCCCAGTCCTCATTGAGGGGGTTTCCCCTAAATAAGAGGCTTCGCTGGTCCACTTTCCTGGCTGAAAACAGAACCCCCAGACGCTCTGCCCCTCACCTCGGAGGGGAAGGTGCTTCTTGCTCTGAGATGTGCAGGCAGCTGCTCTGGGACAACTGTGCCCGCGTCACTGAGGCTCGCCCTCTGCTCCGTGCAGACGCTGGTTCTCCTGCGGAGGCCGTGGGCGTGCCCTCCACCAGCACGCTGTCCCGAGGAGATGCAAATCTCTTCCGCAATTTTCTGCAGTTTCTTCCGCGAATGGCTCACCAAGCAAAAGAAACTCTTTCCATTTTCTTTTCATTTACCTGCATTTTTGTCTTACATGTTGTGGGGAAGAAGGAGAGGGAGAGAGAGAATCTCAAGCAGGCTCCAGGCCCCCGCTGTGAGACACGAGGCTCCATCTCACAACCTTAGATCATGACCCGATCCAGAATCAAGAGGCAGAAGCTTCAGTGACTGTCCACCCAGGCGCCCCCAAAAATAAGCAGTTTCGGTCACCGTGCTGGGCCGAATGGTGCCTCCCCAAAGGTATACCCGTTGGAGGCTGCGAAGGAGGTCTTATTTGGAAATAGGGTCTTTGCGGATATGATAAAGGACCCGACGTGAGCTCATCTTGGATCGGGGTGGCCCTGAATCCAATGACATGTGTCCTTGTAAGAGACAGAAGAGGAGACACGGACACAGAGGAGAAGCCACGTGAGGACGGAGGCACAGATGGGTGGAGCACCTGGACACCTGGAGCCCCAGAAGCTGGAAGGGGCAGGAAGGACCTTCCCCTGGAGCCTCAGGAGGGAGCACAGCCCTGCCCCACCTGGATCTCAGCATCCCTGCCCCGCCTGGATCTCAGACTCTGGTGTCCAGAGCCGGGGGAGGATGAACCCCGTGGCTTTAAGCTCGTATCATAATAACGTTCTTCCTTATTCTTCTCTCGACCCTAAACAGTGAGCCCTGGCTCCTCACTCTGCCCCTGAGTCCCAGGAAGCCTTGCCTGGGGTCCCAAACCTACAGAGGCACACGCAAATGACCCGTCCACTCCAGAACCCGCAGGCGCCCGACCCGGCGAGGGCTGGATTCCCCGGTTCCAGTTTTTAACTCAAATCCGTGCCCGAAACTGGAGGCTCCCGGGTGGCGCTCATCGGCGGAAGCAGACCAGGTGTTTACGACGGAAACTTCTCTCCCTGCTTCCCACGCCCGCGCCCCCCTGGTTGCAAAGTCCTTCCTGTCATCTCGGGCCCTGTCTGCTTATCACCCCCGACACCTTGACGGAGCGGCTCCTTGACGGGGCCCCTCGGGTATCTCGGCCGCCGTGAGAGCCGACCGCGGGGACCGCGGTGACAGCCGATAGCAAGCGGCCGCTTCCTCTGCCGGGACGACTCGGTTTTGTTTCTCGCTGCGTGCACGGGTTTCGAAAGATGCCGACTCCTCCTCCGTGTACTTAAGCCCCGATACAAGCCATATGGATGTTTTTCAACCAAACCTTCGTTATCAGCCATCACTGCCTCTTGTGAAACATGTTTCTTCATGGTGCAGACTTTTTCCCCCCTTTTCTAAAGGCTTTTATTTATTTATTTGCAGGAGAGAGAGACAGAGCATGAGCAGGGGGAGGGGGAGAGGCAGAGAGAGGGGAGGCAGCAGGCTCCGGGCTGAGGGGGAGCCTGATGCGGGGCTCGATCCCAGGACCCCGGGATCACGACCTGAGCCGAAGGAAGACGCTTCCCCGATGGAGCCCCCCAGGCGCCCCACAGTATAGACTCTGAGTGGATCGGGCTGTTCTGTGTAATCACAGCGAGCATCTCCCCACCCGGATGTGCGTGAGCGTTGTCCGTGGGCTTCCTCTCGTCCTCGAATGAGCGCACGCGGCCCGGGACAGCATTTTGCTCCTGAAGTGGTCACAGCCGAAGCCCGATGTTTGGTAAATGGCCATGCAGCGCCCCACAGACGGGCGCTGGGCTAAGTTCACCGCGCGCCTTCCCCCTCCTCTGCGCCCGTGAGCCCCGAGCTGAAAGGTGACGGGAAGCGCCACCCCCCGAGTCCCACTGCCTGGCGTCTGCCCCTGGGGGGTGGGCATCCGGTGGCCGTCTTCCCCCATCCCTTTCCCCCCCCGACTGTGTTCCCACACATGTGGACACGCGTTTCCCTGTCCCCACTCCGCAGAGTACCCAAACGGGCAACGCGTCTGCCCAGCGTCCGGAAGGCGTCGCCGGCGGGATCCTTGGAGAATTTCTGTTAACGGCTGAGATGCTGCGGGGCCGTCCCGAGGCAGATGCCGCCCCCAGAAACGGGTCCTGGGAGCTCCCGGGTCTGTCTGCGGCCACCGCCGGAATCCTGGTCCTGCCGCCGTCACCGGCCCACTGTTCCCCAGCCTGCTTGGCTTTTTATTTTATTTTAATTGTTTAGCAGCCGAGTCCGTGTTCCTGGGGTTGTCACTAAATGTCACGTCATCTGTGCAGCTCAGAGGCTGTGTGGTCGTCGGGGTCCAGAGGGCCCAGTCCAGGGAGTCAGGTCCTCTCCAAGTGCCCCCCTGCGTCAGAGGCGGCCTGGGGGTCAGAGTCTGGATCTCTCGGGGCCGCTGGGGCTCGACCGTGCAGTGTAGACACCAAGAGGGATGCGAGGAAGGAGCGGATGGCTTGGGGAGCTCGATGGGAGGCTTCCAGGCACCTGCTGGGAGACCTGAGTGTCCACGGGACGCTGAACCCTCCCCTGCGGGTGCCGCTCCTCCTGAGCCCGACCCCTAACAGAGACGGCCCCAAGGGGGATGTCCGGCGTAAGCCACTCTCCTCCCTGGCCCGGCCACGTGCCCCTCGCAAGACCTGAGCAAAGCCCTCGATACGGCAGAAACTCAGGCGTCTGCCCATAACCCGGGGACAGAGACACCTGCTTCTCTGGGGGGCTGAGTCGGGTCTCCCCACGTCTCTGGAGACGGACCCTGCCCCCCACATGCAATGTGGTGCCGTGGGCGTCTGTCCCACGGAGAACCACAGCCCATCCGTGCCCTGGAGCCCGCCCGGCAGGACTCCTATGTTCCGAGGACGTCCACCTGCCCACTTTCGGTTTCACTTTCCGCTTCCCCAGACGACCTCGTGCCCTCGACCCCAGCGTCCTGTGCTGACGGCTGGGCTGTGCTGAGTCTGTTTAAGGACGGGGAGTCTTGGGAAGAACTTTAAGTCACCAGCGACGGGATTCATACCAAACCCCACACTGTAGGGAGCAACACCGGCTCCTTCCCGGATGTTTGCAAAATCCGAGCAGCCCAGCCAGGACACGCACTTCTCCCCTTAACACCCGATCCGGACACGCGACGTTGTCCCCCCAAATGTGCCCACCCGTGTCTCACCGTAGAACCATTTTATTTCCCCCGGAGTCAAAAATACAGAAATCAGGAAGGACACGCCCGTCAGAGGCATACGGCGCCCCTGGCTTGGACGCCAGTATGAAGCCAGAAAGCCGTGCTGTTGGGTTTTGGGCGGCGGTGCTGGGGGCCGGGGGAGACATGGTCCCCAGATGTGAGCGTGCGATGCTCCTTGGCGACATTTTCCGGGGAGGCAGGTGGCGCGGGGAGAGGCCGAAGCCACACCAGTCAGGACAGGTCCTCCACGATGAGGACGTCCTCGGGGTCCCGGGAGCCCGGCGGCGGGCGCCCCTCCTCCCAGGAGACCTGGCAGAGAGAAGACGGGCAGCCTTGAGGGCACCCACGTGCGAGACCCTCGTTGTGCCGCCGAGAAAGTGCCCGTGCCGAGTTTCATAGTTCGCCGCGGCCGAAGGGTGGACCCTCACCCCTCCAGTTCATGCTGGGGAAGGTCGCTCTGCCACGAACGGGAGCAGAACTCTGCCACCTGCTGCCCCGTGGACCGACCCTGGAAGCACGATGCTCCGGGGGAGGAGAGACAGGCCAGACCCCGTAGCATGGGACCCCCAGATCCAAAACGGCCAGGACAGGCAAATCCACAGACAGAACGTGGACGCGTGCTCGCCGGGAGCTGGGGAGGGGATGGAGGGGACCATCACGGGGACGGCGTCTCCTTTGGGGGGTGCAAAGGCTCAGGGCACCAACAAAGGGGGTGTCAGAGTCCCCCTTGGAGGACACAGCTCCCTCCATCCTGGACGGTGGCGGCCGTGGGGGCCTGGGGGATGACGGCTTCAGGACTCAGGGCGGCCCCCCCAGCATAAGAGGGAGTGACCTCGGCCAGCCTGAGCCTGAAAATCCTGTTTCTAGCCCGGACCTTATAGGGGAGATCCCTTCGTGTCGAATGTGAAATAGGGATCCTGAGAGCCACCTGCCGGCTGCTCTGGGCTCTCAGACGAGCAGCGTTTCCTGGACCACGTGTTACAGGACGGGGTCCCGCAAGGGGTCTGGGGACCCCCTGTGCCAGCCAGAGTGTGGGCTGTGGACGGACCCTGAGAAGTCGGGTTGGTCCCCTAACTCAACAAGGCCTTCCCAAGTTGAGGAACGGTGAGACCCACGGCAAAGCCCCCTGCAAAAGCCACAACCTCACCCCAGTTTTTTTCCATGAACCCTCAACCTCATCGGGAGGGCACCCAGGCCTTGCAGAAGCCCCAGGGGGAGCCCAAGGGGGTGGGCTTCCCAAGGAAACAGCCTCAAGCCCGAACCAGAGCCCCCGTGGTGGGGGCGTCCCTCCACTCCTCACTGGGCAGCACGTGGGGCTGATGCACGAGGTTGGTCAGAAGGGGCAGCGCTGCCGTCCTGGGGAGGGTGCCTCACCCGAGAGACAGCGGCGGCCCCAGGGAACCACGGTCAGGGGTTGAGTGGTGGCCCCCGAGAGCCCGCGTCCATTCAGAGCCGTGAGACATAGCTCTATGTGGAAATAGGGTCTGTGCCCATGTAATGGGTTCGGGGTCTCCGGATGAGGGGTGTCTGACTGGGGAGAGGGAGACCTACGCTCCCGGTGCCTGAGGGCCGGCCTGGCATTTCTGGCAGGGAAATGGGGTCACCCCACGTCCCCTGCTCCAGGGGCCGCTTCTGTCTTGAGCCCCAAGTTGTGGTCTTTGTGGTGAGGTCCCCCTCCCTGGAGGATGGAGTTTTGTGCTGAAGGCAGATGGACCCCCATGCCTCCCCTCTCCCTCGGAATTGCACGCCAGTGTTGGGGAGCGCAGGACACCCCTGCCCAACCAGGCTGCACCCCTCGGAGCAGCCCCCGCCTCTGGACTGGGAGCCGGAACGGGCGCACCCACCTCCGGGGAGAAGAGGGTCCTCGTGAGTTCCTTCTTCACCTGCGGGATGCGGGGGAACAGACTGTACCTGCCGAGGAGGGGGATACCGTGAAGGGCACACCGAGGGGGGCGCGCCCTAGAGCCCCGGCCCCCCACCCCTCCTACAGAAACCCCGCATGCACTGCAGTGGCCAGGCGGGGTCTGCACCGTCCAGACCGACCTCACCGCTGTGGCCATGCGGCCAGGACAGACGTGGCTGGCGCAGCGGGAGACCTCCCATCGGCGCCCCATGGACAGTCACTCCGCCTTCCTGGCCAGCCGTCAGCAACCTGCAATCCGAGCCTGGACTCTGGATTCACCCTCCCCTGGCCATCCCGCGCGCTCAGGGGTCCTGCACCAGGGTGGGAAGGGCAGGGGCGAGGGTCCTGGGTCCAGGGTTGGGCGCTCACCACTTGCAGAAGCACAAGAGGACCAGCGCGGGCACCGCCGTGGCCGCCACCAGCACTCCGAACAGGGCGCCGCGGAAATCCTGCTCTGGGAGGCCTGGTGGGGACGAGAGGCAGAGGGTCAGGAGCGCGTGCGCGGGAGTGGGTGGTCCGCTTTGCGCACAGGTTTTGCGGGATGACCGGAGGATTAGGGATGGGGGTTGCTGGCGGAAGCAGGGCTACAGCGGAGGACGACAGGCCTTCCAGAGGAGACGGGAAGGACGGTGGGGGGAATATGGACCCTCCCTCGGGTCCTGTGCCCATGCCGCCCCCCCACCCCTGGCGGTCCCCACCCATCTCCACGCCCTACTCCCGAGAGCCCATCCACCACAGACATTTGCGCAAGGACACAACTAGTACCGCGCAACGCATTCCTTCTCATGGACGTTCACTTTCAACACGGTGCTACGTAGCCAAAGGAATGAATGCGTAACTGTGAAACTCCAGGGTGGGACAGGGGTGTGTTGTCTATTGCCCTGGAGGCTTTTCTTGGGGAACCCTGATGTGACCTGGGCGGTCTATGCAGCTTCTGGGAGCTGTGAACCTCTTCTTTGGAAAGAAGGAGTCCCACACTTGCGTTCGGGGGGTCCTCTGGGAGAGGGCATCCAGCTGGGGCATACTTTGAGCTCCTGCCCTGTCACTCCCCGGAACGGATGTGTGGGACTCCTAGAGGGATGTCCCCACGGACTCCTGTCTTGTGGGATTTCCACCACCCCTGCAAGGAAGTACGCTGAGAGGCCGGTGAGGGACAACCTCCGGCCAGACCCCCAGAGCGCCATGAAACCCTCCATTTCCGTTTCCTGCCACCAGCGCTACCGCGTGCTGGGAGCTGTCACATTGTAAACCACGAGCTCTGGGATACCCCTCACTGACCCCATAAAGGAGAGTGTTGGTTGGGCACCCAGGGGGACGGGTGGACCTCCCCCGGGCTCTGGCTGACCCTTCTGGGGAAGGGATCATCCCTGGGTTGGGGCGTGGCCAGCATCTGGCGCCTTCCAGACACCTGAGCGGAGCTAAGGGAACAGTAGTCCATGGGGGCTGGTGCCCTGTGGTTCATTCTTGGGGGGCGTCCTCCTAGGGTGACCCCAGGAGCACGGGAGGGAGCGCACGGCAGCAGGACACACTGAAGGTGGTGTGTTTGGGCGGAGAGCTAGTAGGGACTGCCCCGAGCCCCCTCCGCTGGGAGGGGCTCCTGTGCGCTCAACGGATCCCCGAAAAGATGCGGGCGCCCTAACCCCAAAACCTGGCAACCGGACCTTATGGGAACAGGACCATCTCCGGTGTGATGAAGTGAGGGGTCCCACGGGAGCTCGCTCTGGACGCAATAGCAGGCATCCAGGTAAGACCCCAGAGGAGCCGCGCTGGGGGACCCTGTCTGATATCCCTCCGCGGCGCACCGGGGTCAGGCGCTCACCGAGACGCAGCGTCGGGCTCCACTCGCTCCAGAGCTCGTTGTGCAGATAGCGCACCCTCACCCGAAGCGTGGTGTCCGGCCTGACGGCGGAACGCGGCACCACGTACACATTCGCGTCTTGTCCCCTCTGGAAAACCTTGAAGAGAAGAGGGCACCGTCTGGGACCGGCGTTGGGGACGCGGGAGGGTCCCCTGGAGTCTGAGCGCTGGGGTCCTACGCCTGAGGCCCACGACATCCGCGCATCTCTCTGTCCCCAAGAAGGGACCCTAAGGGGCTCTCCCGTCGGGAGGTGGACTCCACGCCTGCAGCGCACGGCTCCCCAAGCTGCGCCCACCGCTCGCGCAGAGTCCCCAGGCCCTCGGGGCCTGACCTGCCGTTACTCCAAATCTACACACTGGCAGCCGCGAGTGGGTGCGTGGACAGGAGCCCCACCTGGCCTCACCATTTCTGGGGGGCACAGCTGGCCTCTGAATGCCACAGCGCTGGCCGGCCTCCAGGGGCCTGCCGTCCCCTCCTGGGGCCAAAACGAGGCCAGTTCTGAGACAGGCCTCACGTGTCCCTCTGGACGACGACCCCCTGTCCGTCCATGTCACAGAGCACGTGCGGGTCTGGAGAGACCCGCGGAGGAAGAATGGCTGGAACACTAGGCGGTCAGCGAGGAGAAGCAGGCCCAGCCTGCAGGTCCACCCGAGCAGGGATGCATTTCCTCACGCGCCATGACCCCCTGCAAATCCCCGACTTCTCCAACCGCGTCCTGGGGCAGGAGCAGAGTGGGACGTACAGAGTCCCTGCTTGCCGGCTGGGTCCAGGAGTTGTGGTGTCTCTTCGCAGCATAGATGGGAGGATGGACAGTGATGCAAGTTTGCACAACCCGGAAGCCCCAGGACATGCTCTTGACTGTTCCTGTTGCCTGGAAGAACCCAGTTTCTTCTCACGCCTCCGTGATGAAATATTTTGCCTTTATCCGCTGTGCGGCTCCTTTTGGACCCGGAGGATCCCATGCCACTCGCCCCCTCAGCCACAACAGCCCTGGGGCAGGTCCTGGACAGGCCCCAGCATGGACTCAGGGAGCTTCCAGGCCAGCCCGTGCAGACAAACGCGGAGGGCAACAGCAGGGACTCCCCCAGTCCCCGAGGAGAGCCCCCGAGGCAGCGAGAAGCCGTACATGTTGCTTGTCCAATGTCCGTGGTGCACCAGGTCTCATGTGTCATCCGAGTCGCTGATGGGACCCAGACAGGACAGCTGTCTCCCCAAGGCCGGCCTCCGGGGACACCTTCAGACTGCACCCAGCCCTGGTTGCACGTGTGCTGGCCGCTGCAAGTGTGGTCCACGGGCAGCACCGGCATCCCGTGGGAGCAGGTAATGCCTGCAGGAGCCCAGCGGAAGGATAAGACAGGATCTGAGAGGTGGGGGTTCCTGCAGCCCTTGAGAGGGCACAAGGGGATGCTTGTCTCTGTGTGAGTGCCATGGGGCAACAGGGACCAAAGGCCACATACGCCACAGCTCAAAACCACAGAAAACTATCCTCCCCCAGCTCTGGAGTCCAGAAGCCCCACTGAGATCCATGCAGGACAGGACCACTGAGATCCAGGCGGGGCAGGGCCATTGAGATCCAGGCAGGACAGGGCTGTGCTCCCTCCTGAGGCTCCAGGGGAGGGTCCTTCCTGTCGTTTCCAGCTTCTGGGGCTCCAGGCGTCCCTGGACTTGTGGCCACATCCCTCCCATCTCTGTCTCCATCTTCCCGTGGCTTCTCCTCTGTGTCTGTGTCTCCTCTTCTGTCTCTTACAAGGACTCTTGTCTTGGATTTAGGGCCACCCTCATCTAAGATCCTTCCCTTTTACTTGCAAAGATGCTGTTTCTAAACCAGACCCTGTTCTGGGCATCTGGGCAGACATGAGTTTTTGCAGGACGGTGTTCAACGCACGACAAACTTTCAGCTGGAAAAGTCCGAGGCGGTGCGTCTGGAAGAAGACCATTGCTCTGTCCGCGGGGTAGGTGATGACCCGTGACTGGAGCTGAGTCAGAGGCTTTCCCGAAAACACAGCTTCTCAATCTGAGACTAACAGCCTGACGGACACGAAGGGGCTCATGGGGACCCCACCGCCGAGGTGATCTGTGAACACTGATGCTTGCTGTGCCTTCGGGCCCAAGCAAAGGAGGCATAGAGAAAGAAGAGATACTTACGGGGTTTGTCTTGGAAGGGCTGCCCTGTAAGAAAAGGGAGGGTTGTTAGCATCTGGGTTTTCAGCGTTATATGCAAATGTGGGAACCCACCTGGACCCCCAGAACTGGTATGAAGAACCCTTCTCAGAGCTTCCCTTATCTGCCGAAGAGCAGACGACTGGCAATGAGGCATGCCACCAGCTCCCCCTTTGGGGAGACGTCCCTTCCAGGATGGACGGGGAATGTATCATAAATTCCATCTCCAGGGGACTTTGATGCCCGTGAAGAAGACAAAGAAGACCACGGGTACCTGCCTCAACAAGCATCATCACAATTGTTCTTATCCCTGATTTCTTCTATAAACCCATTTGTCCCTCTTCTGGAAGCATTTTTTCCCCTCTCCCTGTCCCCTGGTTAGGTAGGTAGTAAGATCCTTAGTTGAGTTATTCAAGAGTCACACCTTTGGTGAGCTTTTATATGCATATGAATGCCTTTTGCCCCCCCCCCCACCCCATTTATTTAATTTACTGCCCTCAGGTTCAGGACCTTAGAGGGTATAGGAACAGCTTTTCCTCCTCAACACAAAGTTTCCTTGTTGTGAATTTGTCTCTGGCTGCTGAGTTTGCTCCCGGGATGTTAATAAGGAAGAAGAAGGCAACAGCTACAGTAGCTTTTTTCTGCATCACTGGATGTTCAAATGTCTAGTAAGGACTGACCGTCTCAGACACCCTCTGCCTCGTCCAGCACTGACTGAGGGCAGCTGCCAGGCTCTGGGCAGAAAGCCAGAGGGGAGCTCACTGCCCACCTGGGGCCTCCCGTGCACGGGACGCTCAGGCCTGCACAGCTGTGTGAGGTCACCTGCCTGGAACCAGTGTGAGGTCAGCTGGGCATAGTTCCCCGTGGAAGGTCATCTGTGAGAGGTCACTGAGGGGAGGTCCCTTCTGTGACGTCACTCACAGGAGCCCTGGGGAGGAGGATGTGGGTGGGCAGGGCCAGAAGCCACAGACTCCCGGCAGGGTGCCTCCAGGACTCCGACTCTAACCCAAGACCCACACTCAACCTCGCAAGGGTTTTAAGGACAGAAGGGACGCGACCTCATTTCTGGTTTGAAAGATGCCCACCGCTGAGTGGTTCACATCTGGGTGGGGCCTGGGGGTCACCTGCAGAGCCCTGAAGCATGCGGAAACTGTGATGTCAAGGACCATGCGGATATGGGACGGGGCCAGCAAGACTTACTGAGCACCAACTGTGTGCCCAGAACCCTCAACTTTGCCGTTGCCATATGCATAATCACAGCATCC
The DNA here is from genome assembly GCF_922984935.1 of Meles meles. Taxonomy (NCBI): domain Eukaryota; kingdom Metazoa; phylum Chordata; class Mammalia; order Carnivora; family Mustelidae; genus Meles; species Meles meles. Next base: position 827,174 of record NC_060087.1, on the reverse strand, counting down.
TTGTGCTCACGGAACCTGCCTCTGTGAGGTATGTGCAAAGGCCCTGAGGTCTGGGGTGCTCGGGACTGAATCCTGGAGTAGCCTTCCACCCCTGCCTCTGGGCTTGGGGTGCATGTGGATGCCCCAGGCCACGGGGAAACAGAGATGCTGAGTGTCCGGGGGAAAGTCCCCAATTTCCAGGACTCGGGGACGCGTCCAGATCTCAGGTTGCAGAAGCTCCCTTGGCACAGGTGTGCTGAGGGGACGGGGAGCAGGTGGCGAGCTGAAGATTCAGGGGAGCTCCCAGTGCACCTGTCGTGAGCCACCCATTCCCAGCTCATTTCATGTTTTGTTTCCCAGAAGGTGGAGAAAGGGGCTGCGTCCCATTAGGGTGTCTACTCTGATCTTCTAGAAAAGGCAGCTGATGGGAACGGTGATGGGCAGAGTGTGCATGGGTGCACACGAGAGGCGTGGGGGAAACCCCTTGGCCTTCCCCTCAGTTCTCTTACAAACTGAAAGCGACTCAAAAAAAATAAACTATTTCAGGGCTCCCTGGCTGGCTCAGGCTGAGGACCGTGCAACCCTTGGTCTCAGGATCCCGACCTCAAGTCCCACGTTTTGCATAGAGATTACTTTTAAAAAATAAAAATAAAGAAGTGGATTTCATGGAGGGAAAAAAAGGAATGAACCACCCGTGTAGGGTACAGGGCACAGGAGGTCCCAGACAACAACTTTCGGGAGCAGAGTCTCTGGTCTGTGAGCCGGGGTTGAGCTCTGCAGGAGAAGACGGGACCGGACACGGTTTGCAGGTCCTTCACGGAGGTCGGGGGCTCTTACCGGTCTTTGGATGTCCAGCTCATAATACAAGACTTGAGTCGAAAGCTCGTATCGGATCTCGGGGTTCTCCCAGCGGATAATGTGATGCGATGTGTTGTGGGCAATCGTGATGTTTGTTGGGGGGTCGTACTTTTCTATGGAAAATAAAACAGAAACAACAACAAAAATCCTCACAAACACCCAGGGGTCGGTTTTGGGGACGGGGGTCCCGGTGGATTGCACCTCTGTAGGAAATTGTCCTATATTTCTTTTTTTTGCAGGAGAAAAGAGAAGGTGCACTGGGCTTGGAAAAGGAAGGTTCAAGCCAGCTGAGGGTACCTGAAGGGACTGTCCCCTCCGTGGTGCCGGCCACCCCTCCTGGTTGAGTACCCCCCTCCGTGACCCTGCTGCAGATTGCCGGGACCCCAGGTAAGGACACCAGTAGACGAGCATGTCCTTCTCAGTGCCTCATCTTCGGGACATCCAACTCTGGGGACCTAAGTCACCCAGGATCTACGTGCACCTACCAAAGCAGGTTGAGTATTTGTCATCTTAAAAGCATCCAAGCGCTCGGCTGAGTCAAAAATGCCAACCAATGCACCAGACGGTTTGTGTAGAACCAGACAGCGTAAGGACATGGCTTGAGGACCCCTTCCTTCGACGCAAGGTACAGATGATGCTCCAGATTATTGGCAGAAATCCACAGAGTGGGCGAAAATTAAAATAAAAATGGGGGTCACCCCACGGGCATACACCCGTATGAGGCTGAACACGGCAAAGCCTTCTGTTCTGGTTTCTGCTCTCAGATTGCAAACCAGCGCCTGTTTTGTGGCCGGTCGAGTGCGGTGTCGTTCCCGCTTTTGTGCTTTGGGTTGGCGATTTCGCCATTTGGAACGGCCCCCAAGCGTGCCCTTGGGTGTTGTCTGATGTGTACCAAGGGGACTGGCACGTCACCTCCAAAACAGGACACTTTGGCACAAGGGTTATTTGGAACCACAGGCAACCAAGAGTCATAGATACAGAGAGAAGACTTTCTGGGGACGCCTGGGTGGCTCAGTGGATTAAGCCGCTGCCTTCGGCTCAGGTCATGATCTCAGGGTCCTGGGATCGAGCCCCGCATCAGGCTCTCTGCTCCGCGGGGAGCCTGTTTCCTCCTCTCTCTCTGCCTGCCTCTCTGCCTGCTTGTGATCTCTCTGTGTCAAATAAATAAATAAAATCTTTAAAAAAAAAGAAGACTTTCTGGAGCTTTCCTTATCGGACTAAAACCAGAAACTTCTGAGAAAGTAAGATTGCCACAAATCCTGTCCCTGGGGACGTTTTCTGTCCGTGAAAGTCAGTGCCAAATCGTATCTGCACAAAAAACCCCTCACTAATACAACCCTCTCTCCCATTACTTTCCGTATATATTGACCACTTCTAAAAGCACAAATCCGTTTTCATTTAACTCCACAATTAATTGATTTTTATTAAAATGGTATAAAGTAAAAAAAAATTTAAAAAATGATTTATAACTCCCTGAATCTAACCACTTCCTTGGGACGTTTTCATTTATTTTCTGTGAAGCCCTCCCCCATGCATATCAAACTTAAAAATTAAAATTGCATTTGGGTGCTTTTCTCCCATTAATAGAGCATCTGTCAGTTTAATTTGCAAGCCCTGCTTACAGAACCTAAGAGGGTAGGGGAAAACCTTTTTCTTTTCTTTTCTTTTCTTTTCTTTTTTAAGATTTTATTTATTTATTTGACAGACAGAGATCACAAGTAGGCAGAGAGGCAGGCAGAGAGAGGGGAGGAAACAGGCTCCCTGCTGAGCAGAGAACCCAATGTGGGGCTCGATCCCAGGACCCCGAGATCATGACCTGAGCCGAAGGCAGAGGGTTAACCCACTGAGCCACCCAGGTGCCCCCGGAAAACGTTTTTCTTCTTTTGCATCCCTACACACCAGAAGGTCATGATGCGACTGTTGGAGCAAATACACACATGCGATAAGCATTGTTCAGTCTAGAGGTCTAGGGCTGTGGGCGTTGTGTGCACCATTAATTCATCAGCAATGTGCATTACGTAAGATGTCTTTAAACAGAAACACAATTATAACACAACGAACCGTGTTTTTCCACCCCAGCAGCTGTGATGAGTCGGATTTTGCAAATTCCGGATTTGCAGGGAATTTACAGAAATTAGCAAAAATGGATAGGTGACATGAACACATGATTTCCTGCATCCCACCCCAAGGGGACAGTCAGGACCGCCGTGCCCGTCTGTCTCTGCCTGTTCCCCCGACCTCGAGTGCCGATCCTGGATCCTGCTCAGGCTGGTCCTGAACCCAGGGCCGCGTCCCACACGGCGGGGGTGTGAGTCCAGATGCGTGAAGCCCGCTCTCCTGAGTAGGGGGCGTGTGGGGGAGAACACAGGTCACGGGAGCATCTTACCGATCTTACGGGCTTCAAATGGAACGAAGTCCAGAAACGGGATTGTGGTCTCATTGCTGGTCCCATTCACTAGGAAGAAGTAATTATCCATACCCTGCGGTTCACCGAGTTCATCGAAATGGCAGCCCACGCGTGTCCCCGTGGGGTCTGTGATGTAATGCACGCACTCCGCCTCGTCCTCGTGCCTGCCGTTTGCAAAAGGGACTTGGGAAAAGCCCGACTGTGTATCCTTCTGGGCAGACATTAGCAGCAACGAGATCTCCTCCCCAACCCAGAAAAGCCTCCCCACAAAACCCCAAAACCGACACAAATCTGTCCCCAAAAAAGCACAAAACCAGAACGGGATATGCGTCCTAGGGAATCAGCCAAGGCGTGGCACAGACAGGGATGGATCCCGCCCTTGGCAGGGCGAAGCCTCCGCAACCGTTCCGTGCATGATAAACATCACGAAATTGTGGCTTTCGTCCTCCATTTAGGACGGAAGGAGGGTTTGCAACTCAGAGCGAGGCGGCCGCGAAGGCGCCGCGTCTCCCCTACCAGGGTTCTGCGATTTTGTGACGTTTCCGGGAGGAGCCCACTGGGGTCCCCCGGCTCGCTGGGCCCCTCCCGTTATGATCCACGCATAGATCCCCCGTGGTGCAGGGACGGTGTCCGGCTTACAGGGAGGCCCACCAGAAGAGCCGGTAGCGGACGTCGGCCGGGGCTCGGGGGCCGGGCGCCCAGCGGCAGTTCATGAGACGGACGTTGTAGATGAAGCAGGAGAAGTTCACGGCGCCGGAACCTTCCCTGCCTGGGAAGACACCCACGGATGCTCTCAGAGGTGGCATCGTCACCAGCAGCCCTCGAGGGGTGACCCGAGTGCGTGCCCATCACACTGGGCGGGAGCCGGACGCCCACCCACTCAGGGGGCCTCACCTGGGTTCGCAAAAGGCAAGACTTCCTGGAATTTGGCCCCATCACAGGTGACCTTCACGGTCAGGTTGGCTCCCCTGTGCAGCACGCGGTTGGGGAAGATGCAGAAGTACGTGCCGTCCTCTCTGACCTGGAGAGGGAACCATGGAGAACCCACACGTCACGCACGCACTCTGGGCTTCCTCGGACCCTACTCGGCCCCGGGAGAGGTCCACGGCTGGGCGTCCCCGTCCCGGATTGCGTACCACTCAGACCCCTTTCCAAGCCTGTGGCGCGTTTCCTTTTCGGAAGGAGTCCCCACCCGGTGGGTCTGAGCCTGAAGGGCAGAGTGAATCCTACTGGCAGAGACAATTGCAGACACCCCGCAGCCCGGAGATAGACCCCAATCGGCAGGACAAACTTCGCCGAACCCTTCCCCTGGTTCCCCCGAATGATACCTGCCCCAAGACCTGCAGGAAACCTACCCTTGCCTGTAATAACCAGCGCACGGGTCCTGCTGAGTGAGACGCGGGGGAGACGGCTGACCCTGCAGTAATGTAACTAGCTCACACCTGGCCCAGAATGGCCAGGATCTGAGTCACACCAACGCTGTCCCTGATTCTGTCCTTCCTTCCAGTGTTGCGTAAGGATTATTCTGACCCAGAAGCAACTGAGAACCAGCAGATATAGAAAGAAACCTTCCTGGAGCTTCCCTGATCGGACTAACTGCAGGAACCTGTACAAACACACATGACACGGAACCCCGCTCTCTCTAGGGGAAGTTTTAGGACCATGAAGAAGGCAGAAACTCAGCACCGAGACGGACCGGTACAAACCATCCTACGAACATAAACCTTGTCTTCCAAGAGTGTCCTTCAAATATCTATCTCCCCTCCCCTGTCCCTGCCAATTTGCTGCCCTTAGCAGCCTCAAACGCTTTTCCTGCTTTAATGTATCTGCTCTACGTGAAAAACGGTATACAAACTCTCAGGTCTAACCACTCCTTTGGGGGCATTTTCTTCCTTCTATCAAGACACCCACGTCGTGCCACCTAAAATTTTTAACAGCACACAGAACGTGCGTGCCTTTTCTCAGTTCATCTGTCTTCTGTCATTCTAATTTGCGGAGCCTCGGGGACAGAACTTAAGAGGGTGGACAGAAGTGGTATTGTGCGCCTGCACCACGATAGAGCTTTCCCAGTCCTTTGCGTGACTCTGAGGCTCTGCCTAAGGTCAGAGTTGGTGGCCGACACCCTGGCTGGAGCCCCCTTTGTCCTCATTTGGGGGGGGGTCTTGGTTGATGTGATCAGTTCACATGAGCGTATTTTATTAATGCTCCTGTAGTAATACAGCTGTTTTGTCTTTGTGGGGGAGGCTTTCCGGGTTTGGGGGTTGGATTTTGTGTTTGATTCAGTTCCCCCAACAAGTGTTACTAGGGATGCAGGGTGGTGAGTGGCCACAGTGCCCTGGGGGTCGGGGAGGTTTGGTGGGGGGAGATCAGATGCGTGAATATTCCTGAGAATCCAGCCAGGCCTGCCCTCCAGCACAGCTTCTGGGAGGGGATTCCTGAAGCATCCAGGATTCTGGAAGCAAGGCCAGGTTATAATGGGGGAGGGGGTTCTGGAGACACTTGGGTGACCTGGGACTTACCAGGCCCACCAGGCCCAGGGCAGGGAGGGAGCTGCCCTTGTGTAAAGAAAATCAATGAGGACCCAAGTTGCGAAATGATTCTGCCATAGGAAATAGAGGACGATTTACTTTTTTTCCTCGAAATGACGGTAGAACACGTGTCATTTCTGAGTCTACTGAAACCCTTTGTCGCGAAAAGGTTTTCCTGCACAAAACAAACAAACAAACAGAAACGGTTGCTTGGGAACCCGAAAACAACCAGGTATTTTGAAAAAGGATGATCAGCGACGACCTGGGGCTGGGGAGGGGGGAAGGGTTCCCCCAAGCTCCTTGGAAGGGGAACAGCCGAGCAACTATACAAAGAACAAAGAGCCCCTTTAAAACATCCAGGCAGGAAAATCTCAGATTTACATAAAAATCAGGTGATTGACAGCCTTAAAACGCCAACCAAGAGGCCACCAGCGGGGGACCCATTCAGAGGTTTTTTGGGGGGAAAAATGTTTGAAAAGAAGTTTTAATACATCTGGGCCTGTTTTTGAGAGAGATGAGGAGAAAAGCACCTTCTTCAATCATGAAGGGCTCACAAAAGTGTCCCAGTCATCCCCTATCCTGAGGCAGAATACAAGTCTTAAAAAAATATATATATATTTATAATATATATACTATATATTACATATATAATATATAATAAAATTATAATTATTACAATAATATTATATTATAATGATTATAATAATTATAATCTTTATAATTATAATTGTTATAAAATTACATTATATTATATTATATTATATAACTATATGCTATATATTTATATATATTTAAAAATATATATTCTATATATATGAATATATTTATATTTATATAATATATAATTTACATAGGGTTAGGGTTTATATGTTTTTTAATATATATATATTTCTTTTTCTAGTTCCAAAAAGGATAAAATACACCTCCTGCCTCTTTATTAGCATCCATTAGAAAATGGGTAACAGCATGGGATCTCCCAGACACGTTTGTGAATCTCTCTTACAGCTGAAGGGGATGCAGCCAGGTTCTGGGGTTCTGGGTCCCAGTGGTGTCTGTCAGGTACTTTCTTTTACCAGGATTTGTCTATTTGTGCAGCTTCATAGAGCTGGGCTGAGGGAGCCTTTTGGGTCTGCATTCCCAGACATAGTTGCAAGGTGTGTATACATTGTAGCAAGGTTCGTATAAATTGTAGCACGGTTCATATACATTGTAGCAAGGGTCGTATACATTGTAGCTAGGTTCGTGTACATTGTAGCAAGGGTCGTGTACATTGTAGCAGGGTTTGTATACGTTGTGGCAAGGTTCGTATACATTGTAGCAAGGTTCAAGCTGGTTCCCTTTCACAGCTGCATGGGAGTATGTATTTTTAATCCTTTTCCCCTTACCATGGCATCGCCCCTGAACACTCCTATGGGGGCAAAATGAGGAACTGGAAAAAATGGGCAAAGCAGCGTTCGCAGGGGCTAACAGCCCAACACAGCGTCTCATGCTAAATACGGAGCCTAAGCATGGTGACCCATGAGGTCACGAGATTTAAAAAGAACTCAAAAGGAAAAACAGAGCACGTGGAAAAAAAGGAAAAAAAAAGTCAGTACAGCAGCATCCTGTTTGTGAAAGCCCGGATTCCGTGGGTGCAGGGTGGCCTGACTAACAAGGAATCGTGGGCATTCACTGTCCACGGAGCCAGTCGGGTGGGGTCCGACCAGAAGGGTCCTTACATACACTCCGATTTCCTCAAGTTCAAAACGTAGGAAAACAGACTCAGAGCATCAGTGACGTCTGTTCGTCTGTGCCCGATCTCGTGCTGAAAGCCAACGGCAGACCCCCGGGGGCTGTTGGGAGGTCCTCACACTGCAGAGAGACCCCCATCCTGACCCGGAGCTGGGTCTCCATCGGGGGGGGGGGGACTGATAAGGAGGGAATAAAACCCAAAGTCAAGAGATGCCTTCAAGGGTTGACTGAACCTGTACCTATCCCGTCTTCCCGCAAGCATCTTTGTGCGGCCTCACAGAAAACCCCAAATCCCAGTGACCAAGTCTGCAATTGTGTTTTCTGAGTCTGTAAAAAAAAAACCACCCCCAAACCCAGTCAACTCCCAACTGAAGAAGAAGGAGGAGGAGGAGGAGGAGGAGAAGGAGGAGGGGGACTCTGACTATTTAAAAAACAGAATTATGTTTTCCCAAAGCATGTCTTGAGACATCAGGGAGTTAGAAGCACCACGCAGGCCGTTTAAAACCAAAGTGACCCCAGGCGGCAGCCCAGCCAGGGCCGTGGGGCCCCGGTTCCAGCACCTTCACTTTCCAAGCAGCAGGAAGGAGTTGGCCGCCACTCAGTTAATCTAAGATATTAGAACCCTTCTCTGCAAAAGAGCTAGCGGTTGTTGTTTTTTTTTCCCCTTTCCTGCAGAAAACCCTCAAAACAAATCTGCTCAGAGCAGGCGGAAGGAAATGAACCAGAGATTAGTAACGCGGAAAATACACATAGGCAGAAAACGGACGGCCTTGAAGAACATGTAGAGGGACTCGGTTTTATGTTGCAGGCACAGCTGGGATCTAAGGCCATCTGGAGGATATTTTATTTTATTTTTTAAAAGATTTTATTTATTTATTTATTGGGGGGGGGAGAATGAACACAAGCAGGGGGAGAGGCAGAGGGAGAGGCAGACTCCTCACTGAGCAGAGAGCCCAATGTGGGACTTGATCCCAGGACCCTGAGACCATGACCTGAGCTGAAGGCAGTTGCTTTACTGAGTGAGCCATGTGTCCCTCACAGGATACCAAATAATAATAATAATAATAATAACAATAATAAAAGAAAAGAAAAGAAAGAAAGAAAGAAAAAAGAACCAGCTTCATTTAAAAATTAAAATGTAAAAAAAATGAGGCAGCAGGCTGGCTCAGTCAGTGAACTGTGCAACTCTTGATCACGGGGTCGTGAGTTCGAGCTGCAAACTGGGTACAGATTTACTTAAAAATAAAATCCTTTTTTTTTTAAAAAAAGAAATGTAAAGCTGTAAAAAAATATAAACCCCAAAATGTCATGCTCATGCACTAAATTCAGCATTATTTAAAAAAAAAATCCCATCAAGATTGTGTGCACGGTCTGTTTTCATGAGGTCCATACAGGGAGGAAGCAAAGTGATAATCTCCGCAGAGGTCCCAAAACACATTTTCAAGAATCTGCCAGATTTGTGCTAGAGAAAAACAAGACTGAGCACTTAAATGAATCTCTTCGAGAGAACAAAGATGGTTTTTGCTTTTGGGTTTTCTTGTTGTTGTTGATGTCCGTTGTTTTTCAGCAACAGGCCGTGTTGTAATTCATACGGAAACACTAAATGTAGGAACGTTTTCTTGAATTCGCAAGGGAAAATGAGATGAACCAGAAAGCCAGAACAATTACAGAGGGGAGGGGCACTCTGGCTTTGTTCCTAAATTACAGGACGACATTCAGAAAACCAGATGCTTCTGCCAAACATATTGAATTTGTAAAAAAAAAAAAAGAAAATAATAATTATAATAAAACAAAACAAATAATCCTGGACAGGAAAGCCATTAAATCAATGCCTTCCGTGCACCCACAGCCAACATTGAAAATCGAAAAAAAAAAAAAAAAATTCAGGCAAGCCACAGAAAGCGATACAATGCTTAGAAATGACCCACTCATGAAGGAAGGTCAGCGACCCATTTCCATCTGTTGCATTATGTTAAAATTTGATTTCCTTACTTTTTATAAGCACAGGTACATAATGATGCCCGCAGCTGGGTCTCTGTGAGCCCCTACGGGGAAATCCTCTTCCTCCATCCTCCTCCCATCCTGGGCACCATAAATCCCCGCTCCTAAGGGGTGACCTTAGAAGACTACATCACTTCCCAAAAAGCCACCTCGGCACAAGGATTATTTTGAGCTGAAGGCAATTGCAAAGACCAGATAGAAGACACCCCCGGTGCAGGTCACTTGCCTACAAGCAGGACATACCTGGGAAGGTGCCCTTTGCTCCCTGGACTTTAATCTCTGGAGACAATGCAAGACCCTCCTCAGCCTGCAGATGGCGCCAGAGGAACCCATATAAAAAATCCTAAAGGGGAGCCCCGTGGACCGTGGGTTGACCCTGGGTTTTGCTCTCAGTTCCGGTTCTGATCTCAGGGTCAGGAGATACAGCCCTGCGTTGGGCCCCACAGTCACACCGAACCTGCCTGGGATTCTCTCCCTCTCTCTCTCTGCATCTCCCCCCCCTCCCATAAATACATAAATCTTTTTTAAAAAGTTCCTGCTAAAAACAGCTGAAACGATATAGGGGTCCTCCTCCCCACAGTCTGCATGGGCAGGGGTACGGGAACACAGCCCACCTGCTCATTCTGGGTTTTGGCTTTTCCCCGGGCAGCCTGGATTCCCATTTCATTCTAGAATCGGTTTATGGGGTGATCCCAGTGGGTGTCTCAAGGTACTGTCGTCCCATGGAGGGATGAAATGTCGGGGCTGGAAGCACCCCAGGGGCAGGGTTCGGGGCAGAGGACATGGATCCCTTGCAGCTTCCTGTCTGGGGTACATCTCCACTCGTTGTGGGGAACCCTCACTCCATCCCCAGGAATCCCCAAATTATTATGAAGATCATTTTAAGCTGAAGAAGTTTGGATTCAAGAGATGCAGAAAGAAACATTTTTGAGGAGAGATTTTTTTTATCTGACTTAAAGCAGAAAGTTCTGGAAAATGAGGCTACCATAAATTCCCTCTCTGGAGTGACTTCTGCTTCCAGGAAGGACATCAAGGTTAAACCTACCATGAATGGCCTCTTTGGGCAAAGCTTTGGAGTCACTAAGAAGGCAGAAAAACTTCTCAAACTTACATGAACAAGCATGATTCCAAACTTTATCTCCTGTTTATTTTCTGGAAAACTCCTTGTTCTAACCATAGAGAGCTTTATTGTCTCCTTCTTTTTTCGTACTGGTTAGGTACATAAATCCTTCACTTTAGCTATTTATTGAGCTCTGTTTTTTATAAGCTCCATATGCATGGGAATATATTTTTCTCCCTCTTTATCTAGCTTTCAACATGTTAATTCACAGGCCTCTGGGGACAGAACCTAAGAGGGTGGATGACAAGGTTTTTCCTCCCTAACATCCTTAGAATGAAACTAAGGGATTGTGTGGACTAGGTGATAAATGAATAAATATAGCCCCAAAACACAAACTGAATCCAGGGGGGCTGTTTTAATGTGAAGGGGACGGAGACCATTTAATGGGAAAATCCACATCTTTCCCCCTCCTCCCTCACAAAGGAGAGAAATCAAACGAAGGCATATGCAAAAAAGACAGCTATTATATTCTCCCTCATATGTGAGATGTAGTGTGTAAGTTCTATTCCCACCATATAGAAGCAGACTGAAGGAGGCCATCCTGTATATGGGATTTGCCCCAGTCCCAAATAGACCACTTTGGCATATGAATCATTTTGAGCCGGGGGGCATCTGACAAATGGACAGATACAAGAGGGCTTCTCTGTCTCCTTATCTCCATAGAAGCAGGACAAAAAAGACCCTTTCACAAAGGGTTTTCGCACCTTCTCCTGTGCCAGGAAGATGAGAGTGACCCTTATTACTGGAGAGGGACCACCAGCACCGAGAAGACACTGCACAGAGAGACCTTAGTAAAATAACCCGTACTGGCCATTAGTTCACCTACTGATTCCTTAGTCATGTCCCCACAATTTAGTGGCTCCAGAAGCCAAAATCCCCATTCCTGCATCATGGAATCTCCTCAATTTCTCACTGCTTTATAAAAAATGGCAGGAAATCTTCCTAGTCTGACCCCTTCTTGGGGTGTTTACTTTGCTTCTCTGACTCTTCATTTATGTAAAAAGTTGAACTAAGAACAAATCTGTTTTGTCTTTTCCCCTGAAAAATCTGGCATTGGTCACTTTAATTTGCATGTCCCTATCCCAGAATCTAAGAGGATAGAGGAAATGTTTTTCTTCCCTGACAAGAGCAGTAGGAGTGGAAATCAAGGCAGGGGACTCACGAGTCATTTCACAGGAAAATTCAACATTTCCAAGGAGCAAAGCCATAAGGCGTGAGCCATGAGCACTCACCTTTGGGGCTTGTATGGTGGAAAAGCTAGCCATGGTGGGAGAGTTGGGAGTGGTAGATATCATGCATTCCTGCTGACTCACATTTCTTACGTAATTCCAGGTTAACATTCTTTTCCTTGAATCTAGCTGCATGTTTCTAATAGGAGATCTAATCTCTCCTGCTGTAATTAGAAACAAACAAACAAACCACTTAGCAGGAATTAGACCCCCCCTCCCCAGGTGATGTCATAGTTACAGGTGAAGGGAGATAACCTGCAAACATCAGGCATGGATTGTTACATTTGTTTGTTTACTGAGGCCGAATTCACACACAGAATAAACCATTTCAAAGTGAACAATTTGGGGACATTTATGAGCCCATGAAAAGATGCTCAGAACCATTAGTTATCAGGGGAATGCATAGCAAAACCATAATGAGAAGTCACTTCATTGCCATAAACTTAGCTTTGGTAATAATATTTTGAAAAACACAGAAAATAATTCAAAAAATATGAGTTAGTTCGCCTGGGTGGCTCAGTGGGTTAAGCGTCTGCCTTCGGCTCAGGTCATGATCCCAGGGTCCAGGGATCGAGTCCCACACTGGGCTCCCTGCTCAGCGGGCAATCTTCTTCTCCCTCTGCCTCTCCCCAGTGGCCTGTGCTCGCTCGCTCTCTCTCTCTCGCTACCTCTCTAAAATAAATAAGTGAAATATTTTTAAAAAATAAAGGAAAATACAAGCCAGCTATTGTCATAATTTGAAAAACAAAGGAAATAATTTGAAAAATACACAAGTAATGATTAGAAAAATATGCAAAATAATTTGAAAAGTACAAGTTCACTATAATAATAATGTGAAAAATAAAATGATTTGAAAAGTACAGAACAGTTAGCTACAGCAACACTAATTTGAAAAACACAAAAATAATTTGAAAAATACACAAAAGTTAGCTATAGTCATAATATTTTGAAAAACACAGGTAATACAGAAAATAATTTGAAAAATATGGACAAGTTAGCTATAGCAACAGTAATTTGAAAAATATAGAAACTAATTTGACAAGTACAAGTTAGCTAAGTGACAAGGTGAAAAATAAAAAAAATAGCTTGAAAAATATAGAAAATAATTTGAAAAATATAGAGAACTTAGCTATAGTAGTAAAATCTGAAAAATACAGAATATAACTTGAACGATAAAGACAAGTTAGGTATTGCTATAATAATTTGGAAAAAATACAGACAAGTTAGCTATAGTGGCAATAATTTGAAAAGTACAGAAAATAATTTGAAAAATACACAAAAGTTAACTATAGTCATAATATTTTGAAAAACACAGATAATACAGAAAATAATTTGAAAAATATGGACAAGTTAGCTATAGCAATAATAATTTGAAAAATACAGAGAACTTAGCTATAGTAGTAAAATCTGAAAAATACAGAATATAACTTGAACGATACAGACAAGTTAGGCATAGCAATAATAATTTGGAAAAAATACAGACAAGTTAGCTACAGTAGCAATAATTTGAAAAGTACAGAAAATAATTTGAAAAATACACAAAAGTTAACTATAGTCATAATATTTTGAAAAACACAGATAATACAGAAAATAATTTGAAAAATATGGACAAGTTAGCTATAGCAAAAATAATTTGAAAAATACAGAGAACTTAGCTATAGTAGTAAAATCTGAAAAATACAGAATATAACTTGAACGATACAGACAAGTTAGGCATAGCAATAATAATTTGGAAAAAATACAGACAAGTTAGCTACGGTAGCAATAATTTGAAAAGTACAGAAAATAATTTGAAAGATACAGACACGTTAGCTATAGTAATAATAATTTGAAAATACAGAAAATGATTCTTAAAATATAGAGAAATAAAAATAAAAAATCTTAAATACAGAAACAAGTTTAAATACAGGAAAAAATTTTTTTAAAGATTTTATGTATTTATTTGACAGACAGAGATCCCAAGAAGGCAGAGAGGCAGGCAGAGAGAGAGAGGAGGAAGCAGGCTCCTGGCTGAGCAGAGAGCCCGATGCGGGGCTCAATCCCAGGACCCTGAGATCATGACCTGAGCCAAAGGCAGAGGCTTTAACCCACTGAGCCACCCAGGTGCCGTGGAAAAAAATTTTTAATACAGAAAAAAATTACAGAAGATATTTAAAGTCAAAGGGCAGGTTATGGAGACTTTGGGACCCTCGGAGCCTTCTGGGAGGGAACCAAAGTGGGCTTTCCTGTGTCCATCTAATTGAGGAGCTTCTGTCCCATGCCTTCAGGATGGGCCTTGCCTCTTGGTGTGGGGCTGGGAGTGGGGACCCGGTGCATCACCTGGACCAGGCAAGAACCTGCCACAGGGAAGGACAAGTAGAAACTAACCATGAGGACTTTAATTCTCTCTGTTGGGGGGAAAAAAAGCAGGAAGGACTAATTTGCAACAACAGAGCCAAGACTATAGGATGGGGAGATGTGTCGTCTCTCCAACAAACGGTGCTGGGAAAAGCAGTCAGCCACTTGCCAAAGAGTGAAACCACAGCGCTAACCAGATTCACAAAAAATGACCTCACAGTGCATTAAAGACTTGAACGTGCAACCTGAAACCACAAAACTCCTAGGCAAGAAAAAAATAGAAACATAAAGCCACATTGGTAACTTCCTTGACATTGGTCCAAGCAATGATTTTTTTTTTTTTTTTTGACTTGACCCCAAAAGCAAAGGCAACAAAAGTAGAAAGTAGAACATGGCCCTTCCCAGAGGGCCGATGCGAGCATCAAAATTCCAGAATGTCTGGGCCCGGATCTGGAGCATCTATGAAATGCGGTCGTCAGAGAGGTGAACACCCGTCCTCATCCTCCAGGGACGAGAGACGCCCCACGTCCCCAGGACCCTAGCTCCAAACCAGGGGCTATTTCTCTCCCTGTCTCTGCACCATCTTTACTGGGCCATCCGTGTATGATTTCTACATTTTCTTGCACCTTTCTGGAGAGGTTTTACGGATGGGTAGATTTTTTGTTTTTAAAACATATACTTTTAAAGATTTTCTTTCTTTCTTTCTTTCTTTCTTTCTTTCTTTCTTTCTTTCTTTCTTTCTTTCTTTTTAATATTTTATTTATTTATTTGTCAGAGAGAAAGAGGGAGAGCACACAAGCAACGGGACCAGCAGAGGCAGAGGCCGAGGGAGAAGCAGGCTCCCTGCTGAGCAAGGAGCCTGATGTGGGACTCCATCCCAGGACCCTGGGATCATGACCTGAGCCAAGCGGGAGCCTGATGTGGGACTCCATCCCAGGACCCTGGGATCATGACCTGAGCCCAAATCGAAAGTTGGATGCTTCACTGACTGAGCCACCCAGGCATCTGAAATGTTTGCATTTTAATAAGTTTTTTTTCCCCAGGACAGGCAGAAGGTCTGACGCTTGAGCTGGGTTTGACTGACTTTTCAGTCCCTGATTCTGCCAGATGTTAAATATCCAATTATAGGTTGATTTGCAAAAGGACCCCTTTCCCTACCAGGGTGGAGGGTTGGGGGGAGATACTTTGGGTCAGGGGAGGGATGCCTGTCTCCTTCCTGCATGGGGGTATGGCAGTTTCACCCCACCAAGAGCCTGGCGTTGGAGCCCCTGCCTGTACCTACCCAGCTGTGCTTGTCCGCAGCACGCCGAGTTCAGGAGCACCAGAAAGCTCACAAGACCCAGCATGGTCGCCATGCACCAGCCCCAACGCTGTACCTACACAGGAGAAGAACCCAGGTCAGAGGTCAGATTCCAAGCTGGAACCCTCCCTTATGGCCCTCAGGGGAGTCAACAGTAATGAGCCTTTACAGAATATGCAGGAGCTCTTGGGGTGCATCCCGTGGCCTTATTTGGCCAGCAGTACCCATCCCAGTACTGGGTGGGACCACCATCCGCTTCCCATACCCCTGGTTCCCTGCAAGATCACGGTACCTCTGAAACTCTGCCGGAACTCCCCCCAAAGCATCAGTACGTTCAACATGCTTCCTTGACGACCACTTTCTGCAAGCTGGTATTGAACCGACTTTCCCCACCAGGAGTGACTTTTCCCCACCCGACCGTCACTGGCCATGGCTGGTCCAGCCCACATTTCTGCTGCTGAGATGTTTGAGTGGGGAACCATTCCGAACCCCAGAGCTACTATCGGGATTATTTTAGGCTGCTTCTCTTGTGTGGGGTGGCTGAGGGCAGGAGAGGTGAGTAAAAAAGAAGGAATGTGTGGTGAGGATACTGGTGCCCAGCAGCCACTTTGGGGTATGAGGCAACTCTGTCTGGTCCTGAGCCAAGCCCATGGGGCTACCATTTTCCTATACAACAAAGGTCCCAGCAGGCAGGAACACTCCTGGCATCATCCTTAGGGACTGACCATGGTTCACAGGGAGCTCACCTGCCTTGGTGTCCATGTGATGAGTACTGGCTTTAAAAGCCATTTGGAAGTGGGCAGGGAGCTGGGGAGCTGGTTGTGTTGCAGAAGCCAAAAAGAGCAATGGAATATTCTGATGGAAACTCTTTCGGTGTCTGGTGATTGCTGGGGCAGGGTTTTGTATCTTTGAGCGTTTTTTTTCTAATAACTGCATTAGTGCAGATCAACAAGGGCTAGACACAAAGACAGGGGATTGGCTCAGTGGCTGAATAGACACCACCAGGAGTGAGGCCACAGGTCACCTGGCTGGGATGGAAAACCTTTTTTAAAAAAATCATCATCATCATTATTATTATCATCATTATTATTAGAGAGAGAGGTGGGGGAGAAGCAGAGAGAGAGAGAGAGAGAGAGAGAATTCCAAGCAGACTCTCTGCTGAGCACAGAGCCCAGTGAAGGGCTCGATCTCATGACCCTGAGATCACGACCTGAGCTGAAATCAGGAGTAGGACGTTTCATCAACTGAGCCGCCCAAGTGCTCCGAGGATGAAATGCCTTTGTAGAAAGAACCAATATGAGCCTGGAGGCCACCAGAGACTCGAGGTGCACAAACCCCTCAGGCCATCACAGTGTTTTAGCCTCTTTCCAACCTCCAGGGATGAGAGATATTTATCTCCCTACCTGGGGGAAGCAGGTCTACTCCTCTCTGCTCAGTGTCTCATTAGTGAGTGAGAAATCTTCCTACATAGGACAGACCTAGGAAGGAGGCGAGGAAATGAGAGAGTCAGAGAGTAGAGGTTATAGGGGAGGAAAAATTGATTCCCTCTAACCTCTTAGATTCTGTTCCCAACACCCGCAAATTAAGCAGATAAAAGACTAACATGAAAACCAGCCTTAACTACAAGATATATGCATGGGGGTTCACGAAGGAAAATGTGGCTCAGGGAGACAGTCAGATGATCAGGGTTTATAAATCATCTTCAATTCAACGTCGGAAAGGGGGTTTCTGGGTTTCAAATGGGGAAAGGCAATTATGGGGAAAGGGAAAGCAGGAAATGAGTGGTAAGTACAGGCTCTTGTTCATCAGACTCTCTCCGATGATAAGAAATCTCTGGGTGTAGTCATCTTCCTGGTATAGAAACATTTATACCATTAGAAACTTTGTTTACAAATGTAATTTTCCTTCACGAAGGGGAACTTTATGTCCCCTGTCTTCTGGTAGTTAGAGAGACATGTAGAGCTTTATCTGCTTCTGCTGGTTCTCCATGGCCTGTTGCACAAAATCATCCATATGCCCAAGAGGTACACTGTAGGGCAGTGTGGCGTGGTGCCCTTCAAGACTGACCTTGGCCCCTCAGCGTGGGGTGCAGGGCTCACTGTACCAGAGCAGTGTGTGGGAGGTAGGTGCTCTGGACCAGCCCAGCAAAGACCAGCCCTCCTGGAAGGCGTTCTCAGTGCACCTGTTGTGGGTCAGCCCTGAGGCAGGGGCTGGCCTGCCTGTGCCTGCTGGTGGCAGGTCTCAGGCTCCTCCGGGCTCACAGCTTCCCACCTTCCCCTGCGGCAGGGGGGTGGGGGTGGGGTGGCCCGGCCACGCCACCAATGTCCATCGGCCACTCCGGGATCATTGCTGAAATGTTCCCCACAAGGAAGGAAACCCAGCGACATATGCGGGTCACAAAGGGAAGTCCGAGGTCTGTTTGGAGGTGCACGTTCAGGACAGGAAGGACCTATGTGGCCAAGCCAGGGGAAGTGAACCCTTTGGGGAAGGGCCTGTGCTGAGTTAGGAACCGTGTGAACACAGACCACAGAAGGGCCACACAGAACCTCAGGGTCGGCTGCCAGAGAAACTCAGAGGGGACAAAGCCAGACCCCAGCGATAAAGTTCCAGAGCGTTGTGTGAAGTTCATAGAGGAGACAATGCTTCGAGGGAAAAGAGTCATTTTCAGCACCAGGAGCTGTGGTGTTGGCCTAAGGGGGCTTGTGAGCAGTGAGGTGGACGTGTCC
This sequence comes from Meles meles, assembly GCF_922984935.1. NCBI lineage: Eukaryota > Metazoa > Chordata > Mammalia > Carnivora > Mustelidae > Meles > Meles meles. The sequence goes on along the minus strand of NC_060087.1, from coordinate 808,958 downwards.
CTTCTCCAAGAAAGGGGAGCCCTGGGGGCTGAGTTGTGACCCCCTAAAATTCACATGTAGAAGCCCTTGCTCCCAGGACCTCAGGATGAGGCTGTATTTGGAGATGGAGCCTTTAAGGAGGAGATTAAGGTAAAATGAGGCCACTGAATGGACCCTGATCCCATAGGACGGGGGTCCTTATAGGAAGAGGGCATGAGGACACAGACACGCACGGAGATGACCACGGGAGGACACAGGGAGAACACGGGGTCAACACACCGAAGAGAGAGGCCTTAGGAGGAACCAGCCTCAGCCCTGCCTGGTTCTCAGACTCTCAGCCTCCAGGTCTGGAATCAAAAATATCTGTTGTTGAAATCGGCATATCTGGGCTATTTGTAACAGCCACCCCGGTCATCTGGCGGTCTCCCTGAGCTGCATTTTTCTCTGTGAACCCCAGAGCTTATATATGTAGTTAAGGTAGGTTTTCCTGTTCATCCTTTATCCGCTTAATTTGCAGGTGTTGGGAACAAAATCTAAGAGGTTAGAGGGAAAAGATCCCACAGCAGAGTCACCAGGAAAACAAGGCCTGGCGATGCTTGAGTGTATAAGGCTGTCCCCGCCATCCGCGGTGTCTGCATCGTGAGTCTTAGGGGCAGAGGATAGGGGTCAGTGTGCGTTGCGTTCAGAGCCCAAGAGTGGGGTCCAGACAGGCACAGATTCCTGGTGCCTCCGGAGGTGGGAGCTGGGGGCAGCTGTGTGTCTCTGTAGATACCAACCCTCCTCAGAACAGGTCAGCCTGCGGACGTGCAGCCCTGTCATCCCAGGGCATCCAGCAGTGTGGACGGAATCAGAATCCAGGACCCCAGGCTCCTCCTGGGAATGAGCTGTCCCCTCCGCAAACTCCCGATGTGTCCTGAAACTGCTGCGTTTATCGTCTTCAAACCTCTTCTCGCAAGAGACCGACAGGAGCCACGACGTACAGGCTGTGTCACCGAGGCATGGAAAGAAAACGTGGGTGTTTTTGCATTTCGCACGGGGCTCGGCATCCCGCGGGGGACATGGCGGTGTCTAGGAAGGGGGATGCGAGGACGCCCACGCTGAGCGCCAGGCCTGGGACTTCCACATTTTTCACAGAGTCTCCCTTTGCCCTTCTCATGGCGTCGACCTTGCGATGAGCCCGTTAAGCCTTCTGGACGCCCCGTTTCTTCCGCAGCTTTTATGAATGAACAGGATTCCTTCTTCCTTGGGTGTGCACGCCCACGGCCGTCCTTGATAAGACAACTCTTCTCCCTGAACCTTGTGCAAACCGTGGGAGTTTGGAGACGTGTCCGCGCTGGCTTTCCTGACCTTTCATGGGGGGTGCATGGGCAGGCAGGACCCTCTGTTCTCTCTGACGGTCATCAACGTGCCCCTCACTTGTCCCCTGTGCCTTCCCGCCCGCTTTCCTCCCTCCCGCGGGATTCTTGAGGCCAAAACCTCAGCTCCCACCTCAATGACAAATGTCCCCCCATGTGCTCCCACCACCGGGCACTTCCAAAATTAAACCCCGGGGTTGAAAATACGCAAACGTAATTCAAAGGGGTTCGAGGTGTTTCGTCCTGAATTGGGCATTGGTCTGCTTTCTTTCTGGCATTCCGGCGAGATCGCCCGACCTCTGGCCGGCCGGGGGTTATCAAGGGTACCCAGCCTCTTCCAGGAGACGCTGCTTTCATGCGGCACAACCCCCCCACCCAACCCCAAAACTTTGCCTGAGTCTCAACTTTGCTCTTGGGTTCAGTGGTTCCTGCTTCCAAGTGGAAAGATCTGAGCTATCAACGTGCAAAGCACGACCCTCGGTGACTTCAATCCTTAAAAAAAAAAAAACCCAAAGAAGGACATCCAGGCCTCGTGCGCACTGGCCGGATGCCGCGACCATTCACGCACCCCATCTGGGAAAGCCACAGTGCCACGGCGGCTTCCCCGAGACGTTGGTTCTGGTCTCTGTGCCGCGGGGTTGCTCAGCTCACCGGGCCACCCTCCAGCCCTCCCGAGAGGGACGCACGGAGCTTGCACCACGTTTCCCTCCCATTCCCAGCCTGCCCTGCCGTAGCATCACCCCAAAGCCACCATCCTATAGATGTAAGAAGCCTCAGACTTACTTGTCCCCAAGCTTTCCGGAATGTTCTCCGACCGTGCCAGCCCATTTGGAAAGCGCTGTCCTGCCTGGCGGATGGGCTGCCCGTGAGGCCGTGGTAGTCCGCGGGGCGATGGAGACCGGCGGTGCCCGAGGGCACGAGCAGAAAGCTGGGTCAACAGCCTTCTGTGCAGACACCCGCCCGCGATTCACGCTCAGGTCAGCGTCTGGAGAAACGCCCTATCTGCCCTCCGCGGGGTCCTCCTTCTCCGTGGGCGGATGGTTCTGCGTCATCTCCCCGCCGGACAGGAAACCTTCCAGCCCAGCGAGTGTCTGTCTCAAGCTCCAAGCCGGCCCCTTGCTTTTATCAGCATCTCCGAGTTCCCCTTTATTATTATTTTTTTTTCCTGCAGCAGAATCCCTCTGGCCAGTCACCCACCTGGTTCCTCTGGGGTGCTGGGGTTTCGGTGCTCTGTGTCACGGTCCCTCAAACTCAGCTTTCCGAAATGTGTAGGATTCCCATCCTGGCTTAGGCCCCCGAGGCTTCTCTGTCTCCCCAATGCTTCCCCTCTGAAGAGACGGATCCTTATCGTGGTGGGAACCTGTGTCTTCCCTTTTCCATGACGAACCTACTCCATGACGCCTGGATGGACCGATTCGGTGCGAGAGCTCAGAAAGGACTCGCTTCCGCGTCCCAGCAGGGTAGTCACGCACCCAGCACTCTCCAGAGTGGGGACCACCATTCCCTGCCTGTCTCCTCCCACAGAAATGGTGTCGTTGGAAGGCTTTTCTCATGGGATGGACCGTCTCCCCTTGTTTGCTCTTCTCAAAGACTATTTCCCCTGCAGTGTAGACAAGACGGATCCTAGGCGCCCCATAAAGGGGGTCCAAGGATGGAAATACAGCTCTTGCGATGCGTATCCTCTTGGAGAACCCCATGCCCCGGTTGGGTCTCCAAACTCCAAACTCTGCCCTGGGTAGAGAATGCGTTACCCTTTGATGGGGGACACGTTTCCCAGGCACGAGGCAGTAGTTAGACTCCTGCTGTGTACCTCAGGAGCCGGTGAATCTCTCCCTCCCAAACCCAGAAGCCAGGGGGAAGTTTCTAGAAGCGCGGGAGTGCTGGCGGGAAGGGTGTCTCTTTGCTTTGGTTTGGAAGGGGACGCACCTCAGGGCTGGATTCAATATGGCGCCATCCTCGGCGCGACTCCTGCCGGTGGGGAAGCAAGACCCCCACGCCGGCGGCCGCAGAGCTGAACGGGCGGTCGGGAATGTGTGGAGGGAAGCATGGGGTTCTGGACACCTGCTGTCTTATAAATCCCAGAAAGACGGATGGCGGATCCACACGGATCTGGTCTCGGCGCTGGGGAGGGTTTATGTGGGAAGGGCTGAGTCCTGCTACCCCCTGGATGGTGTTGCTTTGCTGTGAGCACCCTGGAAACCCGTCCAAACACTCCTGCCCGACCCCCGGCTGCCCTGCCTGCGTGTCTAGACGGAGATGATCTTCCACAGGGTCCCCGTGTCCCCTACACATGGCCAGCACTGCCCCAGCTCTCCTGGCCCCTCTCCCCATGCCCATGCAGTGGAAGCCGCCCAACTCGCCTCTCCCGGCTCCTGAGAACCCCAGCGCCTGCCCGGTTGTCTGGTTTCCCGGAGGACAGCTCCTCCCACCGCGGGGCATTTTCTCGTACGTCTGCAAGAATATGGGGCCCAGCCCAACTCCGTTCCCCCTAACTGTGAGTTCTTCACCCCAGTGTGTCCTTTCCCCTAATGTTCTCGACAGTGTGAGTACGGGGAAGCCAAGTGTGACCCCAGACTGTTCATCTCGGTAACACATGCTTCAGGGAGACTTTTCTCCCCAGAAGCCAGCCTCCTTGTAAGAAGAAAGGGCTCCAAGGATGAACCCAATGTCTGGGTCCTGGTCGCTGCCCCCATTCTATTCCATCGGATCCCCAGGTTGCCACTGGTCCTCACAACCAGCTGCCCCTGCCAGGTGTGGGGCGTGACCTAACCCTAACCCTAACCTTGGGGACAGAACTCCTACCCACGGGGTCTTCTGACCCCAGTCCTCTTGGGTGCCCTCTGGGGTCAGTTCCTGAGCTGGGATGAGACTCCCTCAGCATCCAGATGGAGAGGCATTTCCAGGACCCAGCGTGGCGTGGGGTCCTGGGGTCCCTCTGCACCTGGAACTGCTTCTCCTAGAGCTTCATGCTGTCCCAACACTGTCCTTGTCTTGTAGTGGAGGACTTCTCCAGGGCATCTTTCCTACGGGGTTCTTCCAAGGCCACTGAAAATGTCTACTGAACAAAAGAAGTCTCTCCAGCACCCTTCCCCCTGATTTTAAATTCCGTTAAACCTCACAAAACCATCAGCCTTTACACCTGAGAATGAAATAGAACCAGCCCGGGAAGGTGATTGCAAATTCATACTAAAGTGATAATGACTGATATCACCTCTGCTTACTCGTGCAGGAGCTCAGTGTTTTGTAGAAGTTACGGGTGAGTGGGGAGGGCGTCACGGGAGGCAGAATGGAGAAGGAAAGCAGGAACAGAAAATGGAAAGACTAAATGTAAAATATCTCTTTCACAACATGATTTAAATTCTACTATATCCATATTTTGCCAAAGGAGAGTTGTTCACAGAAATCTGCTCTTTTTGTTGTTGTTGTTTTCTGTGCATAGACTATTTTGGTCCCATCTGGGCTATTCCAGGGCAAAATTTCAACGTGTAAGGGGCACGCCTTTGGGGCCGTCCATGCTCTTATCCCTCACACTCCTGCGTGGGCCTCTTGGGCAGCCAGTCACACTCCCGGGACACAGAGGTCCTGTCCTCAGCTGACGGCCTCCATTGGGCTAGCATCTGTCATCCTGGAGGCCAGGTGGGTCCCTGGGGACTCTGAGCAGCAGTTACTTTCCAAGGACAAGTCTTGGTCTGAAGGGACGCCCCACCTATGGCAGGACGTCAGGTGCCAGGAGTCGTCATCAGAGGGTGATGGTGTTTCTCAGAGATGAAGGGAGGGAGGAGGGATTCCGGCATCCTGGACGTCATGTTACGGAAGGACAGATGGACAGGACTCGCAGGAAGTGCTTGTTGGAATCCGTGAGGCAGGAACAAGCGGGGGCCACCTCATACACACCGTGGGGGGTCCACGTTGAATATCCGAGAGTGTTTAGCACTGATGTCAAGCCACTGGTAACTCCAAGGAGGCTGGCCCAGATGATCTACAGCAAAAAAACAGCAAATGCTATAAATCAACCTTTTTTTGGTTTTGCTTTGTTTTGCTTTTCATTTACTGTGGAGCAGACTGAGAGGAGCCCCAACACCTCTGAAGTCAGGTTTAGCAGCGGGGGGATCCTGTCAGAACCCTGGGCATATGATTTTGTTCCCTGAAACTTTGCCAGGATTCCCCACCCTGGGCAGACCTGCCTGATCCCACAGGAGCCCGTGAGAAGGCACAGCTGTCACTGGGAGCAGGGGTCCATCGCCATGGCAGGTGTCACCTGGGGCATGCCCAGGGCATCCACTGCAAGTCCCATTGCAATGCACTCCCATTTTAAAGGGTTCCAGGATGATCCATTCATCCTGGACAAGCCCCCTGTTATGCGATCAGACACTCGCCTAGCGCTGCTTTGCAGGTGGGACCAAAAAAAAAAAAAAATCCACAGACAAAAAAAGAAAAAAGGAAAAAATTAAAAAGGAAAAGAGAAAGAAAAAGAAAAAAATCCACAAGCCACTAACTTGAACAGAGTCTACTTCAAGGGTGGTGGGCCTCGTGCAATCAGGTGATGGTTTTATACGCAAACAGCTCGGTTTCTCAGAGAAGTAATTCTGCTTCAGGTGTGGACTATCACCTGCCGCCTGCATCTCCAGGTCACCCACCTGCCCGACAGGTGTCACACGGACCAGTCCCACCATCGTCTGAGCCACTTCCTTCCGATCTATCATATGCACGTGTATTTTTTGTATGTATGTCCATCCATTTTTTCTCCAAATACGTATCCCTCGGTGTATCCGTCCACATATATTGTTTCCTCTCTTCTGTATGTATCTTTCTATACGGATATACCTGTCTCTGTATCTATATGTATCTATATTTCCAGATACATCTGCTCTCCCTGTGAGCTTAGTCCTCATCAATGAACACCACACCACGTGAGCTGTGGTTTTCGCCGGATGCTCTCGTTGGCGTCTAAGACTTTCCACAGGTCCCCGCTGCATATGTCCTTGTGGCCCTTCACGGCCACGTTCACACCCTGCGTGGGCTTGCTTCTCATCTCAACAAGACCTGGATTAGACCCTTCCCTGCTTCTTATCTTCATGTGGGCGGGGGGGGCGGGGGGCCTGCGGGGCTTCATATTCACGTGTCTCAAAAGTCAAGGTGCAGAGTTGGTCTCGGGATCCTCGTGAGAAATCCCCTCCCATCCCTGCCCATGCCTGCTGATGAAGGTGTCCATGTCCTGATCCATGTCTGGTGGACGGAACTGTGTCCCCACATCCCGATCCCCACATGGTGGATGGAACCATGTCCCAAAGACGTCCATATCCCAAGCCCCAGAACAATGTCCCCAAAGATGTCCACATCCCAATCTCCACGTGGTGGATGGAAAAATGTCCCAAAGATGTCCATGTCCCAATTCCCACATGGTGGAAGGAAAAATGTTCCCAAAGATGTCCATATCCCAATGCTCAAGTGGTGGACAGAACCGTGTCCCCAAAGACGTCCACGTCCCGATCTCCATACGCTGGACTGAACCATGTCCCAAATATGTCCACATCCCAATTCCCAGGTGGTGGACGGAACCAGGTCCCAAATATGTCCATGTCCCAATCCCCACGTGGTGGATGGAACAATGTCCCCAAAGACGTCCACACCCTGATTCCTCGAGTCTTAGAATGTGTCATGTTAGGTGACAAATGGGACTTTGCGGGGGAGAAAACTATTCAGGCCCCTCAGTGCTAGCGGAGAAACAGGGGAGGACAATGCTCCCATGGGGACCACAGACATGCCGGAGACCCATGTCTCAGCCCTGCCGGCTGCTGCCAGGAGGGTATCTGAGCCACTGTAAAGCAAGGAAGAGCTGCCTGTTTCCCGGGAGAGAAGCAGGTGCATCGCGGTGCTGGTTCCCAGCGCGTTCAGTGAGTCCTGACGACAGGCATCTTTGCAAAAAATCACATTTTTTTCAAGTAAAAAAAAAAAAGAATGCTATATAAATAATTGCTCAAAACAACAATAATAATAATTAAAAAAAAAAGCAGCTTCCAGAATGTTCCCGGGCCGGAAGCGTCTATGCAGTTCCCATGCTCGCTGGGGCCACTGTGACTTCTTGCACCGTGAGGATCTCCTCGTTGTCACCTTTTTCCGTGTCCAAGGTGAAGTTCTCCCAGATGACCTGAGGAGGAGAGGGAGGATGGGGGAGTTGGGGCTTCAGGTCAGCCGGCGAACAGGACCGGGATCCCAGCGACACCCCGTGAGGACACCGTGGTCCCCCTTGGGCAGACGCGCTGGAGTGTCCTCCCCGTCCTGGTTCTCTGCTTTGTCCCGGCCTCACCCACCTTGTGGTCGGGCCGATGGCTATCCGTCCACTTGTCTTTGATGCGCGGAATCGGTGGGAATAAAGTCTGGGATGCGAGGAACCTAGGGAGACGGGAAGCATGTGAGGGGAAGAGCCTGGGGACACACGTCCTTCTGGCTGCGAGGAGGGACGCGTCCTCCTGCCTGCGGTGGGAGAAGCCTGTGGGCCGCGAGCTGGAGAACAATTCCATGGCAGAGTCACGGCAGGACAACCCAAATTTGAGATCCATGAGCCAACAAGAGACACTATAGGAACGCACAGGGATAGGATCTTTCTAGAACCTTCCCTGACTCACTTGGGTACAGGGACAAGAGTGGGGGACGTGGTCACTCACAGGCAGCCTGCGGAGCCCTGGATCCCCACGGATCACAAGGCGCGTGTCCCTCCGAAATCCACACAACCATGAACAGCGGTTTCCAGTGTGGCAGGTTTCTATGTGCTGGGTTAAGGGTTTGCCCCAATTCCTAGTGTTTTTACTTAAACAGCGGACTTTGTTTTTGCCAAACTTTGGAGTCTTGCAGCATTTTCAAAGGGGCACTTGCTTTCTCTCTTACCAAAGGGACAGCACCCCTGATTCCGTGACATTGAAGGTGCTTCTCCTGAGCTCCGTACTGTCCCCCCAAAATGTATATTCAAGACCTGAACCCCAGAATCTGGAAACGGGACCCTGTGGGGAGATGAGGTCTTTGCCATTGTAATCAAGGGAGCATAAGCTCATCCTGATCAGGGTGGCCCTGAATCCAATGACAGGTGTCCTTGCAAGACATGGAAGGGGAGACCGAGACGCAGAGGAGAAGCCATATGAGGACGGAGGCAGAGATGGGAAGGACATGGCCACCAGCCCAGGGACGCCTGGAGCCCCAGAAGCTGGAAGAGGAGGAAGGACCCTCCCCTGGAGCCTCAGGACCGAACACAGTCCTGCCCTACCCGGATCTCAGACTTCTGGTCTCCAGACCTGGGAGATGATTCATTTCTGTTGTTTCAAACCTCCTGGTTGTGGTCATTTTTTTCCCTGTGGCCACAGGAAACTCAAACAGCTTTTCATGAAGATAACGGTTCTCGTGTAAAGCACGCGCCCCGTCCCCGTTCCGGCAGCGGGTTGCGGGGCTGCCCCTGTTCCCCTTTGCTCTTAGGTCCAGGCTCCCTAGAGAACAGGTTGGCTCTGGGTCAGCACCTGTCCAGCAGGCCGGGCAGAGTCCTGTCCTTGTCCTCAGGCTACATTCCTGTGCTGTTAGCTTACGTGTCAGCGCTGAGGGAAATGCACCCAGGACGCTCGAGCCGGGTCAGGGGCATCGAGGGGTGGGCTCCGGAGGACACCTCCTGGGTCCCGACAGGGTGTAGGAGGAGTAGGCTTAGGCGGGGCCCTAGGACTCCGCAAGTCTGATGGGGGGACATGCGGGGCTGGACGAGGGGTTGTGGGGAGACGTTCCAGAAAGAGGAAGGTCCTTTCCATGAGGGTGAATGCAACCCGTCCGTGAGCACAGCTGAGCTCAGTGGGGGTCCACGTCCAGCTGGAGGGACAGGGCCAAACGGGTGGGCTCAGCACGGCCCAGGGGCCTGGAAGCATCAGAGAACGTGCGTCCGGGGCTGCCCCTCGAGGGTCAGGGCAAGGCCCCGTCGGCTGCCAGCTACACCTCCCCGGAGGGCCGTCACAACAGTGGGTTCCCTGAGCTCCCTCCGAACGAGCACCTTGTCCGTCTCTCCTGTGTGCAAGGATGACGCCAACCCGTCAGCGGGGTTTACCTTTTCAAAAGGCAGCCGAGGGTCAGGACCGTGATGAGGGTCCCCAGGACCACCAGCGCGTAGATGGGCACGAGGCTGGGTGCGGTTTCCTCGGAGCCTGCAGACAGAGGGGGACACACCACGTACCCCTTTGGGTGGACGGTCAGGTCACGGCGGGCTCCTTCCCTCGCCAGCTCGTGGCTTCCCAGAAAGGCTCAGAGCAGAAGGGGAATCCACCCCCACGTGCCCATCCGGAACCCGTCCCACAGAGCCTTCCCCGAGGCAAAGCAGCCTCACGACCCTCCCAACGGTAACGTGCTCGTGCGGCACGACGACCCGATGTAAAAATGGACCCAAACATAAATCAGTAAAAACAAAAAAAGTAAAAATAAATAAATGAATTAACAATGGACCCCACCCCAAAACACCCATTTCCAGGCATAGGGTTTGAACAAAATTGCCTCACAATTAGTAGTAGACCTTCTGGGTTGCTTACCATCTGGAATGGGCACTTTTTACAACTGGTTGTTTTTGTAACAGGGCACATCTTATGTTACGATTTTTAAAGATTGAAAAACCCGTTCCCTTGGGAGTGCCTGGGGGGCTCAGTCACTTAAGCGTCTGCCTTCGGCTCTGGTCATGATCCCGGGGTCCTGGGATCGAGCTCCACATCGGGCTCCCTGCTTCTCCCCCTCCCACTCCCCCCGCTTGTGTTCCCTTTCTGGTTCTCTCTCAAAAAAATAAGTGATATCTTAAAAAAAAAAAATAAATAAACCCAGTCCTATGAGGATGGCCATAACCAAATTGAATGGCGTCTTGAGACTTTTCCATATTAACAGAGGAAATGTGCCCTCTTACAAAATAATAATAATAATAATAACAATTTCACTTAAAACGTGCTCATTCCAGGTAATACAAAAGTTTTTCGTTTTGATGAATGCCCATTGACCTAATTTTTTTTTTTTAATTTTGCTGTTCCTCATTTTGGAGTCATAGTTAAGAAGCCACTGTCTCATCTTTTTGAACTTATGTTTTACCTCTGGATGACCATTTCACATACATTTTATACCAGCCCTTATTTATTTTTTTCATTTGCTTTTGGACCAGGAAAAAAAAAATAAAAACAACCCACAAAATTGCATGCATCAAATGCTTACTGAAACACTTTGAAAATATTCGGGAAGAAGAGGTAGTGTGGAAATGCAGATTTCTTGAGGACTCTATTGGCTTTGGGTCCAAACCATTAAATTCTTGCCAACCCTTCAAGGTTATAGGGAGGAAAATGGCGGAAGGCGTTGGTAATCGAGTTCCCTGGAATGAATAGCTCCCTCCTGATGAGGAGAAAACATGCCCAACGTGGATGTCCGTGTTCCCCTGACTGGGATCATGACGTGAACACGGTTGATGGGGACCAGGAGTGATTCATCTTTACTAGCTGAGGCAGCCCCTTCGGGAGGCTGGGTGGGTTGTCCATTCTTTGAAGAAACAGAGCCCCGTGGAGACCCGTGGATGGGAATTCCTCCATCAGGGAGTCTCTGGGGGTGGTGACAGGGACAAGGATGGGATGGGGACTGAGTTGGGGATGGGTACGGTGACAGGGACTGGGATGGGGACAAGAATGGGAAGGGCTCAGAGATGGACGGAGGGGCGCACCCAGGACATATACCAAACTCAATGGGCTGGCTCCAGGCACCCCACTTCTGGATCCGTGCGTCCGAGGTCCTTATTTTCACAGTATGCTTGGGTCTGGGCTCCGGACTTGGGAAGTTGTAGCTATTCTCCCAATTACCAGGCACCTCAATCTTTGGACAAAAGAAAAAGTTTGAGAGAGGGGTGTCCCGCCTTCTGAATAGAGGGGCTGGGATGTCTGTTCCCACCACCGGGGTGGATGACAGTGTTCAAGCACGCTTTCCTGATCCAGGTGTGGAACATGCACCGTGGAAAGAGGACAAGAAGAACCGTGTCCTCACGGTGTGAAACAGCATCATGGGCAAGTCCCCCATTCACCACGGGATCCCTCCTGGGGTGCTCATCAACACAGATGCAAAAAACATTCAGGAGGTCCACGGGACAGGAGCAGAGCTACCGATGGGTAACATCCCAGGAAGGACGTTAACTGAGTAAAAGCCCCCAACTGGATGGCGGAGGACACTGAGGTCACCGTAGTGCCGGGACTTAGGACACGCCACCATAAAGGGCTTGGATGATCTTCTGCTAGAGGCGTTTTGAAGGAAGAAACAATCTCCTTCAAACTCAAAGGAGTATTTTCTTGACCAACATAGATGCACATGGTGGGAGGTCACTAATTTCAACTAATGGGACAGGGCAGGTGTGCCCAGATGAGCCCTTCCCCCAGAGCGGGACCATTGGGAGCGTCCCTACATCACTGAAAGGACTGCCCTCTGGGGAATGGCCACCCTCTCACTCATTGCCCACCCCGTCCTGCCCACATGTCCACTTGAGTAACATTGGACCGTTACACGACGGGATGGTATTTTGGGTCAGAGTCTTAACTCACCGGTTGATTCTCGCTGTTTTCCTTATTGCTCTAGAAAAAAAAAAAAAATAGACCTAGGTTTACTTTTCTCCATTTTGAAGATTTTTACAGGATCCGTTCATTGTCCCCTTTGAGTGTAGTCACGGGGTAACCCCAAGAGTTGGGGCCAGGGGAAGGGCTGAGCTCCCTCTGTACATTCTTCTCCTCAAGTCACGCAGATGGGGGTATGGACTTGGCCACCGAGGATGGCCCTGATCATGCCTTGTCCTTGAACCCTAGCTACTAATGGGTCCAGTTAAGGGTCCAAGTGGACGTGGACCACAGGGTCCCCCTGTCTACACTGGGTCCATGTGCGTGTGGAGCACAGGCTCCGTCTTGTCTACACTGGGTCCGTGTGCGTGTGGAGCAGAGGGTTCCCCTTGTCTACACTGGGTCCAGGTGGATGTGGAGCAGAGAGTCTCCCTGTCTACACTGGGTCCAGTTGGACTTGGAGCAGAAAGTCCCCCTTGTCTACACTGGGTCCAGTTGGACTTGGAGCAGAGGCTCCCCCTTATCTACACTGGGTCCAGATGGATGTGGAGTGAGGCCCCCCCTTGTCTACACTGGGTCCGTGTGGATGTGGTAGAGAACACCCCCTTCTCCAGGTGGGGTCTGAGCGGACGAGTAGCAGAAAATCCTCTCTGTTCCGCATCTGCCTTCTCCAGCGCCCTCTGAAGGCTTGCAGAATCCAGCTGGGAGTGAGGCCACCCCTCTTGGATTGGCCGTGGTGGTGACCCTCACGCCCAGGGCATCCTGTCCACACAGCCACCTCTGTGCTCCTCCCCATGGATCACCTAGCCCTGCCCATCTCCCATGACCTGGGCCCTCACCGTGAGTCACAGGGGCTGCTGCCCTCTGTTCCTTGAGGCACAGGGTCCTGCTTGGGGCACAGTCCACTCACCTTTCTCTGGATGTCCAGCTGGTATTTGAACTCCATGTTGGACAGCTTGAATCGGGTCTTGGGCTTTTCCCAATGGATCAGGCAGTGGGACTCATTGCAGAGCACGCTGATATTGTTGGGTGGGCTATATATTTCTGTAATGAGATCCCAGGACACTCCCCTGAACCAGCGGGCATCTGCTGGGCCACGGAGGTCAGACCCAGTTCTGCAGGCAGTTCCCAAGTGTCACCCAGAGGCCAGAGTCTGTGTGGGTCTGAGTGTTACCTCTTGGGGAAGAAGACCACTGGGATGTGTGCAGTTTCAGCGGGTGCACAGAGGACAGTTGTGTGCTCATTTTGTGATGTGCATGTAGGGCTCTGCACCCAGTTCTGATGCGTGGGGTCCCCCTTCCCACCATCAAGCTATTCTCAGACAACTGGTGGGGTGTCCTACAATTCAACTCAATTCTGACCTATCTACCTGGCCATGGTGTCAGATCTCCCAAGACTCAGCCCTACAAGATTGCCCTTCACCCCCTAGGTCAGATGCCAGTCACAAATCCAGGTTGTCACCCATGGTTCTGACCCACCAGCTGCAGATCGGAGGTTCTCAGGACCTCCTCCTCGGGTTCTATTAATCTGCTAGAGCGACTCACAGAGCCCAAGGAAACATGTCACTCACTAGATCATGGGTTTATTATAAATCCTGAAATAATTCAGGAACAGCCAGAAAAAGTAAGCGTGGGGCCAGGTGTGGGGAAGGGCCTCGTCAGGGGTACCTCTCTTCCCAAACCTCCACACGTCCACCAAACCCATGTCCAAACCCCATCCTTTTGGGATTTTAGGGAGGCTTCGTTATGTAAACACGATTGATTAAATCATTCCCCATTGGGGACTGAAATCAGCCACCAGCTCCTTTCCAGTCCTGGTCTAGGAGGTCAAAGGAGGGGACTGAAAATTCCAATCCTTTAATCACCTAGTTGGTTCCCCTGGCAACCAACCCCCACCTTCCGGGGCTTTTCAGCTGTCAACTCCTTAACATAACAAAAGGCACACCCACTGCTCTCCTCCCGGGGAAATTCCTAGGGTTGTGGCCGTTGTGTGCTTGAAAGGACAGAGACCAAACATGCAGTTTCTTACTGCAAGTCACAATGGCACAGGATTGAGTTTGAAATAATATTGGGATTTCCTGAGTTAAATAAAAAGGTTAGAAGCATGGGGAGGGAAAAAGACAAAATGGGGATTGCCTCAGGGCGAGGGTGGCTGAGTCAGGGCCAAATGCAGGACATTTGTCTTGCAGCAAGGAGCAGGAAATCCAGACCCTGAGAGGCACAGCTGCTACCTGGCTGGGAACACACACCTGCAGCTCCATCAACAGGTGACCTGGAGGTGCAGAGTGGGGGTTGGCAGTGGCCTGTGAAGAAGATTTACTGGAGAGTTGGCATCCGTTTGCCAATGGTGTCTCCCAGAACAGCAAGAGAAGGCTGTGTGTGCTACCCATGGGGGAGATCCACAAAAGGGTCAGAGTTAACCTCCATCTCCTGGTCTGAACACCCTCCCTTTGGTCCTCAAGGGGCTTCACTGCAGGCAAAACACCTTCCTGTCTGGGCTGTTCTGGTACCAGAGCCAGGACTTGGAGGCTATGGGGGCATTGGAAGACTCTTGCTTCTCCTGGGGGGAACCACTTCTTATCACCCGGTTTAATCCAGACTAAAAGGATGGGTTGGCCTCCTTGCAGAAGGAGGCAACCATGCTAACACCTTGATTCTGGGTCTCTAGCCTCCAGAACCGTGAAAGAAAAAATTTCCATTCTTCCAGACTTCCCCACAAACTCTCTTTGGTTCACAACTCTCTTTGGTTAAGCATCTGTTTACACCACAGGACGTGGCTCTTACCGATTTTCTTCCAGGACAGAACCGAATCAAAGAACTGGATCCCCGTCCTTTGGCTGGTACCATTCACCAGGAAGTAATTGTAGCTAGTTAATCCCGAGAGGTCTTCCAGGTGACATCCCACGTGGGTTCTCCAGTCTTCTATGTAATGAGGACACTCTATTTCCCTTCTTTTTCTATAAAATTCGAAACAGTTCAGAGAACATTCTGGGCTTCCTCCCGGCCCGTACTCGGGATTGTCTACCTGAGCTCAACACTTACTTTGAGTCTCTTATATACAAAAAATATTGGACATCATCAGGGGCAGCTCGACCCTTTGTCCAACTGCAGTTCATGAAGTTTGCATTGTAGATAAAGCAGGAGAAATTCTGGGCAGCTGTGCCATTCCCACCTGAGAAGACATAAAAACAAAATGATTTGTGGGAAATGGACCACATGGTTTCATCGTTGGAATGTCTACCAAACATCCAAAGAATAATTAATTCCAACCCTTCTTTTTTTTTTAAAAAAAGATCAATTGATTTATTTGAGAGAGAGAGAGAGAGCATGAGTGGGAGGAGCAGAGGGAGAGGGAGAGAGAATCCCGAACAGATTTCCCTCTGAGCACAGAGGCCAATGCAGAGTTCAATCACATGAACTGAGATCAGGACCTGAGCAGAAACAAAGAGTCAGAGGCGCCTGGGTGGCTCAGTGGGTTAAGCCTCTGCCTTCTGCCTAGGTCATGATCTCAGGGTCTTGAGATTGAGCCCTGCATCAGGCTCTCTGCTCAGCAGGGAGCCTGCTTCTCTCTCTCTCTCTGCCTGCCTCTCTGCCTACTTGTGATCTCTCTGTCAAATAAATAAAATATTTTAAAAAATTAAAAAAAAAAAAAAAGAAACCAAGAGTCAGATGCTCAACTGACTGTACCACCCAAGCACCCGCCTCCCCTCAATCCTTCTTAAACTCTTCCAAAAAATAGAAGAAGACGCAGCACTTCCAAATTCATTTTATGAGGGCAGGATCACCATGATACCAAAACCCAAAGAGATGAGAAAAGAAAATCACATCCCAATATCCTAATAAACATAAATGTAAAAAATCGTTAACACAATACTAACAAGCAAATCCAATGGCACGTTAAAAGGATTGCACGTTGTAACCGAGTAGATTCATCCCCACATGCAAAGATGCTTCAACATATGGAAATCAATCGCTGTGTGGCACCATTTTAATAGAATGAAAGAAAACATCACAGAGCCATCTCAGTAGCTACACACAATGTCTTTGATGAAATTCAGCGTCCGTTCATGATAAAAACTCTCCATAAAATAGGTATACATGCGAGTTACCTCAACCCCATAAAGGACAAATATGGACAGCCCATGGCTAAAAACCGCACTCAATAGGGGGAAAAAACACAACTGAGTGCTTACCTTGTAAGGTAAGAAACAAGGCCAAGGTAGGCACCCTCACCACTTCTATTTAGCATAGTATGGGAAGTCCTAGCCAGAACAATTAGACAAGAAAAAGAAATAAAAGTATCCAAATTAAAAAAAAAAAAGTAAGCTTATCTCCGTTTGATGATACCAGGACCATATGTGTAGAAAAACTTAAAGACCAAACAAAGGACATTGTTATAGCTAATAAATAAATGTAATGAAGTTGCAGGATATAAAATCAACATGCAAAAATCAGTGGCATTTGTATACACTAACAATGACCTATTCAAGAAAGGAATTAAAAAAATAATCCGGGGCCACCGGGCCGGCTCAGTCAGTAGAACATGAAGCTCTTGATCCTGGGGTTGTGACTTCAAGACCTACGATGAGTGTATAGAGTACTTAAAAATAAAATTTTAAAAAATGAAATAATCCCATTCATAATAGCAACCAAAAGGATAAAATACTTGGGAATAAACTTAACCAAGGAGGTAAATTGAATATTATAAAGTTATGTTGATGAATATTATAAGACATTGATGAAAGAGATTTAAGAACACACAGATAAATGGAAAGAGCTCCCATGGTTGTGAATTGAAATAACTAATGATGATAAGAGGTCTATACTACCCAAAGTGATCTGTCGATCAACTCAATCCCTATCAAAATCCCAATGGCAGGACATGGGGAGATGGAGAGGAGAAGGGAGTTGAGGGAAATTGGAAGGGGAGGTGAACCATGAGAGACTATGGACTCTGAAAAAGAACCTGAGGATCTAGAAGGGGCGGGGGTGGGAGGTTGGGGGAACAAGGTGATGGATATTAGTGAGGGCACGTGTTGCATGGAGCACTGGGTGTGGTGCAAAAACAATGAACACTGTTATGCTGAAAGGAAATTTAAAAAAAAAATCCAATGGCGTTCTTTACAGAAATAGAAAGAGAACCCTAAAATTCAACCACAGACTTCAAAGATCCAAAGCACTCTTGAACAAGAAGGACAAAGCTAGAAGCGTCACATTTCCTGATCTCAAAATGCATTGCAAAGCTATAGTCCTCAAAACAGTATGGCAGTGGCCTAAAGATAGACACACAGATCAATGGGACCTCAGAGAGTCCAGAAGTCAATCCACAGACCTATGGTCAACGAGAGTCCCAAGATCAGACAATGGAGGAAGGATTCTCTCTTCACGAAATGGGGATGGGAAAAATGGACATCCACAAGCAGAAGAATGAAAAGGGATCCTTATCTCACTGTGTATGGAAATCAAGTCAAAATGAATTAAAGACTTAAACGCAGAACCTGAAACCATAAAACATCTGGAAGAAAACATAGGGAAAAAGATTCTTGCCATTGGTCTGGGCAAAGATTTTTTGGATATGACACCAAGAGCGCAGGCATCAAAACCAAAAACTGACAACTGCGATTCCATCAAACTGTAAATCTTCAGCTCAGAGAAGGAAACAATCAGCAGAGAGACAAGGTAACCTATGGAGTGGGAGAAAATATCTGTAATCTCTATCTGATAAAAGGTTAATACCTAAAATAGATAAGGACCTCAAACAATTCAAAAGCAAAAAAGCCCAAAGCCTCCCAAAAACAAAAAAAACAGAAAACAAAACAAAACTTAAACTGAACAAGCAGAGGACCTGAATAGACATTTTTCAGGAGGATATGTACAAATGGCCAACAGCTACCCAGAAAGATGCTCAACTTCACTCATCATCAAAGAAATGCAAATAAAACCCACACTGAGCTATCACCTCACACACTTTTAATAGTCACTTAATGACTATTAAAAAGAAAAAAAAAAAAGATGAATACTCGTGAGGATGTGGATAGAAGAGAACCCTTGTGCAGTGTCGTAGGGATTGTACGTTGGTGTGGCCACTGTGGGAAATACGGACATTTCTTTAAATACTGACCACAGAACTCCTATATGACCCAGCAATCCTACTTCTGGGTGTATTTCCAAAGGAAATGAAATCTGGATCCCCAAAAGATAGATGTACCCTCATGTTCATCACAATATTATTCACAATAGCCAGCACATGGCAGATGCATCAACACAGAGAGGAAATGGTGTTTTCCAGGGCTGAAGGGAGGGATAATAGCTTAATTGCAGTAATTATTTCTCAACATGTATATCTATCAAAGCTTTAAGTTATATACCTTAAATATATATAATACCTATGCGTCAAGTGTATCTCAATAATACTGAAGAGAAATAAAGGGAAGGTCTCTACCTTGAAGCTAGTGATGTTCAAAAGGGTCACTGCGATGTTTTCCCTACCTGAGTTAGCGTAGACCAGTGTTTCTGGAATCGGTCTTTGGGTGCTATTTACTTTAACCATAAGCTTGACTCCATCATGGAGAGAATAATCCGAAAACTCGCAGTGACATTCTTTCTCCCGGGGCTAAAAAGATGCAACCAGCCAGTACATTAGGAAACTCTTTTCTTCTTCTCCTCTCCGTGTTGTTCGCTCTTCCACTGACCCCGAGATGGCACCACCACCCATGGACATTCTCGGTGGGTGGATGTCAGCCTGCCCACATGAAGGCAGCACCTCGACTTGGTGGTCTAGTCTCCAGTGTTTGGGAGGTCAGAATAGAGGTCCCCTTTTAGTGTGCCCTCAGTTCCCAGGGATCTTGTCAAAATGATTCTGGTTCAGCACCTTGTCGGTGGGGGATTCTGCATTTGTAACAAAGCTCTCGGGTGAGGCTAACCCGAGGACCACTGCTCTGAGCATCGAGATCTCTCATCACTTTAAGCATTGTGGAGCTTAATGCACACGCTTACGTTTTTCCGTTTTCTTGTCTTATCTCATACCCCTTTCTCCCACAGCCTTCATGTTTACATTGTATCTATTCAGTTTGTTTTCATGTATCTCTTTGTTTTCATTTCATGTATCTCTTTGTATCATCTATTGTATCATGTATCATCTATTTCATGTATCTATTTGTTTTCATTGTATCTATTCAGTAACTTTGTTTTCATGGAATACGGGTGACCAACTCTTTCTTTCTCAGGATTAAGTCGGCCATATGGATGACTTTCGGTGGACCAATTGAGCAAAAGACTGCTGTTTCTGTTGGTAGGAGGGCAGATCCCCTAAGCAACACCCCTTGAAGGGGTACAGAAGACTGAAAGTCACAGAATAAGCCATTTGTCTTTCCCCTGATTACTGTCGTTGGCTATTTCATCTCCCTGAAAGTGACCGCTGGAAATTCTGGAGCATTTGTGTGCCCGATTGGAATCTACCTGTAATGCAGTGGAGCCCCATTCCACAAGCCTCATTTCACCTTCCTTGGGTGGTTGAGCATCTCTGAGGGTCCTGCCCTGCAGCCTGTACCAGGGCTAATCTCGTAAGAGTTTTGGGCTGGGGCTCCTCCCCCAGGAGGCCTGAATGCCCTTTCCTTTTGGGATAAGACATTTTCCAAGGAGTTCCCCGGTTCCCCGGGGAATCAGGGTGTACCTCTTGGACACAGGCCAGAACTTAACTTCCCTGGTGCACCCAGAAGCATGTCTCCTAGACGTGTCCCACGGTCACACACATGCTCTCTGTTTCCACCAGTTGCTGCCTTGTTTCTAAGGTGACGAGAGGTTTGTAAAGGACAGCAATTGTCCATAATGAATCTTTCTTACTATTATGTTGATTGGTCCATTCTCCTTGTGAATCATCACACATTCGAGGTAGGTAGTGTTTTCTTCACAGTCCCAACTCAGTTTCATTCTCCAAGAATCAAACCTCATATTTAGACGTGGGACCCTTTCCGCAGTTGGAAGATCTGAAAGAAAGGACCACCAGTTTCAGAAATTACATGTTTCCTGCCTCTACCCGCTGCCTGCTGACCCATCCCATGTCTTGCAAGCAAAGATCAAGACTGGGACATGGTGTCCCTTCCCCTATCCACACAGGTGGCCCCAGGGCATTGACACATGCATGGAAACTTCCCCTTATGGATCTCTTCTTCCTACCTGGACCTCCGTGCCTTTTCTCCATGTTAAGATGCTTTTCATGCCAGTAAGCCAAGACCTACCAACTGAGAGCAACAGAGGCTGTTTACTCAGAGCTGGCCACAGTAAGGAAGGCGGCCACCACCACTAGCATTTGTCAGAGACCAAGGGCAGACAGGGGAGTGGGCAAGTTTCACAGTGGGCAAAAGGGAACATTCAGCTGCGTCCTGAGCAGAGGCTGTGGGTGTGGGGATGCAGGTGGTCACTACAAGTAGGGCATCCCATGGGACTGGTTAGGGGACCATATCTGGCTTTCTCTAGTTGGTCCTATATAGGAACTGGGGTCAAAACGTAGGGAAGCCATTGGTTATGGATCAAGTGCTGGCCACTGGGGGCCTGTTGTTCCAGAAGGAATCTTTAGCTCCTTGGGTTGTCATGGGGATGGATATCTGGCTTTTTCCACATCTAACGTGCAGACAGCAGGCTGGCTCTGAGGGCTGGTCCCCATAGATGAGGGCTGGTCCCTTGGGCGGGTTGCTGCAGGTCATGGGCCAGAGTTCTTTTCTTAAGGATGCTCTGCCCATTGTCCATTTGTCTACTGAAACTCTCAGCCACATGGTCTCTCTGCTCCTGGTCAGTTGACGTTGCCTTTGCCAAGGGGTGGGACTTGAGTGTGTGTGGCCTCACCTTGTATCCTCTGTCCACCTGTTTAAGTCAAGATGTTTACTAGTCCCTGCCAGGGCGAGACCCTCCACATCCCGTTGCCCAGACCTGGGGCTGATGACCTACAGTTTGCAGCTACGGTCGATGACCTCGTCATAAGCCTGGAGTAGGAAGGGTCTTCCAGAGCAGGAGCAAGAAAACACTTTAGTATCTGGTGATCCTGGATTGTGCCACTTGGCTGACCAATGAGTACGAAGATGAAATGCAATTGGACTCAAGCATCAGGATGTGTCCCCAGACGCACAGGACGTAGGAATGAGACAGGCTGAGAAGGGTCAAACAGGTTCACACGCTTACCCTGCTGCTCCAGAGTCTGGAGGAACACTGGGTCAAGCAGCATGAAGAACAGGATGGTTATGGCCAGGAGTCGCACGGGGTTGCCCAAAGGGTGAGGAAAACCTGCAGGGACAAACAGTCACACTTTGAGGAAATAGGCTCGCATGGGGATTCTTGGCAAGGGGGCCCCAGCAAGGTTTCTTTGGGGAGTGCAGGACTACCCAAAGCCTGATGGTCAGCCTACTGACCTGGCCAGCTGGGGGGTCACTGCTGGCTGCAGAGGGTCTGTAGGTTACAACCAGATTCAGGGTGGAGCAGAACCGAGGGCCTGTCCTTTAGCGTGGACATGGGGCTCCAATCCTCACTGTTGTACTCTGTGCCACTGGGGAAAATTGCCCACAAGCTGTGGCTTCATTCCTGTCTGTAACCTGGGGGAGGATGTCTCTGGGGCCACTATTCTGTCCACCACACGGGGATCAGGATATGGACATCTCTGGGGACATTAGCCCATCTACCACAGGTACCAAGATCCACTTCCTAAGATGTATGGCCAAGTCTAGGATCGGCAGCCCCTTTATGAACAAATTGTCCATGAAAGAACAGTGGACACGGTCAGGCAGGGTTGCTCCCAGGCTGCTGGATCTGTGAATCTGGCTCGGGCTCCACACACCTGGCCTCCTGGACATGACCCTCCCTCTCTAGCCAGGGTCAGGGGTGGAGCACAAGCTCACCAAGCCCTTTCCCAGGTTAAGCCTTCATTTGTCAGAGACTGAGATTCCAGTCCACCTACACCAGAGCCCACAAGAGGTCCAAAACAGGAAGCCACCGCTGACTTCTCTTTTCTCCAGGATCAGCGTCCTGAGACGGATGGCTTGCAAGAAGATCCTACAACGTGGATTTATACTACCGCTGCCCTGCAAATCTACCCCTCAGATTGGCCCGTCTGCCTTCTGTCAAGCTTGGCTCATGGTTCAGATGAGCCTTGAAGTCATGGCGGACACATAACAGTGACTTTAAGATGCTTTTGGGGGAATAGTATACCCAGTTTGATTATTTTCTCATTGTTTTGATTCTCTTTTATTTTGTTCGTATAATTAAAAATTTTACATTTTTATTTAAGAAATTTTAATATGAATATGGTTGACACATGCTCTGAAGGTTTTTAGGATGGATTTTTGGGGGGAGAAAAAGGAATGATAGCTCAGGTTTCCATGATGGTAATAACAGCTTTTTTTTTTTTTTTTAGATTTTTTTCCTCTTTTTTTAAAAAAACTTGAATTTCACAACAATCAAAAAGGATATGTTAAAAAAAAAAGAGGAAAATAAAAAGGGGTAAGTGCACTGAGAGGCATAGGGGATGTTAAAATACATTTGCTAAGTGAAAGAGGCCAGTCTGAAATGCTACGTCTGGGAAGGTTCAGATTCTACCACATTCTGGAAAAGGAAAAAATATGGAGACAGAAAAAAAAAAATCAGTCATTACCAGGGTTTGGGGGAGGGACAGATGAGCAGGCAGGGCACAGGGGATTTTTTTAGGGCAGTGAAACTACTCTGTATGTTTCTATGATGGTGAGTATGCGTCACTGTTTATCTGTCCAAACCCATAGAATGTCCCTCACCAAGAGTGACTCTAATGTAAACTGTGGGCTTTAATCAATAAGAGTGGATCAATATTGGCCCATTAGTGATAGCGGATGTGCCCCACTAATGCCCAATATTAATAAGCGTGGAGACTGGGTGAACGGGGAAGCACGTATGTAGGAATCCCCTGTACTTCCCTCTTAAATTTTTCTATAAATCTAAAACTGCTCTTTAAAAAAAAGGCTATTAAAAACTTTTTCAACACGGAAGTACAAAAGCAAAGGGCTCTGTTCGCGTCCAGCGGCCCTCGACAAAGAACATGTGATGGTCTGCGTGGGTTTGGGGTGGCATCTTGGGCTCTGCCCACCGTCGCCCTGGTGGGATTTTTGCTGGTGTTTGCTTTTCCGTTGTTGTTGTTGTTGTGATCTGTAATGCGGTCTTCCGTCTCTACACGCTTCTCTTCCTCTCAGCCGCTGACTCTCTCTGCTGTTCATCTCTCTGTGTTCCCCATGACTTCACCCTTTCAAAGCCTTCCCTTCTCTTGGAGGTTCCTTCCTCTCTCCTTTGACCATGCACAGTCATGCTCTCTGCAGTGTCCTTGGGTTTATGGAGTCGATCGGTCGCAACACTGTCTCTTTGTTCTTGGTGTGGTACCTTCCTGGGGGCCGACCGAACAAACGGACACAAATTTCTTCCCTCTCCCCTTCCTTCCTTTCTTCCTTCCTTCTCTCTCCTCTTCTCCTCCCTTCCTCCTCCCTCGTAGACATCTCCATCTCCATCACCAATTCCTTCCCTATTTCATTCTTTCCAGTGTCTCCTTTTTGGAGATCCAGCCACCACACCCCCAACACTCACCCTGTGGACTTGCATGTCCTCACCTCCAAGCTGGCGCCCGTCTTCACAGACTCACTTCTTCTTCCCCCAGACTCCCCTGAAGCTCAGCTCCCACCAGGACCCAGCATCTCCCTCCTGTACATGGCCAGTCCAGCACATTTCAGCTCCTCCCTTCCTTGATGTCCAGCCTCGTCCCAGACGAGGGCCTTGTCTGCCCTCTGTAAGACCTATAAGATCCCTTACCTTACTGATCCCTGCCCTACAGACCTCAGAGCTGTGAGGCTGATTCTCTCCATTTCCTCACCCCTGCCTCCTTTCCCACGCACCCTCTGCAGTGATGAGTTCCCTGTCTATTGAGGGTCAGCTGGCTAGTTCAGAAGCTACAGCCTCTTCTCCCCTGTCCCTGCACCAGCTTCCTAGGCTGGAGCCCAATGATGCAGAGTCCAGCCAGCTCCCCAAGCCAGGTGTGCACAGCTGTACCAGAGTGCCCCTGGGGAGTGGCATCCAGCCTTGGGTTCCTGCCTCCTAACCTCTGCAAGCCCACTCCCTCCTACGGCACCATCCTTGCTCTAAAAGAGGAAATGAAAACCATGGACCAGACCTTCCCCCAATGTCCCTGCCTCCCACACACCTTATACTCCAGTGCTATGGGGGAAGTTCCCAGCTTCCTGCATCTGCAAGCTAAACCCTGCTCCACCCAGCCCTTCTCTGGGTCTTGTCCGGTGTTCTTGGCATGGGGTGGGGGGCCTCCATGATGCACCTGAGAGGATCCTGGGAAGGACCCTTCCTCCGTCTGGGCTGACTCTATCATTCCCCTTTGCTATTCCTGTCTTGTCTCTGCCCTGCTTTTCTCACCTGCAATCTTTGAGCAGAGCCACCCTTAATGAGGAGGGGGTGGGACAGTACAGCAAGGCAGGGAGGGTCCCCATTCCACTCATCCCTGGTAAGCTTCTGGAATCTGCTTTCCTCCACCTTTTTCAAGCCTCCTGCAGCATCAGCTTTGGGGCTGTACATAAAGCAGGTGCCTGCAGATGCACAACCCATCCCCCCATCGGAAGGAATCTGCATGGAAATACGCCCTTAGCTGGACAGTTCCCCATTCCGCTTCCTCTAAACTGAACTCTGCTCACCTCTCATCATGATGGAGCAAAAGCATAAACTTCTGTAAACTTGACTTAGGAAAAAAAAAAAAAAACCACCACCGAAATACACCAAATAGTGACATTATCATACCCAACAGCGGCGTGCAAGATGATCCAGAAGGGTTACTGTTTGAATTAGCTGGTTAGTCACAACGCGGGGCTCCTGGCCAACAGTGGATAACTCGGCGGCAGCGTGAAGTAATCAGTGCTGTGATTTCTCCACAGCCTGGGCTGACCATGCGTAGGCACGTTCCACTTGGCTCCTAGTTTCTCCCTCACACTCATCCTAGGAGGCCATTCCTAGTATCCTCATGCAACTGGGTGAGAAACTGAGGTTCAGGAACTCTCATGGTCCGTTTACTTAATTTTTGCCTTGATTTTTTAGAACGGAGGTGAAATTCACACAGTATAGAGCTCACCCCTTAAAATGTACGACTCAAAATGCAACGTATCCGGAATGCTCAAACTTCACCTTTTCCTGAACTGGGTCATTCTCATTCCCCCCAGAAGAGGACCCCTACCTCCATGAAGCCAACACTCCCCGTTCTTCCGTCCTGCTCTGTGGATTTGCCTGGGGTTTTGTTTCATATGACTGAAAACTGAGATGTCACTTGGCTATTTTTTGTCCACAGACTACCCACTTTCCCTTCTTCTTTCAGTTTTCCCCAGACCCGGCTTTCTTCCCCTTTCTATAAACACAAAGTTCTACAGAGACGCCGGTTCCATCTGTCAGGCTAGGTCAGATCAAAGACCCAGGGCCATGCAGGTGCTGCTGATCTATGGGTGTCCCTCGGATGAGCTTGGATGTTGAGATCCCTGCCGTTTGGGGGGAATGCAATCAGTCATCGTGCTCAGACAACACAGGGAAGGGAAGGCTGTGGTCCCCAAAGACACCTGTCCCCCAGGTTGGCCACCAGCTCTGCACTTGGTGGCCAAGGGATCTGAGATAAGTGACTGCCAGCAAAGTGTCTCCCTAGGATCCAGGGACCCCTGGTTCCCCGTGTGGACGACCGCATGCATCCAAGCCTCTGTAGTAATTCCAAAGTGGCTTCTAATATTCACATACACAGACTTGCGAGAGGGGCTCAGCCTGCTCCCAGGGCAAGGTGGCTAATCCCTGGGGCTAATTCAGACCTTTCAACGCACTGCCCATGAGCTCAGTGCCCGCCTCCCTGTTGGGTGCCTTCATTCAGAGATGTCCACTTCCCACCCCCAGGTGCTCCTTGATCTGCAGCATGAGCTTCCAGCAGAAGCAACAGGAGCAGGAATAGCTAGCCGAGTGACAAGGCACATTTGAGAGTCAGAGAATGAAGGGAGCCGCCTTACCCCACCGCACCGGGCTCTGCTCTGGCCACCTGTTTTCTTTCTCGGTTTCCCGGCGCTCCGACATCTGGCTGTCGTCTTGGACAGCTCTCTGCCTGGTCACGAAGTGAGCACAGTGATTGCCTTGTCAAGACATTTCAACCCTAGACTTCCCTTTTCTCCTTAGCGCCCTCCCCCTTCCTGTGATGTTTTCTCATTACACACACTTGAGAAACCTGCGGACGGTGAGTGCTCCGGTCCGCTTCTCAGCTCCCAGAAAAGAATGGATCCGGGGGGTGACACCCACACACTCATGCACACCCCCACACACAGCCCTCATGCTGGCTGGGATAAGCTGAGCAAAGCCAAGGGCAAGAGGATATGGGCTGTCGCTGTCTATGAAGAACACAGACATGATGCCCAGGAAATGGAATCGTAATGTGAGTCAATGAAAGGCAGCTAGGCAGGCGATGCGTCCATAGCTCCCCTTTCCTGACGGAACCACTCCCCTTCAGCATTGATGTGGAGAACCTCATCTTCTCAAGGTTTAACCAGACGGCTCATTGAGTCTGCCCAGGATGCTATGAGCTTGCTGGCTTTTGGCATGGGGCCACTTCTGTGCCATTGAATTCATCAGAGCTTTATTGGGCACCGTTATTGATTAGAACCTAGTGGAGTGGGTAGGGAGCAGGTTTGCGGCTCATGGCAAGACAAGGCTGAGTAGAAGGGCCATGGGGGCTGGATTTCCCAGCGTGGGGCATTTGGATGAGGAGATGAATAATAGTGGGCTAGAGAGAGGGAAATGTTTCATCTGAACCGTGGACACACTAATGCCCACTGGGATAACGGTACTCATGGTCAATAGAGCATCGCAGGGAGTGGGGGACATCATGTCTTGGGTAGAGACGCATGGATGGGGGCTGGATGGGAAGGTCACTTGTCCACTCTCGTGGAGCAAGATGGGCCAGCTCTGGTCAGGTGCCTCTTTCCCAATGACACCGTTCATGTGATCTCCAGAGAACCCTCCCTCGTTAGCGGTCCTGGAAACTGAGGAGCAGAAGAGGCACCAAAGTGGGAGACCACTGTGAGCAGCATGATGAACGCACAATGGCCAGGACAGAACTGGAGGAAGGAACTGCAGGTACCCACACTCAGCACAGCTTGAGGACTGAAAAGGTGCAGGAATGGTGGTGTTGCATCTTAGTTGGAGAAATAGAAGAAGCTGGCAAAGGGCATGGAGCCAGGGGAAGAGATGCCATGTTCCAGACTCTGACACAATTTGAGTCTCTGAAGCTTGAAAAATCTCACAATACACCTCCATGGTAGAGATTTAACTCAGCAGGGCTGGATTGTCTACACCCGCCCCTTCCAGGTTAAGGTCTAGCCCTTGATCAGCTCCTAGAAGTTCACCTACGAACCCATGAAATGTCCTGTCTGATGAGTGTCTTTATTTGCCTGGAGCCATGGCATGTGGTTTATGCTATGATGTGATTTAGGATGGGGCTTGGGGTCATGCCATAGCCAACCCTTTGGAGGGGCTGGTGATGGAAAGACTCAGCTCAGCCATGTGGACACTCCATGCTATGTGACTGACCCTAAGCAAATGCCTGGACATCAAGGCTTGGTGAACCTTCCTGGCTGGTACTACCTCATGCATGTGGTCATACATGGTCACTGGAAGACATAAGTAACATCCACAAGTCCATGGGGAGAGGACACCTGGAAGAGCTCAGACCTCATCTCTCTTGGACTGTGCCCCACGCACCTGTAGGTCTTCCCGATTTTCATCTGTATCTTCTTGTATTAAACCAGAGCCATGGGAGTAAGAGATTTATGGAATTCTGTGAGTAGATTCTCAAGGACCCCGACATGATACCTCTTCACTGTCATGAAGGCCACCATGTCTGGCTGGGCATGACACACACAGAAAAAGCTTAACAGGTACTGACTGGTCTGAAGGAATGACAGCCTGATGTTTCTTGGGACCGCTTTGTTCCATGTTTGCTTCAAAGACTTTTGCCTTGGCCTTTTTAGATCTGCTCGGAGCTCCCACCAGGATGTGGAGAAGGAGAAGAAGAGTAAAGGGACCGTGTCTGCCTTGAGGTGGCTTACAAAAGTCCTGCAGGACTGCCTGGGGAGAGCACAGAGACCAAACAGGGGAACTGGAGGCCAAGGTCAGCAGTGGCCACACACCCACTAGACCGCTGGAAATTCACCTCTCTGCAAGTATAACAAAATGTACTATTCTCTTCTTCTTTCTTGATTTGGGACTTGGATTTTTAACGGACACAACAGGTTTTAACTTTTGTTAAAGGTTAAGTTTAGCCTTTGCTGTAGGTCGCATTCTAAGAATTTAATGTGGAAGTAGATTTGCACACCATGGTCTTCTAGGAACTCCTAGAGAAGAAAAGGTTAAAGTGTTCCCTACAGCTGCAACCTCCTCCACATTGTCACTCCAGCCAGATGGTTGTCCTGGGTGGGATGTACCCAAGGGCCTGGTGGCAGGTCACCAAGGGTGGTATTGCTGGAAGGTCAGTACCTGTCATTCACTCTGAAGAGCTCATTTGTGCCTAGATATGCAGGTGGACACTTGGCAGGTGTTTTTGTCTCTGGTAGTTGCCAGTCAATGACTCACTTCTGGACTCTCTACTGCTGTTCATGGCCTCCTCTTCCAACTGTAGCATGAAGGATGTGGGACAAGAAATTAAGGGGAAGACCCAGGTCTCCTTTCTCTGAAAAGAAAAATAAGGTAGTGCATCAAGCAGACTTGCTGAAGAATCCATCTACCAATGATAATGATGGCAGTGGGGATGGAGATGGTGGTGACGGTGGTGATGGTGATAGTGAAAATGATGATGATGACGGTGATGGTCATGTTGAAGATGGTAACGATGATGGTGGTGGTGATGGTCATGTTGAAGATGGTAATGATGATGATGATGGTGACGATCATGTTGAAGATGGTGACGATGATGATGACGGTCATGTTGAAGATGGTGATGATGATGATGGTGACGGTCATGTTGAAGATGGTGACAATGATGATGATGGTGATGGTCATGTTGAAGATGGTAATGATGATGATGATGGTGACGGTCATGTTGAAGATGGTGATGATGATGATGGTGACGACGGTCATGTTGAAGATGGTGATGATGATGATGGTGAGAAGTCAGCTGGGAGGGAAGGTGAAGGGAATAGAGATTAGGACAGTGGGAGGGGGTTATACATGTGACTTCTGGCCACTTGGTTAATTAAGCCTCAGTCCCACAGTGAAGACCTTCACAAATGAGGAACCCACCCTGACCCTTAGTCTCTTCATTGGTAAATGGGAGAATATTCTTCCTTTCTGCAATGCATGGTGAGGGTCCAGCCAATTCATATGGTGAAACTCTGTTTCACTGTGTGGCAAATTTTATGACATGGGATGGCACCCATAAACCACAAACATTAAAAGTAAACACTTGAACACATCGTGTTGTGTATGTTTGCTTGTAAAGGCAGCTCCATTTTCCAGACGATGGGCATTTCCAGCAGACCCACACATTTTGCTTCTCATTCCCCTCCTGTCCCTCAGACGCTTGCCTCCCCCTCTTATGCTCAGGCCCTCTGGGCTCCTGGCCCCATGTCATTTCTGCTGAAAACTGCAGGGGACCCTCCTTGGATCTATGGGTTCTCTTTCCTGTTTATCTCTCCCCTCCCTACTCCCTTGACTCACAGTCTCTCACCCTCTTCTACTCATAGGCCATCAGTTCTCTCTCCCATGGTCTCAAATCAGGGGCTTTGCCGGGTCCCCACTTGGGTCTCTTTCCCTAAATCATGCCTGAAAATTCTCTCAAGTCTTCAGCTAGGGCAGCCACAGCACTCGCCTGCCTGCTTCCCATTTCTTGGGGTCACTGTCCTATGTTGTATGAACTCCAATGACTTCAAAATCATTGTTTCATGTTGCATAGGGTTGAATGGTGTCTCCCCCAAATTTGTAACCAAGGGGAACCTTGCAGTGGGACCTTCTTTGGAAATGGGGTCTTTGCAGTTATAATTAGTTAAAGATGATGTCATTCTTGATTAAGTGGCCCCAAATCCAATGACAGGTGTCCTTATAAGGGACAGAGGAGGAGAGACACCAACACAGAGGAGAAGCCATTTGATGATGAAGGCAGAGATGGGAGGGATGTGGCCCCAGGTCCAGGGATGCCTAGAACCCCAGAAGCTGGAAGAGATGGGAAGGACTCTACCCTGGAGCCTCTGGAGGGAGTACAGCCCTGCCCCACCTGGATCTCAGCTGCCCTGCCCCACCTGGATCTCAGCAACCTTACCTGGACCTTAGACTCTGGTCTCCAGAATCCCAGCATCTGTAAGCCTGCTTCCCAATCCTAGAGCTATCTGCCCTGGCCTGTGAACGTCGCAAGGGTGACATATTTTCTTGACTTAAAACGTGGTTGGGAAGGAGCAATGGTCTGAGTGGTGTGAGCCTTCCCTGCCTTTGTCTCCCTTTCCAGGCCAGAAAGTTCAGCTTCCTCCTTTACAATGTGGAACATGAGCATGAAGGGTGCTTTCCATTCTCCTGAAATACAGTTCCTCTGAGCTGACGGCAGCTGTGGTTCCTGAGTCTCCTTCTGTTCCTTTTCTTAGAGGTAGGAATAGGCATCAGAGGGCGGATGGGAAGGGGCCAGAACCTCGGTGACGGAAGTGAAAAAGACACCCTCAAAGCCACAGCTCATGTTGAGGAGAAGCCCTTTTGATGCCATAGCTGACGTCAGGATGTACAAGACCCCAGAGAGAGAGAGGGTCATAGAGTGAGCCATTCGGCCACTTAACAAGGGGACACAATGATAAATGCAGGCACTGACTTAAGACGGGTGTCTAGAAATGACTTCTATCACTGTTTCATAACAAAAATGGATGCATTGTCAACATCAGCTTAAATAGAGTGAGGAATGAAATGGAGAGAACAATTTTTAAAATAAAAGGTCTTCTTCTGCACATGGATGAACCTTGTGTTGTTACTCTGGGTCAACCACAAAGAGGTAACGTCCAGGTGGAAAAGCAGAGGGGAACTTGGACCTAGTCTTGCCCATACAAGAGGGTTCTGCACCCTAAGCTATTTCCACAACTTGCAGGTGGTCTAAGGGAACCATGTTTTATCAATGTTGTCCCCAAAATTACGTTTAAATGCTCTTGTTCCACAAGGTCTAGGATCAATGCGCAAAGACTACAGGAAGCATGGTGGGTCTTTGGCATACTGGGTGTCCTGAAGCCAGGGGCTTAAGGACTTTGCCTGCTGACCCTCTTTCCTTTGGAGTCCTACAGAGTGAGTAGCTCCTGTCCTTGTCCTCAGCTTCAACAGCTCATGCCC
The DNA here is from genome assembly GCF_922984935.1 of Meles meles. NCBI lineage: Eukaryota > Metazoa > Chordata > Mammalia > Carnivora > Mustelidae > Meles > Meles meles. The sequence goes on along the minus strand of NC_060087.1, from coordinate 777,677 downwards.
AGCCACCCAGAGATGGAAAACCAGCTCTAGTTTTCTAGCCAGCATACCCCACCAAGCACCCACCAAGTATCTTGTAGAACCAAGACTGCCCTACGGGAATCCAAGGGGTTCTCTGCTGTGCCTCGGTCATGCATGGTGAGTCTGGGCTTCAGGATTTGTGTTGTTTTCTCTCATTTTCAAGAGGCAATAAGCAACGTGGTGCTGGGAACGTGACTTTTTCCACAACCAATTTACCGGCCAACTATAGGGCGACATATTGGAGATGATCCAACCAGCCACCATTTGACGGCATAATGACGAAGTTCTCATTCCTTAGGAGGACGGCAGCTTCGTTATGAAAATAGTTTCATATTTGAGGTTTTTTCAGAGTTTGGTGGAGCACATTCATTTTCCTTAGAAAGTCAACAGATTAAAAAGGGGGAAATAAATAACAGAGAGATTGCAGAGAAAGAAGCATTTTAAAAGATCTTTTGAAAACCTGTAGTGATGTAAGTGATGACATGCGTGAGAAGGCTGGTGGGTGAACACTCAGACATTGGTCAGGAACACGTCAAGGGTGTCTATTCTCATCAGAGCTATTCAGCATTGTGTCTGAGGTCTTGGTCAGCACACACACACACACACACAAAAGAAGATAAATAGCAAAAATCGCTGTCCCACCAATAGCAAAGACAAGGGAGAAAACTCCTGTGATCAAGAGGTGGTATGATTGATTGTTTATGCAGAAAAATCCCAGACAGACAGGGTTGCCTGGTTGGCTCAGTCAGTAGAGCACACCACTGTTGATGTGTGGGTTGTGAGTTCAAGCCCCATGCTGGGCATGGAAACTATTTAAAATACTAAAGAAAAAAAGAAAATTAAAAAAAACCCCAAAGTATAAGGTACATTGGCCAACCTGTCTGCTACTGGATTAATAATGACTCTGGCTCAGGTAAAACCTGACAAAGTGGAAGGAATTAAAAAAGAAAACCATTTATTTCTGAGTGCACCAAAAGCTATCAATCATCTAGGAAAACCCTGAAGGAAAAAAAAAGCATAGATTTCATATGGAAAATCATAAAAATGTATTGATGAGCATGAATGAGGACACAGATCTGTGGAACTGGATAGGAACCCGTAGTATGAGAAGCTGATGGTTTCTTCCCGATAAATGCACACATTCAATTTAATCTCAAAATCCCAACAGGGTTTTTCTTCAATCTTGGCAAGTTGATTCTAAAATTCTCATTGAAGAGTATAGGGTCAAGAGAACAAAAATGCAGGGACGTGTCTCACGGTTGTAGAGAATTATTTCTTTATCAACGTGCAGAAAAAGAAGCCACTACGTAAGGATGAATATATTTGACTCCGCTTTAGTATAAAATACTCGTTTCAGCAAAGACACTATCAACCATTGAAAAGAAAGAGACAATTAGCAGGAAAATGTTCTCTCCTCGCATACAACGAAGGGTAGCCACATGGGCATCCACAAAAGAATAATATAAATTGGTTTGAAGATAAACACCACAAAAGAAAAACGTATGCGACTACAAATAGGCACATTTTATTTTTTGTTTGTCTGTTTGTTTATTATGTTCTTAAAATTTAAATTCCCATAGAGTTAACATACAGTGTTGTGTTAGTTTCCTGTGTAGGATTTAGCAATTCAACCAAGGAAGCACATTTTAGAAGACTCCCCCAAATGGGCAATAAAAACAAAAGGTCTGACCCTCAGCGGAGAAACAGAAATTTAAATAAGCAGGAGATGCCTTAAGCCATCGGTCAGATGGATGACAATTCGAATTCTGATCATATTAACAGGGATGTGGAGAGGGCGTTAGATACCTGCTGCTGAGAGCGAGGACAGTTATACCCCCTTTGGAGAGGGATTTGGCGATGCCCAAATGATGCCCATCCTGTTCAATTCAGCCCACACTTCTGCACGTTTATTCTGGAAACGTAGCTTTGAACATGGGGAGACGTGTCCAAGAGCTCACAGTAGTCTTAATACCAACGATTTTGAAATAATTAGAATGCTGTGGTCTAGACACATCGAGAGGGCCGCTAACATGAATGAGCTACACTCACCTGGCCAATGAGAAACAAAATACACTATTTTTCACATACCATTTTCTATAAATAACATCTCTAGTGAAAAAAATTGCAAAGGGGGGCATATGTTTGCTGGAATATATGCAAAACTTTTTCCAAATGTGCACACTATATTGTCACTATGGATAAAAACATTTTCCCAACATTTCCACCCACTTTTTATTCACGTATAATCCCGTATGCAGAAAAATGAACAAATACTAAGTATCCAGTTCCAGGAGTTTTTAGCCACACTTTTGTGGTCAGTGCCCAGATCAAGAAGGAGATGCATAGCTCTACTCAACAGCACCCCAGCTTCTGGTCACTGTCCCACCAATTAGTTTTTAAATAATACCCTATTAAGGGAAACAAACTAAGGGTTTGTTTTTAGTCTATTCGTGTAATCATGCAACCATCACTACTTTTTTTTTTAGATTTTATTTATTTTTACTAATTTTTACATAATCTCTACATTCAGCATCAGACTCAAACTCATGACCTTCACATCAAGAGTCACAGGTTCCACAGAGTAAGCCATGTAGGCGCTCCACGATTCCTTAATTTTAGAATATTTTATCGTTGCCCCCACCCCTGCCAAACAAAGACCATCAGCAGGTGCTCTGCCTCCCCCTGCCCCAGCCCCCAGCGAACTCTAATCCACGTCCTGTCTCCATGGCTTCTCCAGAACACCTGTTCTGCCTGTTTCATACTCATGGGATCACACACTATGGGATTTTTTTGTCTAGCTACTCTCACTGAGCATGATGTTATCAAGGCTCACCCACAGGGTAGCAGGTGTCAGATCATTTCTCCTTTTTCATGGCTAAGTAATATTCCCCCATGTGCATGGACCACATTTTATCCTTCCATTCATCTGCTGATGGACCACTGGCTTGTTTCTCCCCATTGGCTATAGGAATAGTGCAGCTACTAACACCCATGTTCAGGTTTTTGTGAGGACCTCTGTTTTCCTTTCTCTGGGCCGTAGACCTAGCGGTTGGGCTGCTAAGACATGGGGTGACTCCATGTGTCATGTTTTGGCAAATCGCCAGGCTATTTTCCAAAGAAACCAGACCATTTTTGCAGTAGGAAGTTCCAATTTGTCCACATTCTCGCCAATGCCTGTTCTTTTCCTGTTTTTTAAAAAAAGAAATCGATAGCTGTCATCATGAAGTGGTATCTCATTGTGGTTTCAATTTACGTGTTCCGAAAGACTAATGAAGTTGACCGTCTTTTTTTTTTTTTTTTAATTAAATTTGTTTCTAAATTCCAGTTAGTCAACATACAATGCTATGTCAGTTTCTGGAGTACAATTTAGTGATTCAGCAATTCTACACATTACTCAGTGCTCTTAAAGACAGGTGTACTCCTGAATCCCCATTGCCTGTTTCAAGGACACCCCCCTCCCCCAACCTCCCTTCTGATAACTATCAGTTTGTTCTCTGTCCTTAAGATTCTGTTTCTTGGGTTGACTCTCGCTCTTTTTTTCTCTTGCTCCTTTGTTTTGAAGAAACGACTTTTCTTTCCCCAGTAAATGGCCTTGATACCCTCACAGAAAATCAACTGGCCATCCAGGGTTGGGTCTATTTCTGGACTCACAATTCTATTCCACTGTTACGTCTCCCGTGACGTATCCAACGGCAACATTCTCTCGGTGACTGTAGGCGACTGTAGGCGACTGTAGGCGTTGCGGCAAGTTTTGAAATCGGGAAGTGTGAGTCCTGAAACCATTGTTCTTCTTTTTTCAAGATTGTGTGGGTTGCCTTTCATTCCTTGCATTTCCATATGAAGTTTAGAGTCAGCTTGCGAATATTTGTGCAAAAAATTTAAAAAAAACCCCAAAAAACAAAAACAAAACAAAAAAACAACCAAGGCAGCTGGGAAGGCTGCCGTGTTAACGAAGTTAAGGCATCTAATCAAACAGAGGACGTCATTTGATTTCCTTCAGTCTCTGGCAACATCTGGAACTTTTCAGCATACACATCACACACTCCCTTCATTGAACTGTCCCCGCATCTTGCGTTCTTTTTGATGCTATTGTAAATGAGCTTTTAAAAAATTAATTTCATTTTTAGATGGCAAGCATGTGCTTGTGTATGGAATCCATGATCAGTTTTATTTATTTTTTAAACATTTTTTTTTAAAGATTTATTTATTTATTTGACAGACAAAGATCCCAAGTAGGCAGAGAGGCAGGCAGAGAGAGAGGAGGAAGCAGGCTCCCCACTGAGCAGAGAGCCCGATGTGGGGCTCGATCCCAGGACCCTGGGATCATGACCTGAGCGGAAGGCAGAGGCTTTAACCCACTGAGCCACTCAGGCACCCCTCCATGATCAGTTTTAATCATTCGCTTAGTGCATTCCTGAAATTTTCCATGTGTAAGTCATCTGCAAATATGTTTAGTTTTACGTCCTTCTGTTACCCAGTACCTCTTTGACAAATGAGTGAACAGACATGAGGAATGAATGAATGAATGTGTGAAGTAATGGTTGCAATAGGACACGTTACCGACCATTGGGAAGTAGGGGTGTTTGCATGATGTTGGCACTATTTTCCATATCACTTGCGTACTGGAAAACTTACATGTAAGTTAAAAAGAAGGAAACGTTAACTTTCCTTTTTTTCCTCAAGAGAAAAAAATGCATGCGTCCTTGTGCATGTCCCATTGGAAGGAAAACAGGATGCACGTTTCTTTTCAAGGAAGTCCTGATGGGGGCGGGCAGGGCCTCCATACATATGCCAAATAAAAGGTCATTTAAGCAAGCCAGGAGGGGCATTTAGGAAATGCCGGTAAGACAAATAGAAACACGTTTCAGTGCACCTTGAATTCTTTGGAAAGAGCAGCTGTCCTTACCCATATTTGGTGTAGCATCCCTGAAAGTGGGTTTATCCATGCAAATATTAAAAAGTGAGGTGTTCACATTGTGATGGTTTTGGCTGAAATAAGTGGAAAGAGCAGTGCTCCCGATATCAATTGCTAAATAGGGAAGTGGGGCCCATCCCTGGGCGTGCAGCCTACAAAACACAGCAAAGGCTGACCCGGCGCATGACAGGCTCTGCCTGCAAATCCTGTCTCATCCCCTGTCTCCATCCCTGCACAGTGTGGAGGGAGGCACTCAGTTACTCCACAGGAAGTCTCTGCAGAACAATGACGCATTGTGCTTTCCCCCTGAACAGACACAGCTGCGGGGTATTTCTTGTGGAAATGTGCCCGTCCACCCCTTCCTTCTCTCCATCCATCATCCAGCCAGCCACCAGCCAGCCAACCATCCAACTAGCCAGCCATCCAGCCATCCATCTATCCATCCATCCACCCAGCCATCCACCATATCTATCTATCTATCTATCTATCTATCTATCTATCTATCTATCTATCTACCTATCTACCCTATCTATCCATCTACCTTCTGTCTATCCATTCATCTATCCATCCACCCATCATATCTACTTACCCATCCATTCTATCTAAAATCTATTTTTCTATCCATTCATCTAGCCATGCATCCAACATATCTACCTATCCATCCATCCATTCTATCTATATCTATCATCTATCTACTCTAGCTATCCATCTACCTTCTGTCTATCCATCCATCTAGCCATCCACCTAGCCATCCAGCCATCATATCTACTTATCCATCCATTGTATGTATGTATGTATGTATGTATATATCCATCCATCCATCCATCGAATCTATCAGTTAATCACTCTATCTATCTATCTACCCATCCATCTATAAGCTATCATCTATTTGTCTGTCTATGGCACTGTTTCTAAACTGGGGATGATTTTGTCCCCTAGGGAACATTGGACAACGTCTGGGACATTTTTGGTTGTCTGAACTGGGAGCAGGGTACCACTGATAACTGGGGTTGGAGACCAGGGACCAGGAACACTGCCCAACACCCTGCAGTGCCCAGGACACCCCACCTCAGAGAGTCATCCAGCCCCAGATGTCCATGCTGCTGAGGCTGAGACCAGCTCTAGGTGCTTGTTGAAATCTTTTGCCCCTTCTGTCCTTGCAGGCTTCCTTCCTCTCCCCCATGGTCACTTGGACCCTCCCTCCCAATGTGTCCTTCCAGATAAGAAGGGAGGAGCAGTCCTCGTCACTCTTTCAGAGCACGTCCAAGGTGAGGTGGACGGCTGCTCAGAAGCAGGACCTCAGCAAGGTTTCTACAGAGTGAAAGGTTCTGGCTACTTGTAACCTCTCTTTTCCCAGAAATAGAAGCAGATAGAGACATGTTTCCAAATAGCCTCAGGCAGGATTTCTCAACTTCCTTACTGCCAGCTAACGAGCCGGCAAGTGGGCCTCCGCACTTCCTGGAGAGGCCTGCAGCAGCCCCATGTCTGCGGGGTCAGAGAGCACTAGGTTCAGGGTTATGTTCAGGGGAGCAAGAGTGCCAGGCTGGATTTCCCGCTGCTGCTCCGTGCTGGACGGGTTCCTCATCCACATTCCTATCTCAAGCTGAGGATCTCCCCTGCCACCCCCCGAAGCTGAACGCAAGGGCAGTTTCTGTCTTCAGATTGTACAGAGCAGAGCTTGCCCCTCCTTGGCCCCTTTTCTTAAAAAGGAAGATATGCCCCCTTGCTCAGTACTTCCAAGGTGGACAGGAATGTGTCCCCCATGAGCCTGACCCCCAAGGGGGCCACTAGACAGGGGGCTTTGGGAGGAGATGAGGTGTGGATGAGATCAGGTTGGTGGGGGCCCCCATGATAGGATTCACATCCCATTGAGTATGGGTTTCGAGTAAATATCATAGTTACCAAGTAAAGCTATTTCAAGTAGATATCATAGTTATCACGTGATAGTTGATGAATACACACCCACGCTGCCATACACACTTTTGTGTCTTATAGATATGACATTTATATCTTGGGTTATGACTATCACCGATGTATTCATGCAACATATATAACATTATTACAGGGTGTACTGTCTATTTTATCTATTATATTATGTACTTATACATACTAGATACTTTTATATAATGTGTATATTTTATGCAATTGCTCATATATATTATACAATGTATACTTTTATGCAATAATATATTGCTCTTCTTATATTATATAATTTATATTAGATTGTATAATTTATGTTATTATATATTATATATTATAACATTATATATGATTTATATAATTTATACTATTATATTACAACATTATATATGATTTATGTTACATCATATATTATTAAATATATTATTTTAATATTTATTATAGTATATATTTATATTACATAATGTATACTTTTATGTAACATATATTATACTTTATATACTACAAGTATTTATATTTATATTATGTATAATACATACTTTAATGCAAAACATATATTTTGTGTATATTACATATATTTGTATTACATACTTTTATGTAACAGTAAAATACTTTTATGTAAAAGTATTACATACTTTTATGTACATAAAATACACACTTTTATGTAACAGTTGTGTTTAATATGCTACATACATTTTTATTATATACAAAAATATGTAGGGTATGTAAGATATATATATATATAAAGTATATATAAATTTTTAAACTGTATATAGAGTATATTTTTATGTAATATACATTACATTTATATATAATTTTATAAATTATATATTTATATATTATATTTATATATAACATATATGTAATATATGTGTATATGTATTACATATGTATATTATGCACAATTTGCTTGTATGCAATATATGATGAATTACATAGCGATATATTTATTTAAAATGTCATATGCAGTTTAGGTATTATATTTCGTATATTACACATATGTATATATTTGTATCATATATGTAATACATATTACATTTTATATATTCGATACATATATATTCATATATGTTTATGTCACAGGAAATACACTTCAATATTCATTGTATATAACATAGATTTTATGTATCACATATATGATATATGATATATTATGTGTATATTATACAAATATATGCTTTTAAGCAATATATAATCAATTACGTATTTATATATTATTTAAACAATCATATATACTTGTACATACTATATTTTGAATATTACATATACGCACATGTTTTATGTAATATATGTTATATCGTATTTTACATTTAAAACGCAAACTTAAGTATAATTAGGCTCAGATCTTTGCGACTTTGGTCAGTTCAATCGTCCAAGGAGTCGCTGCCCATAAAGTCTGCGTTTCAGATCGTCCCATGTATACACACGGCAGCGTTAGGGACTAGTGAACCATGGAGCCCGTTGAATCCGCCTGGATAAATCGGTTTCACACGTGCTTTTTTTTTTTTTTTTTTTTTTTTACGTTTTCTGCCATGAAATTTGTTAGCTCTGATGAGGGCAGGGCTCCAAGGTTTCACAAGACTTTATCTGGGGCGGCCGCGCCTCAGTTCCTGCCCTGGGTGCGATTTTGACATGCTTGTTCCTCAGAAGAAGACACTCATGCTTCTCAGGCATGGTCCATGGCTCACAGGCTTCTCCTGAAGTCCCCGGCGGTGGACGAGGACGATACATCCTCGGGCAGATTGCCCTGTGCATCTCTCCTCTGGCCGAGCCGCGTCTCAGACGCTCTGGGTGCCCACGGGTCTTACAGGAAATCTCCCACAGCTGCCAGGAACCCTCTGAAACCCTCCGTTGCTTCTGTGGTTTCCAGAGGGTCAGCCTTGCGGAGTTTGCAAGATCCTCCTCATCCTCCCTGGGGGCGGTGCACTCTCCGGCTGCCCTAAGCCCCTTGCCCGTCCGGGCATGCCGCCCTCCCAGGCGGGAAGTGTTACCACGTGAGCTCCTGCGCTGACTTCGATGCTTCCAACCATTTCATCTCCTGCACCTCTGCCCTGAGGGTCTCCCCTCTTAGTCCTCCTTCCCTCTTCCGAGGCCTGAGGAAGGACACTTGGCCCCTGCCAAATGCATTTACCACGAGAGAACCCCATTCTTTCCTGAGCCATCCCTTTTCCCACTAGCCTGAGGGACCCTGCCAACCTGAGTCCCATCGCCTCTGTATCCACAGAGCCCCGCAAATGGCAGAGGTGAGGCTGGGCTTCTGGAGAACCCAGCAAATGGCCCCGGTCCCTGCTTCTGGAGAGACAGCATGGAGGGAGCAGACAGAAAGCCCTAAAGGGTGCAGAGTGGGGGACTTTGGTGTCCCTGGCATCTGCTTCCAGGCCACGGCTTTAGCCCACATCAGTGAATCTTTAGTAACGAACCACTTGGCACGGTGACACGCAGGTGAGCCCAGGCCGGTTTCCGTGGGTTGGGAGAGCCCCCAGACTCCACAGTGCACCAGCAGGCAGAAGGAAGAACATTTACTTTGGAGCATACGAGACGGAGAATCTGGGGAAGCGCCCGCTGTCTGTCCACCGAAAACCACCAGATTGGAACATTATCTGTGTCAAGAGGCTCTTACACATACTTTTTGCATAGCTGTGATGCAGGCATGGATGGGCTGTTTCAGCTTCAGCTCCCGAGCCAATGGAAGGCTGTTGCTGGGGTGTCCTGGTTGAAGACACAGCAGGGTCTCTGCAGGGCGTTGAAGAGCATCTCCCCAAATTCATGTTCACCTGCGAACCTCAGAATGGGGTCCTCTTTGGAGATAGGTCTTTGCAGATGTGATGAAGGAAGGATCTGAGATGAGCTCATCCTGGATCAGGGTGGCCCTGAGTCCAATGGCAGGTGTCCTTGTAAGACACAGAAGAAGAGACACAGACACAGAGGAGAAGCCACGTGAGGACGGAGGAAAAGATGGGAGCCACGTGGTCATTAGCCCAAGGACACCTGGAGCTCCAGAAGCTGGAAGAGGCAGAAAGGACCCTCCCTTGGAGCTTCTGGAGGGAGCACAGCCCTGCCTCGCCTGGATCTCAGTATCCCTGCCCCTCCTGGATCTCAGCCCGCTGGTCTACCGAGCTGGCAGAGGATGAGTTCTCCTTGCCTTCCGCCTTCCCCTGTGTGACTTATTATTGCTGCCCCAGGACACAGGACATGCTGATTTTCCAGGCACTGGACGTCGGATGGAGGCTGCGAGAATTTAGAAGGCAGGGCTCGGGAGCAGGTGTAAGGGGAAAAGACTGGCTTCTCTCTGCTTATGGAATCTGGCATGTTACGCAGCTTGGGCAGATGTCCCAGCCCGGGGACGAAGCCCTCTCTTCCGTCAGCCTGCCCGGGGAGACAGAGGAAGCTGCATCCTGGACAAGAGGCCAACAGGTGCAGGAGAAGCGCTCGGAGTCCCGAGGGTCTGAGGATCCAGGGCTTCCTGCAAGGTCTCCTTTGTCCCTGCCCATCTAGGCGGTACAAAGCACCGGGATCACCTTCGTCATCGTCACCAACGCACCCGGCATCCTCAAAACCAAGTCAGTTGTGGAGACCATGCTGGTCTCCTGAACGTGCACGTCTGCTGGAGGACACATCCTGTCCCTTAGTTTCTTCTCCTGCGTCTCACCTTCCGGGGGGGATGGAGGCTCTTCAGGGAGAGCAGTGATGTCTCAGGCACGTCGCTAAAGCCAGGGTCATGACGGGGAGACGGCAGGGATCTTGGTGGCACGTTCCTTCTCCACGTTCTCGGGGCTCGAGTGGATTCATTACCGTTCTCCCATAGTAACGGTAAGTAATAAAAATTTAGAAAAACCGGGAAGGTCGGTGGGTGTAAGCAGGGTCTGTTCTGGAAAAAGCAAGACCCTCCCTTCTCTTCTTCTGTCCCATTTTAGAGAAGGAACGGAGACGTCTCACCACCCGTGCGAAGAGCGAGGAAATAAGTCCACACACACGGGGAAATCGGGTCCCAGTGATGACGACCATAGTTTGGAACCGAGAAAGACGGGAGGTAGAGGCAAACACTCTCACCGTCCACGGTGACACCCAGCGGAGAAGGGGACGTCATTCCTTCCAGCTGGAGGTTAATGCCTGCCCCCGGCAACAAGGATCCTTTTTGAGGGTTTATTCTAACTGTCCATATCCTACAAGATGGGAAAGCAGATCGCAGCCTGTCGAGGTCATCCCGTGGACCCTAAGGGTGACTGTGCAGGAGGGACGGCCCCGGGGACCCAGCTCAGCCTGTCCTGTCATACTAGACCCCAGGTCTCCTCGTGACCCTCCTGGGGACCCCGCTGGGATGGCGCCCAGGTGTCCTGCGTCCACCTGCGGGTGGTCATTGTATGCTCTTCCATATGCTCCTTGGGCTTGTCCTGGCTTCCAGTCACCTCCTGCCCCTGCTCACCTGGAGGCTTCTGGGCCCCCTCCTCACGGCGGGGTCTCCCGGCTGTAGGGACAGGCCTGCCACACTCAATCCTTCTTCCCTGGACCCCTTCGATTCAAGCTTTCATTTTCGTGGTGAACAGAGCCGACCTGCCCCAGACTTTCAGAGGCAGCTACTGACCCCTAGTGACCAAAACTTCCCACCAAGGACAAAGACAGCCTGGAGGTCCCGCTGGGTGGTAGGACCGTGAGTGGTTGGTGGGGAGGGGGCGGGGAGAAGCTCTGGGCTCCTTCAGCGGCTGGACACGGCCTCACAGATGCTCTGGCCAACGTTCCCCCATGTGGGTTTGGTAATAAACCCGCCAAAATTCCTGCTGGAATCCTATGCCCTGGTTCCTGGGACTGTGACCCTATTTAGAAAGAGGGTTTTGCAGATGTCATGAGTGAAGACGACGTCATGGGGCCCTCCAGCCGGTGGCACGGGGCTCCTAAGACCGGGATTCAGGCCAAGCTGTCTTCAGAACAGAACCCCAATACCCCCAATCCCGAACCCCCCTCCCCGAGGTTCCCTCTGCACCCATCAACTCAGAGGTGGGTGGCTCAGACCCCAGGTGACCGCTCTGACTATTTCGCCCCAAACTCTCTTTTTGCCGCCTCCACCGTTGGGACGTTTCCCCTCGTTTGGGGGAGCAGAGTTTTGGGTCTCTGGGAACGTTTCTGTCTCCCCGAGGGCCTCCTTCCACACTCCCTGTGCTTTTTGCCCGAGTGGCAGTAAACGCTGGAAAGACACCGATTTGGAAAGGTTGAGAGGACTGAATGCTAGATCCCTACGTTTGTGGGGGAGAAATTGGACACCCCTATCCCTTCCCCGGAAAGCTTTTGGGGTTCGGGTTCTGGCAGCTGAGAACCGTCCCCGGAGTCGTCCTGCTCCGTCAGAGACTCTGAAATGCTCCGTGGGTCAAACAGCGGCCGGCGCGGGTCCGTTTCTTCCTTTACCTGAACAGCTGCATTTAAGGCCAAAAAGGGCACCGGGACAAACTTGTCTTCTTTCCAGGGGACTGTGCTGCCACCTGATGGCCATTCTTTGTGCTCACGGACAACAGGTGTCCAGAAGCTGCAACGTGGACTCCTCTCTGGGGGAGGGCGGGGGCGGGGGGGAACTTTTCAGGTAAGGACAATGACCCCAGACAAATAAACTGGCAGGAATGCATCGTCCCCCAGCTCTGGGGACCTGAGTCTGAGATCCAGGCGGGGCAGGGCTGGGCTGGGCTCCCTCCCAAGGCTCCAGGGGAGGGTCCTTCCTGCCTCTTCCAGCTTCTGGGGCTCCAAGTGTCCCTAGGCTGGTGACCACGTCCCTCCCATCTCTGCCGCCGTCCTCACGTGGCTTCTGCTCTGTGTCTGTGTCTCCTCTTCTGTGTCTTACGAGGACCCCTGTCCTTGGCTTTAGGGCCACTCCACTGACGTCATCCTAACTAGATCACGCCGCCAAATAAAAGCGCATTCCCAGGTATCACAGGTTCAAATTTCAACGCACCATTGGGGGGACAGAATTCAACCCCCCGGGGTGACATGGTTGAGGGCCATTCTGGCCCGGCTCCCGGCCACCAGAGCATCCTGGGGCTTTTTGCACCTGCTGTCTTGCCGTGTCCTGAGTTCTAGACCCTTTGCCGTCAGGTAGTGTGCAAGAGCCGGGAGGACATGTCCGTGTGCAGAGCTCCTCAACCAGGGGGCAGCGACCTGGGCCGACCACCTCGTCTTCAGGGCCTTGCCTCTGTTGGGAACTTTCGGTCACTAGGGGTCAGTAGCTCTCTCCGCCTCCAATCAGTCCAGCCCCAGACAGGGCTGTGGTCCCAGGGGAAGGGGCTTTCTGCTGGCAGCAGCTGTGAGGTCCTGTGACGCAGGACAGCAGAGGTATCCCACCAGGAAGGCCAGGAATGGAACCAGCCTTCCGGGATTTGGAGACCCGGGATGCGTCCGGCTCACTGAACCCGAGCTACCATGGGGACAGCAGGGGTCACGCAGGATGGGGAAGGTTTCTCAGGACACTCGCGATGCCCAGGGTATGTCCTGTGATGTGAGCCCAGAAACGGTGGGGTCCTTCTGTCCTTGGGGTCTGACCTTCAGCCCGAGCCCTCCTGGAAGAGGCTGGTATGTTTATCCCCCGACCCGCCCCCCCCAAGACACGGGGACACATTCCACGCAAACTTGGAGCCCAAGCACACCACCTGGACCTCCGTCCCTCCTGACATGCACCTGCTCCCGGTCAGGTCCCCGCGGCAGAAATGCACAGAAAATCGTTTTTCTTCTCCCCTAGAACGTGCAGACCTTCCGCAAGTTTTCTTTTTTGAAACATCGGGGATTCGCATTCTTATCTCCGGGCTTATGTCCCAGTGGAAATCGCCCCCAAGCCCCACGCCTTTGCGGAGATGCAGCTCCCAGAAAAACCTTCTCGAGTAGAGAGATGAGCGGGATGCACCAGGCACTGGGTTTGAGAAAACCCGCCCGGCTCCCGCCGCCGCAAGACCTCCGGGGCTGAGGTCCACGTCCGTCCCCCAGCCGTGTCCGGGGGAGTCTCCTCAGCTAAGGTTTCACAGTGGGGGCCCTCAGGCCACATTCGAGCACCGTCGTGGGGTGATCACTCCCCTGTCCTGTGGTGTGACCTGTTCTCCCCCTTTCCTACTGTTTTTCAAACTCGCCGCAGCAGGAGCCGTGAAAACTACCCTTTTGGTCACGTTAACGTCTGTACGGAGAATGTGTGGTTTCCCGGGACTCTGCGCAGGTCTCTCTGCCCCGCAAACCCCCGTCCTTCTCAGGCACCCCACATCTCCACACCCTGGAGATCTCTCCCGGAGCTGCTCGAGAGGCCCCAGGCTCACCCCAAAATCCCCATCATTCACCCTGACATCGTCCTCACCCCAGATGTCCGTCACTTACCCCCAAGAACCCCTCCTCATCCCGAATTCGCACCATTCACCGGGAATCACCCCAGCCTCCCATAACTAGGGCCACCCTCCAGGAGGAGAGGTTCTGGGCTGTACACCCCTCCCCCACTTCCTGCTCCCCGGGGCAGATGGGGGAGACCCCCTCACCAATGCAGATTTCCTTATCAGGGCACAGATCTCTAGCAGGCGTGCTTCCTGCTTCCGGCAAGCTGCCTCTGCACTTTCTTGCAAATCACGACTCTGATCTTCCCCGAGGGGAGGCAGGACGGGTTCCCCTGCATTTCCACTACTCCATACCGCCCGCCCACTTCAGAAACCCCCAGAATCCCCCTGAATTCCGCCACTCACCCGAGACCTCCAGGCTCGTCCCCAAATCTCTATCTTACCTCAGCTCTAACTCATCCCAAATTTCCACCACTCACCCCAGAGACCCCAGACTCATCCCAAATCTCCTTTCCCCCAGAGCCCAGAAACCTACAACTCACCCCGCATGTCCATCACTCCCCGCAGAGACCCCTAGGCTCACCTGAAATCTCCATCCTTCATGCACACTCCACGTTATATTGCAAAGTTCTCATAAAGGCATGGACACAGAATTAGGGGTGCTCCAGGGGACAACCAACAGTGGAAAACAAAACCATATTTCCTGCAAGCTGCTGTTGTCAAAACGGAAATCAGAGATTACCACTGAGGACCCCAAATATCCAGGAAGAAGGGAATTTAGGCTTGGCGGGTTTCCCTGTCTATCTCAGAGCCCTACAAGCTCTCACTTTTCCAAAGTGGGGAGGGTCCTTGGAGAAGCAGCAACAGCACCGTCTGGGGGCAGGTGAAAGGCACAGCCCAGCAGGGTCCATGTCCTGGAACCCACATTTTACCCAGAGTCTCCCGTCCGCCTTCCTATTGTGCACCAGACTTGGGACCATGACTGGTGGGGACATCCCTCTGAGACACTCACACCCTCTGCATGACCAGTGACCACTGAGCTCCGCGTGGGCTTAACACATGGTACAAACAACCCACCCAACCTGTCCCCAGTCCAGCTCCCCTGAAAGCCTATCCCTAGACCGTCTCCCCCCAAAGCCCATCCCAAAGGGTCCATGGCCACATCAAACACAAGAAGAAGTTGGGCATAGGGCACGTGGCCATGAAAATACATCATGGCAAAACGGGGTGGAATGTCTTATTTTGGCCAATTTTACTAAAAGGAGGACAGAGGGAAGTCACTGCCAGGGCCGTCCCTAGAGGCCATGAAGCGTATCCTTTTTGGCGAATGCCCATGTCTCCTTGGGCGTGACTTTGAGAAGGTGTAGTGGGTCTTCCCATTGCCCGTGTCCCTTCCTTCCAATGTTTCATCCTCCGCCCAGAAGAAAACCCTCTTCCCATTTCAGAGGAAGAAAATGTATGCTAAACATTCATTCGTTTTCAGTTGTGATAAAATACGAAGCCTAAAATTGACCATGTTCACCATTTTTAAGCGCACAGCTCAGTGACACTGTTGTGTGGCCGTCTCCACCATCATCTCCAGAACCTTCTGTCTTCCCAAACTGAAGCTCTGTCCCCATGAAACGCTATCTCCCCAGTCCCAGGCCCCACGATCTACTCTCTGTCTCTGTCTATGTGGATGTGATTCCTCTAGGGACCCCCCCCATATGTGGAATCACATAGGATTTGTCCTTCTGTGTTTGGCTCATGTCACTCAGCACCATGTCCTTGGGTCAATCCACATTATAGCAGGTGCAGAATGACCTTCTTCAAGGCTGTGTCATATTCCATTCCATGTATGGACCCTGTTCTGTTTACCCATGAATTTGTGGGTGAACATTTATGTTGTTCTGTGGATAGTGCTGCTGCGAACATGGACTTCAAACATCTCTTGGACTCTCCAGTTTCAATTTTGGGGAGGTCTACACCTAGACGTGCAGTTGCTGGATCTTGAAAGAGAACATGTCTTTGACTCAATGGGCTATTTTAAGCCTCATCAGAGGTCAACTCTCTCCTGTCCACATGCCAGGAGGGGTGTGCAGATCCCAACCCAGGTGGTGCTGCATGGGTCACGTCCACGGGATCCTGCATGTGTTTTGCTGATGGCACTCCCGTGATTCTCCTGCATGAGTGGATCAGGTTGGCCAGCCCCTACAGTTGGCTACTTTGGGGCGTCGATCTCTCCGTCCCATGAGGGCACACTGTCCACAGGTAAGACACGCTTAGGCGGTCAGCTGGTGCTTTCCCTAAGCTGCCTGTCCCCCCAGCGTGGGCGAGCATCCTAAATTTTGTGACATCTCTGGAACCAATCTTCTTGAACCAATCTCTTCCGTGTGGTGGATGGTTTCGTTCCCCAACAAGTAGACATGAAACACCTAAAACTCCCCCAAGAAAAGAGGCCATTGGTTGCTCTTGTCTTCTTCTGTTTCTGCACCAAATCCCAGCAAATTGAAAATTCATTTGCTAATGAGCGTCTCTGATCCTAGGAGATGAGGATTTTATTTATTGTCTGAAAGCTCTACCCAAGACGGCTTCACCATGTCATCTATGAAGACGGCTTCATAGAACTTCTAGAGAACCTCTGAAGTTCTCTAGAAGGAGGAGGGACAAAGAAAACAGCAGCTAGGACTCAGTGAGACATCTCCATGCGCTTGAAGCTGAGTCCTAAGCTTCCTGGGGTGTCGGCATGACTGTCAATTCCACTGTTACTTGAGGGGAAACTGAGGCAGACACAAACCAAGTGGTTTGATCTGTGTCACTCAGACACCAAGAGGAAAGCGAGAGTTCAGAGAATCAACTGTGTGTATATACAAACATATATATACATGTTTATATATATGTATATAAATACATAGATGTGTGTGTGTGTGTGTGTGTGTGTGTTTAAAGGAATTGGTTCATAAAGTTGTGGGTCTGGCAAGTCTAAAATCTCTAGGGTAACCTGGCAGGCTGCAAACTCGGGCAGGATTTCTGTTTTGCAGCCTTGAAGAAACATTAATTTCTGTATCTAGACACCTCTATTTTTGCAACTGAGACCTTCATCTTACTGGATGAGGCCCACCCACCATATGGAGAGTGATCCACCTCAACTCTACCAGTAGTAGATGTCAACCATACCTATCATCAATATGCTCCAGCATCCACTGACCCCTGACCCCGCTGTCTGTCCTGTCCTGTGCTGTGCTCAGGTAGGCCAGCATCTGCCCCTCACATCAGGGGACACTTGGCAATGTCTGGGGACATTTTTGGTTGTCACAACTGTGGGGCGCCATTGGCATGTGGTGGATGGAGACAAGAGATGCTGCTCAGCACCTTACGGTGCCCAGGACGCCCCCCATCAGGGCCCATATGTTGGCCCTGCTGAGACTGAGAAGTCTCAACATAGTATGAGAGACTGTATCTATCTATTTATCTTTCATCTATCTATCTAATCTATCATCTATCTATCTAATCTATCATCTGTCTACCCATCCATCCATCCATCCATCCATCCATCTATCCATCCACGCATTTATCTATCTACCCGTCTGCATGCCCATTTATCATCTATCCATCCCTCCACCCATCCATCCATCTATCCATCCATCCATTCAACCATCCGTCCATCTATCCATCCATCCATCCATCCATCCATCCATCCATCCATCCATCCACACATCCATCCATCCATCCACACATCCATCCATCCATCCATCCATCCATCCATCCATCCATCCATCCATCCACACATCCATCCATCCATCCATCCATATATATCTATGTATCCACCCATCATCTATCTATCTAACTAACTATCCATCATCTATCCATCCTATCTATGTATCTATCTATCCATCTATCGATCTCCTATCTACGGCTGTTTATAACAGCTTCGTTTATGATTGCCAAAACATGGAAGCAACCACACTGTCCTTGAGCAGGTGGATGAATTAGCAAAAGATGGCCCATCCAGACAATAGAATATTATTCTGCACTAAACAGAAATGAATTTTCAAGTGAAGAAGAAACACAGAGGAACCTTCAATACACATCACTAAATGAAAGAAGCCAAGCCAAATCTGTCCATCCTGTAAAACTCCAACTCTAGGGCATTCTGAAAAGGACAAAACCATGGAGACAGTAAAAAGACCAGCGGTCACCAGGGGTTTGATGGGGGGACAGATGAGGGAATGGAGCACAGAGGATTTTTAGGGTGGTGAAGGCATCCAGTATGATACTATAATGATGGATCCATGACATTGCATATTTGTTGAAATGCATAGAATGGACACTGCCAGAGAGAACCCTAATATTACTATTAACTGTTTAGTTAATAATAAGGTGTCAATGTATTAATCACATCACATTAAAAGTTCACTGATACAAGTCAATGTTTGAATGATAATGTATCCCTTACCGGTTCATCCACTGTAACAGATGTAGCACACAAATGCAACATCTTAACAATGGGGGAAACATGTGTGTGAGTGTATATGGAAACTCCCTGTACTTTCCATTTGAATTTTCCATAAACCTAAAACCACTCTAAGAATAATTTTTCTGAAAAGCTGCTTCTGTGGGGTCCCTCCCCATGCCTTCCTCTTGTCTTCATGAATCTTCTGGACTTGTGCCCACAGTGTCTACATATCATCCGTAGGAGTTTCTCCTGAACTTACAGCATCAGGAGCAGATTCTATCTGGAGAGCATGTGACCAAGGAACAAGGAACAATATCGACCTAAGTGTTTCCTTATTAGGATTCTGAACTATGTCTGTAGAGGGGTTTCATGGTTATGTCTGGGACTTGACCTTTTGAAAAAGGTCGTGGGGTTGGTGCCCGGCCGATTGGGTGTTGGGATGAAATAGGGGAAGCAGCTGGGCACTGGGGAGCTGGCCAGATTGTGGTACTTGACCTAGATTCTGTCAGCCATATTCTTCATCTGCAAAGGTCTATAAAGCTGTTCCCTTAGGATGTGGGCATGTTTTTATAGGCATACTTGAGTAAAACATCATTTTTAAAAAAATGATGGACATGAAATTCTCATCACAAAAAAGGTGCCATTTTACTTTATTTATTAATTTATTTAAAATTTATTTTTTAATTTTTATTTTAAATAGGCTCCACTCCCAACATGGGGCTTATACTCATGACCCTGAGAAATAATCAAGATTAGAGCAGAGATCAATGAGGTAGAAACCAGAGATACAGTACAACGTATCAATGAAACTAGAAGCTGGTTTTTTGAAAAAGTCAATAAGATCAATAAACCATTGGCCACACTAATGCAAAAGAAAAGAGAGAAAGCCCAA
Organism: Meles meles; assembly: GCF_922984935.1. Taxonomy (NCBI): domain Eukaryota; kingdom Metazoa; phylum Chordata; class Mammalia; order Carnivora; family Mustelidae; genus Meles; species Meles meles. Next base: position 758,211 of record NC_060087.1, on the reverse strand, counting down.
ATTAATAAAATTATGGATGAAAAGGGAGAGATCACAACTAACACCAAGGAAATAGAAACAATCATCAGAAGTTATTACCAACAGTTATATGCCAATAAGCTAAGCAACCTAGATGAAATGGATGCATTCCTGGAAAACTACAAACTCCCAAAATTGAACCAGGAAGAGATTGACAACCTGAATAGACCGATATCTAGTAATGAGATTGAAGCAGTGATCAAAAACCTCCCAAAAAACAAGAGCCCAGGACCTGACAGATTCCCTGGGGAATTCTACTAAACTTTCAAAGAAGAAATAACACCAATTCTCCTGCAGCTGTTTCAAAAAGTTGAAGCAGAAGGAAAACTTCCAGACTCTTTTTATGAAGCCAGCATTACCCTGATCCCCAAACCAGGCAAAGACCCTACCAAAAAGGAGAATTTCAGACCAATATCACTGATGAATATGGATGCAAAGATTCTCAACAAGATCCTAGCAAACAGGATCCAGCAGCACATTCAAAAGATTATCCACCATGACCAGGTGGGATTCATCCCTGGGTTGCAAGGTTGGTTCAACATTCGCAAATCAATCAGTGTGATAGAACACATCAATAAGAGAAGAGAGAAGAACCACATGGTCCTCTCAATTGATGCAGAAAAAGCATTTGACAAAATCCAGCATCCGTTCCTGATGAAAACGCTTCAAAGTATAGGGATAGAGGGAACATTCCTGAACTTCATAAAATCTATCTATGAAAGACCCACAGCAAATATCATCCTCAATGGGAAAAAGCTTGCAGCCTTCCCGTTGAGATCAGGAACACGACAAGGATGCCCACTCTCACCACTCTTGTTCAACACAGTATTAGAAGTCCTAGCAATGGCAATCAGACAACAAAGAGAAATAAAAGGTATCCAAATTGGCAAGGAAGAAGTCAAACTTTATCTCTTTGCCGATGACATGATTCTTTATATGGAAAACCCAAGAGACTCCACCCCCAAACTACTAGAAGTCATACAGCAATTCAGTAACGTGGCAGGATACAAAGTCAACGTACAGAAATCAGTGGCTTTCTTATACACTAACAATGAAAATACAGAAAGGGAAATTAGAGAATTGATTCCATTTACTATAGCACCAGGAACCATAAGATACCTGGAAATAAACCTAACCAAAGAGGTAAAGGATCTGTACTCGAGGAACTACAGAACACTCATGAAAGAAATTGAAGAAGACACAAAAAGATGGAAGACCGTTCCATGCTCTTGGATCGGAAGAATAAGCATTGTTAAATGTGTACACTGCCTAGAGCAATCTATACTTTTAATGCCATTCTGATCAATATTCCACTGGTATTTTTCAAAGAGCTAGAGCAAATAATCCTAAAATTTGTATGGAATCAGAAGAGACCCCGAATTGCTAAGGAAATGTTGAAAAACAAAAACAAAACTGGCGGCATCACGTTACCCGATTTCAGGCTTTACTACAAAGCTGTGATCACCAAGACAGCGTGGTACTGGCATAAAAACAGACACACTAACCAGTGGAACAGAGTGGAGAGCCCAGATATGGACCCTCAACTCTATGGTGAAATAATCTTCGACAAAACAGGAAAAAATATACAATGGAAAAGAGACAGTCTCTTCAATAAATGGTGCTGGGAAAACTGGACAGTGATATGTAGAAGAATGAAACTCGACCATTCTCTTACACCGTACACAAAGATAAACTCGAAATGGATAAAAGACCTCAACGTGAGACAGGAATCCATCAGAATCCTAGAGCAGAACATAGGCAGTAACCTCTTTGATATCAGCCACAGCAACTTCTTTCAAGATATGTCTCCAAAGGCCAAGGAAACAAAAGCAAAAATGAACTTTTGGGACTTCATCAAGATCAAAAGCTTCTGCACAGCAAAGGAAACAGTCAACAAAACAAAGAAGCAACCCACGAAATGGGAGAAGATATTTGCAAATGACAGTACAGACAAAAGGTTGATATCCAGGATCTATAAAGAACTTCTCAAACTCAACACACACAAAACAGATAATCATATCAAAAAATGGGCAGAAGATATGAACAGACACTTCTCCAACGAAGACATACAAATGGCTATCAGACACATGAAAAAATGTTCATCATCACTAGCCATCAGGGAGATTCAAATTAAAACCACATTGAGATACCACCTTCCACCAGTTAGAATGGCCAAAATTAGCAAGACAGGAAACAACGTGTATTGGAGAGGATGTGGAGAAAAGGGAACCCTCTTACACTGTTGGTGGGAATGCAAGTTGATGCAGCCACTTTGGAGAACAGTGTGGAGATTCCTCAAGAAATTAAAAATAGAGCTTCTCTATGACCCTGCAATTGCACTACTGGGTATTTACCCCCAAAGAGACAGATGTAGTGAAAAGAAGGGCCATCTGTACCCCAATGTTTATAGCAGCAATGGCCACGGTCGCCAAACTGTGGAAAGAACCAAGATGCCCTTCAACAGATGAATGGATAAGGAAGATGTGGTTCATATACACGATGGAGTATTATGCCTCCATCAGAAAGGATGAATACCCAACTTTTCTACCAACATGGACGGGACTGGAAGAGATTATGCAGAGCGAAATAAGTCAAGCAGAGAGAGTCAAGTATCATATGGTCTCACTTATTTGTGGAGCATAACAAAGAACACGGAGGACATGGGGAGATGGAGAGGAGAAGGGAGTTGAGGGAAATTGGAAGGGGAGATGAACCATGAGAGACTATGGACTCTGAAAAACAAACTGAGGTTTTTGAAGGGGCGGGGGGTGGGAGGTTGGGGAACCAGGTGGTGGGTAATAGGGAGGGCACATATTGCATGGAGCCCTGGGTGTGGTTCAAAAACAATGAATACTGTTATGCTGAAAAGAAAACAAAAACAAAAACAAAAGCTCATGACCCTGAGATCAAGTGCACATGCTCTACTGACTAAGCCATGTAGGTACCCCCCAACATGCACTATTTTAAGGTATATTGTGTGATCCAGTGGTCTTTAGTGATTTCCTGATGTCCAGCCACAACCAGTCCATAAACGTGTCATCTTCCCAAGAGGGGACACTGTCCTTATCAACTGTCGCTTCCCCCCCACATCCCCACTGGTACACCCACTGGTTACCAACTTCCACCCCATTCATCCAGTTTCTGTCTGTGTGGATTTGTTTGTTCTGGGCAGTGCGTATCAAGGGGATCACACATGATGTGGGTTTTTGAGTGTGCCTTCTCTCCCTGCGGATGTTTTCAAGGTTCATCCACATGGTTCCAGGTGTTCCTTTCCATGGCAAAGTTATCATTTTGTAGAAGACTCCCTACTTCACAAATTGGGGAATCTCTTCCCAAGAAACCAGACTGGGTCCAGGTCCCCTCAGACTGTCTCATTCATCCTATGTTTTACCATAAACAACCCATTTCTTTGGGAATACACAAAAGGCCCTACAAAGAGGGAGTGTGGGGCCAGCAATGCCGGGGATGTTAGACATTGGCCTTGCCCCAACTTTGGCATGGTTCTGTCAGCCCAGGAGTATTTGGTGCCCTGGGAAAACATGGACAAAGGAAGTACCATCAAGGACTCTTGAGACCAGGCCTTGCCCTGAGGACCCCTTTGTTGTATGACTGTTCAGCCGTATGAAGGAAGTCTACAGAAGGTTGGCCGCCATCTTGAATCTGAGGGCACACTGACAAGAGGGAGACCAGGTTGCTGGTCGACCTGGGAGCTCATGAAAGAATGAGGCTTATTTAACATGGAAAGCTGCATTGTATCTCCATCCCCAGCTGTCTGAGAATGGGGAGAGGCAGGTGCATTTTCTGTCCATTGCAGCCATTCAGAAATGGAATGAGCTGTTTTGCCCATAACAAATTTGTTGGCCTGTTGGAGTCTTAGGATGATGCCTGTGTGAGTTTTCCAGGAATGCCATAACAAAGTATGCACACGGGTGGCTTACAAGGACAGAAATTTACTGCATCCCAGTTCTTTTTTTTTTTTTTTAAGATTTTATTCATTTATTTGTCTGAGAGAGACACAGCAAGAGAGGGAACACAAGCAGAGGGAGTGGGAGAGGGAGAAGCAGGCTTCCTGCTGAGCAGGGAGCCTGATGGATCAGGCTCAATCCCAGGACCTTGGGATTATGACCTGAGCCGAAGGCAGATGTTTCACCGACTGAGCTACCCAGGTGTCCCTGCATCACAGTTCTTGAGGCCAGAGATCCAACATCAAAATGTTGGCAGGGTGGGTTCTTTCTGAGGGCTGTGAAGGCAAATCCCTTGCATGCGCTCCCTTCTAGTGCTGGGATTCTCAGTTGTTCCTTCACTTGCAGACAGCCTTTTTCTCCCTCTGTCTTTTCCTGGTCTTCCTTCTGTACATGTCTGTCTGCATTTCCAATTTCCCCTTTTTTATGAGGACACAAGTCATATTGGATTAGAGCCCACTCAAATTCTCTCATCTAACTCAATTTTCTAAAAAGACCCTACTTCCAATTAAAGTCATAGTCATAGGTACTTGGGGTTAGGACTTCAATATCTTTTTTGAGGGGGAAAGTCAGCCCATTTCAACATCTTTCAGGCATCTTCCAAAACCAGGAGTGGATGATTCTTTCATGATTTCACCCACCCACCCAACCATGGATCCATCAATTCATTTACTCATTCACTTATCCATCATTCTTCTGTCTATCCATCCATTCATCTATCCACCCATTATCTATGTGTCCGTTGTCCATCCACCCATCCATTCACTCATCCTTTCTTCCTTCCTTTCATCCATCGAAACATCCATTCATCCATTCGTCTGTCTACTCTTCTATCCATCATCCATCCATTCATCCAACCATCCATCCCCTCATCATCCATTCATCTGTCTACTCATCCATCCATCCATCCATCCATCCATCCATCCATCCATCCACTCATTCATCCATTCATCTGTCTACTTGTCTATCCATCCATCCATCCATATAGTCATTCATGCATCCATTTACCCCTCTATCAATTTTAGGTTCATACTCTTTCTGTGTGTTGGGCACAGGGTAGACACCATGTTACTGGGAGGAGTAGGCCCAGACTGATGGAGCCCTACCATGTTAAACATCATCACATCCTTTATTTACTTAAGCCTCCACTTACCTAGTGTCCAACTTGTAATTTTCTTTATGAGACTTTATCACTTCACAAATGAAAAAGTTTTCCTTAGTCCAACTGTACTTCCTTCACCCAGGAAAGGTCTGAGGAACTGGTTCAGTTCTCCCACAATTGCCCAGGATGTTGGTCACCCAACTTGACCCCATCCTGGTACTCCTGTGAGAAGCAAGGCTGGGCTGGGTTGGCGGTGAGTGGCTGGAGCAGGGTAAGGTCGGTTACTGGGATGGAGGGCAAGAGCAATAGCTCTTGTTAAACTTTTATTTTGAGGACTCTGTTGTTTTTTAGAGAATGTTATTCAGCAGAGGCACAATATTGCAATTATGTGGCCCAGAAAAACCATGCAGTTAAGGAGTTTCATTTCTCTGTCTTGTGATGTCAGCTTCATACCCAGGTCCATACTCCATGCTCTGGTCTGTGCTGGCCAGTCCTCGGAGAAGAGAAGGGAACAGACATAAGTGTAACGTAAACACACATGGACAAGGCTCCCTTCTCCCAGGTCAGGACATGTGCATCTCCACGTCTACACATGCATCCTCCAAAGCCAACTCCCCCTCCATTCTAGAAGGTTCTGTAATGGACCTTGTGCCCGTGCTCATCTTCCAATCTCTACCAAAACAAATGTAATAATGAAGGGACATTTCCACATGGTCCTGTAGTATAAAACTCCTGCTGTCCCGTAAGCCTCCCTCCTAGTGCAGTCCCCTCTGCTGGGGTGGGGAAATGCTTCTCTTATGTAATGTTAAGTAAACTTGGGCAGGTTTTTGCTCAGAGATGAATCTGATAGCTTAACCGCGTTGCTCACGAATTTCAGCTGCACCTAGGCCTTTTCATGATTACATCTAGCATGTTGGACAGATTTAGAAATTAAGCCAACCAGAGCTAAGATAAGAGATCATCTCGCCACGTACGTTCTGACACAGTTAAGTACAGAACGAGCTTAACATGAAAAGTTAGCGGGGGCTTAACCATTTCTAGAGCAAATTGTCATGGCCGTGAACACTCCTTATCTTGAGTTGATGTAAGAATTAAGTGTCCCTTTTGGAAATAACACTAAAACTTTTCAAAAACATCATGACCATAAAACAATCGAAATGAGTGTGAATTCTTCACAGCAATTCTCAAAGAGAGGTGGAGTCCTGTTTCTCTCCTCTTGAGTCTGGGCTTACCCCTCACTTGATTTGGCCAAAAGGTGGTGGAAATGACAGGTGTGCCATCCAGAACATTCCATCCTATCACGTCTTCCAGTTGGTCAAGGTCCCACTCAAGCTGTTGGCTGATAGCTCAACTGCCAGTGGTATGAATGGGCCATCCAGAACATTCCATCCTATCAAGTCTTCCAGTTGGTCGAGGTCCCATTCAAGCTGTTGGCTGATAGCTCAGCTGCCAGGGGTATGACTGGGCCATCTAGAACATTCCGTCCTATCAAGTCTTGCAGTTGCCTAGAGCTCCAGCCAACACCAGGTTGAGCAGTTGAGTCTCGTCAACCCTCAGAATCAGAACACATAACAACAGCTCGGTATTCATTTAGGCTATTACATTTTCGCATGATTCATTCCCTATAGATAACCAAAATAGATGAGCAAAATAACAGCTACAGGCAGGGTGTGTAAAAACAAATACATGAAAGAAATAAGAGAAGCCTTCTTCATAGCGAAACAGTGATGTTTTCAGCTATATTCAAACCAGTGGCTTACAATCTCATCCGTTTTGTCTTTTTTCCCCCCTTGGTTGCTGACTCATCGCACATGTCTGGCATTGTGAAATATGAACAACACAATATCGGTTTGCGGTTTTGAGTGGAGATGATGAACAAGGGTGGTGGACGGCATGGTTACGTGTCATCTCCATGAGAGACAACGATAGCCTTCACAACTCACACGAAATGTGCTTCCACATCCAAGAGAGAATACAATGCTTGTTGCCCATTTTCTCCTGAATTCCCCTAATTATTTTCTTCCTAAGGGAAAGGGCAGGACCAGTGAATGTCAGAGGTTCCATGGCAGTTTATCAAGATTGTCCAACTCTAATAATAACGCTTTTTCTACCTGTCAGCCTTCTCGGGACCATGATTTTCAGTGCGTGTAGCAGTAAGATATGGCGGGGACTATCTCATGGTTTATGAGGAAGTATGGGAGACCATCATATACTCCACATTTCTACTCATGCTTCTTTGATGCATCCAAAGGACGAACACTGTTTTTCATGTCAGACCCCATTAGCTGTGATAATCCATTTTTGGGAACGACACATGCTTCTCTTTCCATAAAGTTCTTTTTTTTTTTTTAAAGATTTTATTTATTTATTTGACAGAGAAAGAGAGAGGGAGAGATTGGTCACAAGTAGGCAGGCAGAGAGAGATGGGGAAGCAGGCACCCTAATGAGGAAGGAGCCTGATGCGGGGCTCGATCCCAGGACCTTGAGATCATGACCTGAGCCGAAGGCAGAGGCTTAACTCACTGAGCCACACAGGTGCCCCTCCATAAAACTCTAATCTCACCAAATCACCCTTACCGAGTCACAGAAGAGCCAATGCCACACTTGGCCATCTTCTCAAATTGGCCTGCCCCGCCATTTCTTTTTGAGGTGTACATTGGCATTTCTCCCTTTTGTATGTAAACATCCTGAAATGAAGTTTCCAGAGGGTGAGACCCCCTTGGAAAAGAGCTAGAAAGTCCAACTTCCCTAGGGCAGCAGGGAGGTTGGGTGATGGAGGGGAGTTAAGAGATGATACTTGCCCTCCAGGAGGGCACATGTCTGGGAACATTTGGGTGTCATGATATGGTGGGGATCCTATTAGTATCAGGTGGGTGAGACTAGGGATTCTACTCAACACCTTACATTGCAGACCATCTATCTATCCATCTATCATCCATTATCTTTATCCATCCATCCATCCATCCATCCATCCATCCATCCTTTGATTGGTCGATCTATCGTCTATTCATCTATCACCATCTATGTATCCATTATCTATGTATGTATGTTTGTATGTATCTATTGATCTATCATCCATCATCTCCATCCATCCATCCATCCATCCATCCATCCATCCATCCATCCATCATTCCATCTGTTCATCTTATCTACCTACCTACCTACCTACCTACCTATCAATCAATCATCTACTATGTATCTATCTGTCTATCTAACTATCACCTATCAGCTCTCACACTAGGGTATCCACATCCTAATCCCTGTGTGGTAAACGGAACAACATTCCCCAAAGTTGTCCACATCCAAATCCTGGGAATTTAGCATCTGCTACCTTACAAGTCGAAAGTGCTTTTGCAGGTGTGATTAGGAATCTGGAGATGCCCAGGACCCATGTGGATTACCTAGGTGGGCACAGGGCCCTCATTTAGAGGAGGGAGGCAGAAGGTTCAGCGTCAAAGAAGGAGCTGTGGCCGTTGACGCAGAGGTTGGAGGGATGTAGGTCTAGGAGTCAAAGAATGCAGGCAGCTTTGCGCAGCTGGGAAGGCAGGAAGCCTGATTCTCCTCTAGAAATCCCAGCAGGAATGTCCGGGCTGACATCCACATGATGTCTGGTCAGTGAGACCCATTTGGACTTCTGGTCTTCAGGTTGCTTGGAGTGGAAGGGTTGCTGGTCAAGGGCCAGGAAGTCCTGAGTCAGCCTGCACTTAAGTGATCGGAAGCCACTCAGTTCATGCTCAGCTTCCCAGAAACACAGTTTTCACTCTAAAATGAAGATATTCCTGTTTTTTTGGTGGTGTTGTTTGTTGGTTTTTTTTTTTTTTTTCCTTATGTCCTTTTGCTTACAGATCCCGTGTCTGTGAAAGTGCTTTGTAGCTATGGACTGTTTTTACCAGAACAATAATCGCTGTTAGTATTACTTAAAATTTTTTTTGAATTTAAAAAATTTAAAACTTAAATTAAAAGAATTAGGAAAAAAAAATTTCTAAGTAATCTCTACCCTGACATGTGGGGCTTGAACTCATGCCCCCGAGACCAAGAGTCACATGCTTCATGGACTGAGCCAGCCAGGCATTCGGATTTTTTTTCTTTTTTCATTGATGGCCCTGGGCACCCACTCCCAGGAGTGTATTTGAAGACAGAAGCGGTGGACACAGATGGTCAGTCCTAGCTCTGTGCTCTTGAGGAACACGCACCAACCGGTGTCCTCATTAACGCCCAGCCAACGATGATTCTTCGTTTGAATTCTGCAAGTCCCCCAATGTGAACTCAGGGACACCAGGCTCAACCCCCTTGCCCCCAGCTTGGATGGACCCAAGATGGGATGGGTGCCCAATGTCTTCACCGCCAGGTGACCCACCACACCTGCCATCCACAGAGTGCCTCCAGGACCTCACTCTCCCCACAAGCCTCCCCACCAGCCACAACGCTTCCCAGCCCAGCTCCTCATGGGTGGCGCGTAGGCGAGAGTGATCTTGCGTTTCTGTTGTGGTTATTTTTTTTTTCTCTTTTCAACAAGAGTCATCATTTTAAGTAAAGGTTGACTCTGTTTCCCGTTGTCATTTCCTTGTTTCTGTTCCACTCTTTAAGAAGAGGATAACCTCTTTACATTAACCATGAAGGCACAGACCTTCTGCTCACTCTTTCGTGTCTCTCTGCAAGTATGAGGACCGTGTTTCTGCCCTGGGCATCGGCAGCGCTCTTCCTCCTGGCCGACATGACAGTTTCGGAAGCCTCAGCACTGGGTAAGCCATGCTTGTTCTGTGGCCATGAGGCCACTTGTGTGAATAAAATGTCCTTTATTTTAACCTTCCTTCCTTCCTTCCTTCCTTCCCTCCCAGCTTTCAATGTTTCTGTTTTGCGACTGTTGTATTTTTTGTTTCCCTTTGCTTGTTTTTTTGCAACAGTAACAAGGAGCATGCACATTCCCAAGTCTCCACAGACCTGCTCACCTGTTTGCAGAGGGCTCGCGACGGACCGAGCTGGAATGCATTCGGTTCGAATGCACGAAATAAATAAATAAGTAAATGAAAGAGTCCGACGTCTACTGCGTTGAGGTTCTGGGTGGCTTCCCTGTTGTTTCTTCCAAGAGCTCAAAGGCATCTTGTTTAAGTGACTATAGACCTGTCGGGGATGAACTCGTGTCATCCTTGAAGCCCATGGCCATGTCTCCTGAAGGGATCCCAGCTCTCACCTTGCTGTGTGTTCTCGGGGCCTGTTCCTGGGCTTTTTTCTGGAACATGACCACCAGGCTGTGTGATCCTGGGATATGCTTTGCTAACATGGGCCCCCAAGAGAAGGCAGATGGGAGAGATTCAGCTACGGTGGGGACAGTGGGGCAGGTCTCATGCCTGAGGAGGTCTGATTGGATTTTCTAACGTGGGGGTGGCTCAGATGGGATCCGGGGATGGCAGTTTAGGGACTTGTAGTCTGTGAAGTGTCCCCTTCACTTGCAGGGGACCCTGCAAATAATTCATCGAAGTTTACAAGTCCCCGTGAGCCCCGTTTGCTATAGTCTCATAATGGTGCCTCGGGGTTCCAGCGGACACAGCAAGGAGTCCCAAAGAGCCTGTGTGGGGGTTTCCCAAGGCTGGGGCTGTACGGGGTCTAACCTAATTCCTGAACTGTGTGGCACCCATTGGTCCCTTGTCACATTCTCAGATCAGACCTGCCACTTGTCCCCCATCGAGGCAGACCCATGATGCATTGCACCCACATTTTACCACCTGTGAACCCGAAATGGCTCACAGTGGTTCCTGACATCTCGGTCTCCCTCACTGACACCCTAGTCTCGGAGTTACATGCAGAAAACCACGGTTTAGACCAGTTCTGGGTTCTGAATCCTGAGCAGGTGCGTGTGGGGACTGTCCATACCCAGAGGTGCCCAACACACTCAGACCCTTTCTGTAACTTTTATTTTATTTGTATTTTATTCATTTAAATTCAATTAGCCAGGGTATAGCTTTCTAGTAGCTTGTTAGAAAACACTTTGTGAACGAGGTTTGGGGTTTGCTTCCTTTTCTTTCAATGGAGTTGCCTTTTTGCCCAGGAGACGTTATAGGCATAAAAAACCTTGAAAACTAAGTAGTGGGAACTGGGGTCACACAGGGGCACAGCCTTAGGAAAGCTCCTCCTACTTCTCCTGTACACCCAGAGTCCACTGAGGAATGCACCGGGACACCCTGTCCCCCCGGGTCACAGCGGCCAATGGCAGGAGTCAGGATCCCGCACCTTCCGCCAGAAGGAACCCGTGAGCTCACAGACCTCATATGCAGATTTAGGAAGGGTGAGAGGTCTCCAATTATGATCCAACGCTCCCCCACACGCGCAGAGACTAGAGACTCAGGTGTGGGTTAGGACGGGAGGGGAGGCAGGGAGTGGAAGGTGATGTTTATCTGCCGGTTTCTGATGTTCTGATGGTGGTCGTGTGGGACACGTCTGGGCTTGTGGTTGTCGGGACGGTGCTGTGTGAGTAGACAAGGAACCACCTTGCCGGTGGGCGACATCGAGGTGACCGTCTACGAGGGAAGCCATGGTGGGCCGCCAACATGTCGGGGATGGCAGCTCTGTAGAAAGTCTCCCTGGGCACCTGCCTCCCTGGAGATGGGATGGACCCAGACTGGGCATCCCGCTGCCTCTGCACCCAGGAGCTGGGAGCACCCTGGCTTTCATTCCCACCTGCCATGTTGCCGATGCTGCATGAGCCTTGCAGGGAGTCCCAAGACCAGGCTTCCGTGCACACAAACGGCCTGAGACATTTCGGGTACCACCATTAACACTCCTCTCCCTGCCTTTTCACACCATGCCTGGTGTACCTTAGGACCGTAGCTGCTAACGATTATTGTCCCTATACCCTTGTGTGTGTAACACGCCCTCCTGTTGTGGCTTCAGCTGGGACTGCCCTCCAGTGTTCAATTCAGAACCCTTGGAACCTCCCTGGGAACCTTACTTGGAAATAGGGTCTTGGTCGATGTACGGGCAGGCAGCCATTAGCGGTATCCCCCGTCCTGGTGGGAGAGATCTATAATCGGGGCTCTGTGTGTGCATCATGGAGACGTGGGTGCCCGGGTCACAGCCGGCGTGGACAACCAGAGGAACAAGGGGAGCCCCAGCAGGGTCGGGTGGACCACAAGGACATGTCCGACCACCATGAGATAGATTCTGGAGGGTGTCCAGGTGGGGATGGGCCTGGAGGGGGACGCCCCGGTGTCTCTGCCTTTGCATTTGCATGTCAGCTGCCCAGTAAATAAAGAAGGAAGGAGGGAGAAAGAGAGACAAAGAGAGTCCAAACTGTAGCATTAATAACACTCACCTTACCGGAACGATTGCACTTTAACCGGATGTCACTCTGGAATCATGGGGACCCGGTCGGTGTCAGCCAGGGCTCAGCAATGGTGTGGTTTTGGCCAACCTCCTTCCTGCAGATAAGCCCCGGGTAGGGGCAGATGTGGGGCTTCCCATCGCATCAGGGACCTGCCTGTATACGGGGATGACACTTTGCCATCTCTTGAGCCCTGTATCCTCACAGTTAGGACAGATAAGAATGTTTCAGACTTTCCCACCTGACTAATGTCCTGGGTCCCTGTCGTCTTCATGCTTGTCTTTGTGTCTGCTACCTTGAGGCAGGCAGGCCCAGGAAAATCCTCATGATGGAAAGGCCTTCTGTGCTGTGCCCCTCCCACGCCACCTACGGCTTTGACCAGCCTCACATAGTAACCCCAGAACTACCCAACCCTGTTTGGGGGCGGAGTCCCTTGGGAACCGCCAAACTCCTCGAAGCAAATTCCTGGGGTTCATGAATCATTTTTTCTGTAAGTCTCTGTGTACAGTGAACTGAGACCCGGGAAGGAAATTGTTGGCGTTCCAATGATGGACCTGCAGGACGTGGTCCCAATGTTTGCAAAGGTGTCGGGCTCCCGATTTCCCCACAGCTCTGGGAGGGTGATGGAATCAAAGACACATGTGATGCGTTTTAGAACGTTTCCATCATCCCACATGGAAACTCTCGACCCAAGAACCCATCCCTCCCCCTCCCCGATCCCGTCCCCAGCCCCTTGACAACCGCTAACCTGCTTTCTGTGTCCGTGGATTTCCTTCTTCCGGACATCCCATATTCACGGTGTCCCCACGGTATCTGACCACTTTTTTCTGTGGCATCTGTCAGTCAGCCTTGTGGGTTCATACTTCAGCGACGTTGTAGGACAAGTGGGTCCTTTATTCCTTCTTACGGCTGAATGATACGCCGTCCTACCCATGGACCACAGCGACTTTGTCCGAAGACACGGCTTGGAGAATCTGGCCCAGGGGAGCCTGGGTGGCTCAGCCCGTTGACCATCCCACTTTCAGTGATGGCTCAGATGATGATCTCAGGGTCTTGAGATCCAGTCCCGGGTCGGGCTCTGAGTCTTCTTCAAGATTCTCTCTCCCTCTCCTCCTCCTCTGCACGTGCTCACATTTTCCCTCTTCAAAATAAATAAACAAATCTTAAAAAAGAAGAAGAAGAAAGAACTTTGCCCAGATAGCACCAGACCAGAGCATCTTCCCGATCGGCGTCAAAAGAAGGCAGCGAAACTCATTTCAGCCATTCGTTGGGGTAGACAGTCCCAAGTCTGGAGCATGAGCAATGACTTAGGAAATATGAAATTGTGAGGTCAGATACAATTTTTTGCAAAGTTAAGTGGCTTATTCTTTTTTAAAAAAAGATGGTAGATACATTTTTTTTAAAGATTTTTTATTTATTTATTTGATAGAGAGAGATCACAAGTAGGCAGAGAGGCAGGCAGAGAAAGAGAGAGGAGGAAGCAGGCTCCCTGCCAAGCAGAGAGCCCGATGCGGGACTCGATCCCAGGACCCTGAGATCATGACCTGAGCCGAAGGCAGAGGCTTAAACCACTGAGCCACCCAGGCGCCCGGTAGATACATTTTTTAAATAAAATTAAGTTGCTTATTCTTTTTTTTAAAAAAATGGTGATACATACAATTTTTTACAAATTGAGTTGCTTATTCTTTTTCAAAAAATGGTGATAGATACAATTTTTTTTTTACAAAATTAAGTTGCTTGTTCTTTTTAAAAAATCACTGTAACCTATGTATAGAATGTTCCTTCTGCTTCTTAAGAAATTAAGAAAGATTAATTTCTTAAGTATACAGGTCAGTGACATTAAGTACATTTGTTGTCCAACCATGCCCACCACCCATTTCTAGAACTTTCTCATCTTCCCAAACTGAAACTCTATTGCCATGAAACTGATTCTCAAGACCTTCTCATCCTCTGGCTCCATCATCTAGTGCATGTGGGGCTCTCCACAACAGTGTAGATTTTCTATACAAGTGAACTATTGATGAAGTCTGGCAATCAGTGTCCCAAGGATCTTTCTTTGCCTCCTCTCTCGGTACAGACAGATTCTATCACCGGGGCTGCCTGCATTATAGGTCCTCAGGTAAATTTGCAATTTCATGCCTTTGTCTCTCGACATGTCCAAATCAATTCATCATATCTGGTAAAATCAACATGTACTTTCTGAGCAACGATTACAGGGGAAAAAGCACAGTTTTGGAGTCTCCATGTTCTTTTTTGTTGAGGAGCTCACATTCAAAGATGGAGACCCTGGGATCACCAGAGTAAGATGGCATTGCTCAGTAGAAACGGTGCCACCAGGATTGCTAGTAATGGATTGACCCATGGCCTAGGAGCGTGGCTAGTTCCTGGAGCATGGAGGATGCTCCTGACCCTGCTGGGGAAATTTAGCAAGAAGCAAAATTGCTTGCCAACCTAGAAGCCTCATCCACAAAGGTGAAAGAGAGAGAAAAACCACTTTATTATTAAAGAAGCATTTAACCAGAAGGCAGTACACACCACACACAATGCACTAAAAAGATCGACAAAGACAAGAGTTCTGCAAACACAGAAACCCTTGTTTTAGAGCTGGTGAGCACCATGCATGACACACACACTCTGGGAATATACTATAGCTGGTTCTTGAGCAGGAGACCCCTCAGCACCGTTTGTCCCACAAAGTTCTCCCTAATTTCAGCCGGTAATTGGAGCGACCATCCATGTTAGCTAGTTGGTTTTATCCAAGGGAAAAGTAAACTCCTATCTCTACAACAAGATGTTGTTTGATAACGTGGAGCCAGACTTAACCCTCACACAGAAACGGAACATCACATTCCTTGTTATTTGCTTTTCCAGGTCTCTGAGAAAGATAATCCTGGGCCCTAAATCTGGAGGAAAGCGTACGAACTTGTAAAAGGATTTGCATGTATGTCAAAAAGACGGAGAAAGATCTCACAAGTTCCCTAAAGTTCTCCAAGAAAGGGAAGGGAAGCATGTCTTCCTTTTTGTTTAATTAACTGATTAATTAATTTATTTTAGAGACCGAGAGAGCACAAGCTGGAAGGGCAGGGGGGAGGGAGAGAGACTCTCAAGCAGACTCCGCTCTGAGTGTGGACCTTGACCTGGGGCTCCATCTCTGGACTCCGAGATCACAACCTGAGCCAAAGGCAAATGCTTGCCCTATTGAGCCACCCAGGTGCCCCACATGTTTTATTTTTAAACTCGATTTGCCCTTACAGGGTACAGGTCAGAGCAGGGGTGAGGACCCAATGTGGAAGCAGAAGTTCCCTTTCTGTTTTGCAAACCACACCCAAGCCCTTAGAGTTGGCTTGCGATTCTCAGACCTGCTTTCATGCCCGCCTGAAGAGTTTGCTTCAAGAGCACCACTTTGTAGGATGGAAGCATTTTGTAGGATCAGCAGAACGCCTTCCACACTTCCCTTCTCTTTCTCAGAGAAGTCTTGCCCACACCCTGGTGGCGAGAAACCCCATCACGTCCCTCACCTAGACTCCAAGGGAATGTCAGAGTCGATTCTGGGCAGTTAGCAAAGAAGCAACAGATACACGATGACTTCCTTTTCTTTCCCCTTTCCAAGTCTGACCAAGCTGCCAACTCTCCCGGCAACTGATTCACCATATGGGGGAGGTAATGAACCACAAGAACATGTCTCCTTTCCTGCTGATGCCCTGGGGTGTCTCGTTTATCCATAAGACATCTTCCACAGACAGAGCTCCAAAGATCTGTCATAATGTTTGCTGAGGACCGAGCTGTACACCCCCTCCCTTTCAGAGCCTTCAAAGGTGTTCATCATAAGACACGGGCAGTGGTTCCTCTTCTGCAGGTCAGGGATTTCCAGAAGCTAGGAGGTCCTTCCCAACATCTCTTCTATTTCTGGAACCAGTGGATCAAGCTTGAGATCATCGACTGTGTGATCAGTTACGTCAGGAACAAGGGTCAGCACAAAACAGAAGTATTCTGTACACCTCCGGCATGAGAAAGTCTTCCTTAAAAACTCAAAGAACATTTACATCCTTCCTTCTACCTTTGACTTTCAGAAGTCAGGGTAGATCCAGAGGCCCATAATGTTGTGTGTGTGGTTTTTTTTTTTTTTTAAGATTTTATTTTTTTTATTGGAGAGAGAGAGTGAGGAGAGGAGCAGAGGGAGAGGGAGAAGCAGGCTCCACACCGAGTATGGAGCCTGATAGAGGGCTCAATCTCATGACCCCAAGATCACAACCCAAAGCTGGATGGTCAATCGACTGAGTCATCCAAGCATCCCATCCCCTGGGATAAAAATCCCAGAGTCCCATGATGGGATTTTTTCACAGAGTTCAACTGCTGTATTTGTTGCCAATTCTGCACATCTTCCCTGAGCATTTTTCTACGTGTTGAGCACAGGGCTGGGCACCGTAGGTGACCTAGGGGGCATCAACGACGTTGGAAAAAGAAGAGTGTGGATAACGTAGCTGAAAACAGCAGAGAGAGGACTCGTTGGGGTCGCAATGAATGGCAGTCAGATTGCCAAAATGCAGGAAACCGAGAGACAAAATATGCAGATGGACCATGGCCAAACAGTCTAGGAAAACAGAGCTCTGATTCACAACCTGTGGCAGCCTGCCCGGGAAACCAGCCCCTCGAGTTAATATCTGACAACTTCCCTAATTTTCATCCCAGCTTCCAACTCTGAACCAAGCACAAAAAACCCAATTATGCTTATCTAACCAATCCCACCAGACTCTCTGCTTCTAGTGAACCATCTGCAGCCTCCCACCCCATGCCAACAGCCTCCATCAGGACAGACTCGAGCATCCGTGCCCCACCTCCACCCCTGCCTGGCTATAAGGCTCTCCCATTCCTCTGTGTGCCTTTGAGTCTCTGCCAAATGCAAGGGATGGTGTTCGACTCTCTGGTCCTGAAAGCTTCGAAAAAAAATGTCTTCTGCTTGTTTTCATTTGGGTGGGCTTTGTTCATTTCCACAGTGTGGATAGTCATTGGCCAATTGAATAAGAATATTGGTTGGAGGTCTTGAGTAACATGTAAGGGAAATACAAGATTGGATTTGGATTGCCGAGAGGCCATGATGAGAGAGCACGGTTAACTCCAGCCCACGAAGTGGAATGTGGCCCCCTGAATGTTGAGCGGGCCAAACCACCCAGCCCAGAGACCTCACAGGGGGGTTGAGCAAACAGAGCTAGAGCAAGGACCTGTATTTGCCTCCCGCTTGATGGGTCAGGGAGCTGAACCCAGCACTGAATGTGGAGTATGAGTTCCTGATCTAGCGGCTTCCAGACCCTCCTTCTTGGCATTTGTGGACATGTATCTTTTCACCTTCCTCTCACCCACAACCTGCTGGGTGTTAGAAAGGTGTCTATTGATCCATTCATCCATCCATCCATTACCTACCTACCTACCCACTTATCTATCTATCATGTATCTCTCCATCATATCTATCGATCCATCCATCCACGTCTATCTATCCATCCATCCATCCATCCATCCATCCACCCATCCATCCATCCATCCATCCATCCATCCATCCATCCACCCATCCATATCTATCTATCCATCCATCCACGTCTATCTATCCATCCATCCATCCATCCATCCGTCCACCCATCCATCCATCCATCCATCCATCCATCCACCCATCCATCCATCCATCCATCCATCCATCCACCCATCCATATCTATCTATCCATCCATCCATGTCTATCTATCCATCCACCCATCCATATCTATCCATCCATCCATCCATCCATCCATCCATCCATCCATCCACCCTTTCATTATCTATCTACTTACCTACCTATCCATCCCTCATCTTTTATCTATCTATCTACCTATCATCTATCTATCCGTCCTGATACTTCCACTTGGAACTCAACACGACTGAGTTCATTCTAGCCTTCCATATTCCCCAAATTGTTACTCCCTCCTCTGACAGTTGGAAACTTGCCTCTTGGTACCCGCAGTATCACAGAATGTTTGCTCAATCCTAGAATACACCCATTCACCACTTTCACAATGACTAACATCCGTGAAAATCAAAAGTACCCAAGACTTTCACTTGAAGAGCCAAGACCAAAGGACTCATTTGTCTGTGAGCTTTTTCTCAAGTTGTCATGTTTGGTATTCTCAGTGAGACAGCGAGTTGGGTGGCTGGGGGACACTGTCTAATGCTCCCCTGTGTGCCCCCAAGAGATGATATCATCAGACACGTAGTCGGTACTCAACAGCTGCCCATCATACTAATTAATGGTCATTATCTCTTGCAAACACAAGAAGAAAAGCGGCTGTAATCTTGCCGTTGGCTTATGCCTCTGTCCTGAGCAACCTTTATATATCTTGAGGCTCTCAGTGACATAATTAATGCCTGGCTTCTTTGTGAAAATCTTGATTTTCTCTGTCCCTTTAAAGCATTCTTTCATTTGTACGGCAGAAGTGCTGATGTCCTTTGACAGATTTCCAACTGTTTTCAATCCGTGTTTTCAGTATGGCCTCAAAAGATCCTCTGTTGGTCTCTTTTTACCCAGAAGGAGCATTGGAGCTTCAGATTATCAACTTTAATTTTGAAACCGTGCAGGTCACATGGAATACCAGCAAGGACTCTGGGACAAATTTGACTTTTCTCTACAAGTAAGTACCCTCAGGAAGGGAACATCCTGCCCTGTGTGCAAATATTTCTTCCTCTGAGACCCCAGCCGTTGGGAGGACCAGGTCATGAAGGTGTGAGGAATCAGAGTGTTCAAGTGTGAATGTGTCTGTTCTGTTTAGGCTCGAGCCCTCACCACAACTGCAACCTCAGAGCCCCAAACCTCCTAACCAAGTGATGACCGAGTCACACTCAAAACTACCTAGATTCTTACCAGGACACCCAGAAGGTGTTTGTTCATCCAGGACCATTTGCAATGTCTCAACAGATACCTTCAACGGGAGCCCTGTTCCCTTGAAACATGCTACGCACCCATGGCAAAGTTAACCTTCTGATACTTCCACGCCAGCTCAACAACCACCACCTTCCGAAAACATGTCTCCCTGTCATGGGTGTTGTTTTGTCTTACATGCTCAAAGACATGAGTGTAAGTGTGGGAGGAAAGGATTCTCTATTTTAGTCCTTATTCTGTGAATGCGAGAGGTATGATTTGTGATTGATTCTTTGCCGTTTGATAGCTTCTGAGACAAATGGGAAATTGTACACAAGAGGGACAGTTTAAGATGAATTGATGGGGAAAACAAGCTTTAAAAAAAGTGCTAGATTTCCTAGGTGATCACACAGGTAAATCACTTGATCATCAATTTCTTTGTTATGGAGGACATAATTCTTCATCGAGTCATTGCTTGGATTCGAGGACTTAAAGTCAGAGCCTAACTGGTCTTAAGTGGGAGCAGTGTTTTTTTCTTCATATTGTACGAAGCCCCAGAGAGATCTCTAATCTTGGTACCTTCTTATCAAAGTACCTGCTCAAATCAGGGGCATGGTGACTATGCAAGTCAAGCCGTATTTGTGATTAGTTTTCAGGGGTGACTGTAACAAAGTACCACAAACTGAGCAGGTTAGAACAACAGAAATTCATCCTCTCCCAGTTCTGGACACCAGAAGTCTACAATCCAGGTGGGACAGGGCCACTGAGATCCAGCGGGTCAGGGCTGTGCTCCTTCCAGAGGCTCCCGGGAGGGTCCTTCCTGCCTCCTCCAGCTTCTGGGCTCCAGGCATCCCTGGACTTGTGGCCATGTCCCTCCCATCTCTGCCTGTAACTTCATGTGGCGCCTTCTCTGTGTCTGTGTCTCATCTTGTGTCTCTTATAGGGATGGTGTCATTGGATTTAGGACCCACTTTAATGCAAGATGATCATATCTTGATATCTTCCTTTTAATCATATCTGTGAAGACTATATTTCCAGATAAGCTCCCATTCACAGAATCCAGGGATTAAAACATGAACATGCTTTTTGGAAAGCCACCATTCAACCCACTAAAGGGGACATTCAAGAAGATTAACCCTTTGAGAGAATGGATGATTTCTGTTTGGACAGTTCTTGCTGTCCTTGTAAGAAAGGGTCCTTGAAGCTACTCAAGGGGGTCCCCAATCTGAGTCTGTGGCAGAGATGTGGAGCATAGGAGAGGCCCATAGATGTGTGAAGATATTATTTCAAAGACTCTCTATGACTGAATGGGTCCCTTTTTTAAACCACAGGTCAAGCAGTGATGAGATCAGTAGCCAATGCTCCAACTATATTCTTCAACAAAGTCGCACTGCCGGATGCATCCTGGAGGCCAAAAAAGATGAAATTCTGTGCTTTTCCATCTGGAATGGAACACATCTCCTTCTCACCAAGTGCCAATGGATCAGTGCTTATTGTAAGTACCAAAAACGAACTCATTGCCCAGTGCTCCTTTCCTACTCCAACTTAGAAGAGACTGGCCTTCTAGAAAATCCATCTTGATACACACATTGGGCAAAGATGTGGTATGCCACTCTGCCCTCCAACAGAGAGAGAGAGAGAGAGAAGGACACCATGCCCTCCATACCACCCCACTGGTTTTTGTTAGGAGTGTTCAGGGTTGGCTGTCTGTCTGGGGTTACAAAACATTGTCAAATGAAATGAGTACAAACCAGATGGTTTGAAACAACATAAATTAATCATCTCCCAGCTCTGGAGACCACAGTCGGAGATCCAGGCAGGGCAGGGCTGCTGAGATCCAGGTGGGGCAAGGCTATGTTCCTTTCAGAGGTTAGGGGAGGGTCCTTTTTGCCTCTTTCAGCTTCTGGGGCTCCAGGCATCCCTGGGCTTGTGGCCGTGTCCCTCCTATCTCTGCCTCCATCTTCATGTGGCTTCTCCTCTGTCTGTGTCTCTCCTCTTCTGTCTAAGGACACTTGCTCTTGGATTTAGGGCAACCCTAATCCAGGATGACCTCATTCTATCTTCATGATATCTGCCCAGGTCTTATTTCCTAATAAAACTGCTTTCGTAGTACCGAGGTTAGGACTTGAACCTAGTTGTTGGTGGACACCATTGAACTCACAAAAGTATTCACTTTCTAGAAAGGAGTCCCATATGGCACTGTCTGTGTTCTGCCCTCATTTTAGTTTGCTGGGGCTACTGCAATGAATTACTACAAAATGGGCGGCTTAAGACAAGAGAAATTTGTCTTCCCAGAGTTAAGAAGACCCCAGACATCTGAAATCAAGGTGTGGCCAGGGCTGGGTCCTTCTGGAGGCTCTGGGAGATAATCCGGTCCATGCTTCTCTCTTTGTTTCTGTGGCTACTGGCAACTCTTGGTGTTCCTTAGCTTGTAGACTCATTAGCCCCATTTATACCTCTATCTTCATATACCCTTTTCCCGCTGTGTGCCTCTGTTTCCTCGTATGAGGACACCAGTTAAATAGGATCAGAACACACCTTACTCTAATAAAACCCATCTTTTCATTAAAAATGATACCTAAATTTATCCCAAATGCAGTTCTATTCTGAGATATAAGGGCTAGGACTTCAACATACGTCTTTCTTTAGGGGGACACTATTCATCCCGTAAAAGATACGTAGGAGTTTTTCACACAACCTCGAAGAGTTCCTCTTACAACATATATACAGGTCCTTGGAGCTCTGGTTCAAACCCATGTTATAGATATAAGAAGGAAAAATGACCCCGCAATGCCAATCTTATAAAGTATTAAGGGAGGATTCATGTAGGCAGAAGGACACAAGTCTAAGAAAACTTACAACATCTCTAATTTTAGAGACGTGGGATCTCTGTAGAGGTGGTGATCATTTTGTTGTCTCTATGTCTTAGTGAAACCCAGCTCCCCAAAAGATTTGAACTTCCAGTGGTATCAGGAAGCCATTACAGTGACCTGTTCTGATCTCCCCTACAAGCGTCTCCTCTACGAAATCCAGTACAAGAGTACGTTCGACACTGAGTGGCAGGTGAGTGGGGTGGCATCTTTTCCTCAGCGCAGGTGTGAGTAAGAATCCCCAAGTGGTAACCGAGAGAAACATGAAGAGACACAGAGACAGATGTTGACATTTATTTTAAGGAATTGCTTATGAGATTATAAGGACAGGCAAGTCTCAGGCCAGCAGGCTGGAAACCCAGACAGGTTTCCATTAGGGTCTTGAGACGTCTCTAGGAAACTCCAGTCTGTCCTCTCAAGGCCTTCGCCAGGGTGAGTAAGGCTCACTGACATTATAGAGTAACCTACATTTGTCTGATTAAAAACATTAATCATTTCTAGAAAACAGCTCTACAGGAATATGTAGGCTGACACCTAATTAACTGGGCACCAAACCTGGCCAAGGTGAGAAATAAAATTCACCATCATCACACACTGTACCATCCAGCCCTCTTTGTATGCTTTTTGAACATATGAGAACCCTTGCCGGTTCTGTGTATATGGGCATAATCTATGGAATACCTTAAAATTATGTGAAGATCAATGACCCAGGGGCTCACAGTTGTCTTCCAATAATGAAATGACCACTGTATAAACAAGGGATTAAATTCCTTGCAATAGCAGAGCTGAAATTAATGGGCAAATTCTGCAGAGAGCAGATGGAATCACCCAAATTATGTACAGTGAGATGTCCATTCCTGAAGGTCCCCAAAGTCTGAAGTAGGCTTGAAGGGGGTCTCCTACAGATAAGAGCCTAACATGACAAGAGTAGTTAAGCTACCAGGACTATGAGCTCCCTGCCAACCTCAGAATTCAGGGACTCCACAATTCTGCAAGTACACTTGTGTCCATCGAGCTCTGTAGACTTGGATAATGAGGTCAACCCGAAGGACCCTATATAATAGCACCATCCAGGAAATAAAAGGTAGTGTGAGTGTAACTGAACATCTCAGCCCAGGACAGTTGATACCTGCCATGGTTACAGGTGTTGGGAGGGATTTTCTTCAACATTCATTCAAGATATACTTATCGAGTATCTACTATGCCCCAAGCACTGAGGACATAATAGTAGCACCTAGCGAGGGCAACTTGGGGATGGAAGTGCTAACACATGAAAAGAATTGAGTAAATTCACTCTTACTGTGGGTACTCTTACCACTAGGCACACACTTACTGCTCACTCACTAGTCTTCCTCATTATTTTTATGTTCACTGGTGTCTGGACCAGGCATATATGTGAGGACAAGAAGGGAATCTGTCAACAGACGGGAATCTCTACTCTCATAAAGTGTACATCCTGTAGGAGGAGGCAAACCCTAAGTGAACGCATTGCCCATGCGACACACGCCAAAATCTGGAAACGGTACAATAAAATGCAGCGACAAGGATAAAAATGAGAATACCATTGTAAGGCAGTTAAAACAGGAGGGGACCTATCAGAAAAGAGAAAAAACAGACCTATTGCTGGTCCAGTAGAATGCAATCACTGAGGTGAGATTTGATGAAACTCATCAAAGAAATGGAAATGAAAGCAATAGGTGGGTACTGGGTTTCACCTAAAGACTATGCTAATAATAGAACGTGATAGTGGACAAATGTTGAGCACTAACAAACTTTAAGAACTTCCCCTGGTTCTGATCTGTTGAGTCCCTTTTCAGAAATTAATCCTAGGGAAAGGACTAAAAATGTGCATGAGGTTTTATACAGAGAGACATCTACTGAAGCATTATCTAAAATAATGACAAAGCATTGGAGACCTCCTCTATGCCGTACACTAGGAAGAGAGTCGAATTATGGTACATCAATATGGCAAAATATGTAAGAGCCACCAGTTACATCATGGACCTAGAATGAAGGAGGTTTTATGTTTTTTTTTGTTGCATGTTTGTATGTGTGTATGTTTTCTAAAGTTTCCAAAGTAAACATGAGTAACTTTTGTATTCTTTCCAAAAAGTTACTTTTTTTGGAAGGAGTAAGTTTTCGCCAAGTCATTCTTAAAAGCATACAGAGTCGTGTCTGTTACAAGGGATTGTTTCTTCTTGGAGGGGCGTCTAGAAATTGTCACTGCATTTGTTTTTGCTAGGCCGATACAGAAAGTGCAACAAGAGTCGCAACGCTGAAAAGTAGGAATCTTATGGGACTCTCTAGTACAAGGTTAAAGGGTTTAGGTCAAGTCACCGACCACCATGTTTGCTTTTTCTCTGCAGTCCAAGGAGGGAGAAACCTGCAATGTTACGACTGATGGCTTGGATGCTGAGAAATGCTATTTCTTCCGGGCCAGAGTGAAAACGATGGAGTCCAGCTATGGCCCTGACGCATACCCAAGTGACTGGTCAGAGGTTACACACCAGCAGAGGGGGGAGCTGAGAGGTAAGGCTTGTCACACAGCAATGCTGTACCCTGTCTTTTAGGGGAGAGAGGCTTAGGGGCATCTAAAAATGAATGCCCTCACCTCCTACTTCAGAGATCAATTTGAAAGCAATTGTTTCTCTCTCCAGGCTGCCTACCCTACTGGGCCAATTTCCATTTTTATTTTTATTAAGAGCAGCAATAATAAGTACTGTTTATGAGTGTTGTTAGAGTGACGTAGGCCTAGATTATAGACATACAAACAGATGATCGATGACATAGATGAATAGATAATGATAGATGGGTAAATAAATGGTAGTTGGTAGATAGTCTATAAATATAAATGGGTTGATGGATGGATAGATGGATACAAACATAGATAGATAAATCGATATGGTGGATGGGTGAATGAATGGATAGATGGCTAGGTGATAGATGGAAAGATAGATAGATGATGGATGGATGGAAGAATAGTTAGATATGGATGGATGGATGGATGGATGGTTGGATGGATGGTTGGTTGGATGGATATGAGAGATAGATGGGTAGATAGATGTATGGATAGATCAATGATAGAATGATGGATGGATAGATAGAATGAAGGATGAATAAATGGAGGGATGGACGAATGGTTAGACATGGTTGAATGGATATGCATGGACAGATAAATGGATGGATGGATGGATAGATGATTGATACATCGATAGATACAGAAGACAAAGGATAGCCAAGAGCAAGCCTCAGTATCCTCAAACACCCCTGGTAACGCAGTTACCTGACAGCAATGTGTAGACTCTACCCGCCTCCTGCACTGACTGCCTGAGGTGTGCCTATCCAGACATTCCATCTCTCTCTCCAAGATACTTCCCATGGAGATCAAGATTTGTGGACATCGCCATTTATAAAGGAAGGAAAATGGGACATCGGAGCCCAATTTACTATCATCTTGAAAACTGACAACACTCATTCTTTTTTCCTTTAGATTCGTGCCAGGAGAAAAAGGTTTTCCCCAAATTTGTTTTAATTTCTGGCATGGTTGCTTTGCTGACCGTGTTCCTTCTTCTTCTGTCTTTATGGAAACTATGGAGGTAAGGGATGAGCCTTCTCGCTGGTCTTGTCATACACATGGGAGAGAGGGCTTTCGTTGCTGTATGCCCATGAAGTAGAAAAGAGAAAGAGAGTCATCTGATAGGGTTGTTGAGGTGGCCATCATGTCCCCTACAATCACATTTCGCCAAGAGTGTCTTACAAGAAAATTGACAGAAATAATGCCAAAAATGCAGGGATACCTGGGGTATTCATTGAGAAATAGTGTCATAGAGACAGGAGAATATATAGAGAATATAGGAGAATAACTCCTACCAGAGGGTTAGCTTGTTCCCAATACAGACCCTGCTGAGCGGTGTCCACCTACCGTGTTAGAGTGCCTGGTGCTTAAAACAGTTTTCAATTGTCATTGAGACTTATCGAGCTTTTTTTGTTGGATGGAATGAGTGAGAATTGCACATAGACGCTCATCTGCTTCTCAAACCCAGTGACAGATACACCCACACAGTATTCTCTGAGCCTGCAGACAGCATCTCAAAAATTACTCAATAGCTTTTCTTTGCTAACCTTCACAACTGAGCCACCGCTATTTCCATCCGTATGTAAACCGAGTTGCGTTGCACCAAAGCGTCTGCCTGATGTGTGAGGGTACCGATGTCCAAGGTAGTGGGCACCATCTTCACTTCTTAGGATGAGGTTACCATAGCGACACAGGGGATCATGTGTAGAGAATGACGAAGGACCATCCTGGACCATGAGGCTGGGTCTGTGCTTGGGGAAGTGGGACAACTCCAACGGGCCCCCTTGGAGCCTGATACAGCAAGGGGGTGTGTCTCCTAATTCTTGCAGATTGTCCGTGACCTTTCCAGCTTCATCGCCTCCCTTTTACCTGCTGCAACAGATGCCACCAAAACAGTGCTCTGCTGTGGAGGAGATGAAACAATCAGATCAGGGTGTCTGCTGGTGTTCTAAATACAGAGCTGAAAATCACCCCCAAGGGAAGCTAAGGGGCACAATTCCTGGAAAATACTAGCATGTGCCCTGTCTTCAAGGGAAGCTCGTATTCACAGTGAGGGGTGAAAATTCAACTATATTGGTATCAGTGTCCTAAGGCAGCCGTAACAAAGGACTAAAGACAGGGAGGCTCAAATCACAGGCATTAATCCTCTCCCAGTTCTGGAAGCTGGGACATGAGATCCAGGTGTGGGCAGGGTGGATTTTCCCTGAGGCCTCTTTCCTTGGTGTGTAGACACCATCTTCTCCCTTTGTCTCCTCTCCCTGTGAGTACACACATCCCTGTAATCGCTCTCTCTTTTTATAAAGTCTCCAGTCATATTGGATTTGGAGCATAGTAGATTAGAACCTCTTAAGTTCTGTCCCTGGGGGCCTGTGAATTAAAGTGACCCAAGATAAATTAGCAGGGGAAACGGCATATGCTTCTTTCTTAATTTTTTTTAATATTTAATTTAATTTATTTTATTGCTTGTTTCTTTTAGAAAGCGTTCATCTACATGTAACTTTTACATCTGGCTTCATTTTTATAAATTAAATAAGCCATATGTTTCTTTATTGATGTTATAATTTTACGTGCAGGGAGGAATCACAGACAAGAAGTGAAAACCCAAAGTGGCAGTTAGTCCGGAAAGCTTATATGTTGGTTTAACAAAGGGCAAAGATTGTGGAGAAGTCGTTAGGCAGAGGAAAAGGGGATCTGAAGCTCTACGGGTAAATTCGGGGAAGCTGACTAGGAAATGTTTAGATAAAACTAATGGTAGAGAAAGGTTGTGTATGTGGAAATATTTCGGTGGTAAAATTTGTTTTTCTTTTTCCTGGTTATGGGTGGGGGGAACTTTTACAAAAACAAATTTCCATTGCAAAATGAGAAATGGATGCCTAGTTTTTAAGCAGGTGGGGAAGAAGACAGAGCTCCTTCTATATGTCTTATATCTTAACAGCCATCAGCCCCAAATAACCAATGCTCCAGGGGGCTTATCCTGATCACCGTCAGGCCCCTCCCTTAAGACTCAGGGAACCTTCATTATGACCACCTGAAAAGCCCGATCTCCAAACACAAGTCACAGGGAGGGTTAGGGCTTCAGCCTATGAATTTTGTGGGGACACCATTCAGTCCACTGCCTTAAGGAAAGAGAAGCAACAGTCCCTGTGTGACGGGAATTGGTATTGTGCAGGAAGGGGGTCCGTCCCTGTAACCCCACTCTTTCTTGGTGGATGGTGTCAGGGCCGTGGTGGGAGAAGGGAGTCAGGGGAGCTGAGGGGGAGTGTATGTCTTGACAAGGAAGACATAGTTCTATCTAGGAGCCATGTCCCTGAGGGGGGACTGTGTCCCCATCCCTGGCCCCTTGAAAGCCCACAGCCCCTTTCCGCAATGCCAGCCTGCCTGACCATGCTCTCCGTGTCCATTTCAGAGTTCAGAAGCTCCTCATGCCCATGGTGCCTGATCCCAAATTCACCTTCCCCGGGCTCTTTGAATCCCACCAGGGTAACTTCCAGGTAACTGCCATCCTCCCGTGCTTGTCCTACGGGATTTCTTTGTCACGCTCTAACACCTCCCCTGTACCCTGTTGAAAACCTACATGTATTCCAGCTGCCTCCTTGGGTGGCCATGAGCCTCTTTTGAACCGAGGGCCATCTCTTCCTGGTTTGTTCTTGGGCAGAGAGATAAGGTCCCGAGAGGGTTTCAAAGGGCGGCTTCTCTTTCAGTCAGCCCCCAAAAGCGGTGCCCTCCCGGGATTTTCCAGCCCAATCGCCATTTCATCTCACCAGGAAGTTGTGTTCTTAATCTGTCCCCCCCTCACACAGCCGAAAACAGACCAGAAACTTCCGCTTTTCAACGGTTTACAATCGTTATTTCGTTCCCTTGATAAAGGCTTGTGGAGGCCTGTGAGCTGCTGGGAATTAGGGAGAGGGGACCAGCTCCCCAACCCCGGAGCTCACCAGATGGTGCTGTGGATTTTATGGGACGGTGCACCGGATGTTGCCTGGTGCTGCCTCCAACCAGAGGCTTGAAACAGCAGCAGTTAATCATCTCCCTGTACTGGAGACCAGAGTCTGAGATCCAGGGGGGGACAGGACCAGTGAGATCCAGGCGGGGCAGGACCACTGAGATCCAGGTGGGGCAGGGCAGCTGAGATCCAGGTGGGGCCGGGTCATGTTCCCTCCTAAGGTTCCAGGGGAGGGTCCTTCCTGACTCTTCCAGCTTCTGGGGCTCCAGGCATCCTTGGGCTGGTGACCACATCCCTCCCATCTCTGCCTCCGTCCTCTCGTGACTTCTCCTCTGCATCTGTGTCTCTTCTTCTGTCTGTTATGAGGACATGATCCTTGGATTTAGGGCCACCCTGATCCAGGATGGTCTCATCTCTGATCCTTCATTAGTCACATCTGCAAAGTTGCTATTTCCATATAAATATCCATTTACAGGCTCTGGGTGTTACGATGGGCACATGTTTATTTTGGGAGGGGTCTGTACTCTCCTACCTCCTCCAGGAGCAAGTTGGATTTTGAAACTACTTAGACGTCGGGGAGTTAAAAAAACAGGGGAAAATTTTTTTCGCCCTACCCTCTTATGTTCTGTGTTCAGGGCCTGCAAATTAACCAGATGAAAAAGTCATATTAACAGAAGAAAATGTTTATTTCATATACACGTGAGGGTGGAGGAGGGTTCACGGAAAAGAAGTGAAAACCCCAAAGAGGTGATTAGACCTGGGGGCTCCTGTGCCATTTTCATGAGGCGTGATGAAGCCTGGAGAAGCAACAGGGCAGAGGAAAAGGGAGGGTTGGCAGGTGTGATGTGGGAAGTGACTAGGTTGATAGTAAAGGTGGTTGAGTGAGGTTTATTTTGCAGACAGAAGCCCTCTGGGGTGGCCAGGGCTGTCTCTGCCATTGTAAAGACACCTTTGCAAATGCAAATCTTTAAAAGGAAAACTTATGGCCAGACTTTTGTGCAGAAAGGGGGAAGGCAGAGAATTCCTCCCACGGCTGTTCTTTTTTAATCACCTTCAGCTCAAAATAATCTTTGGCCCCAAGTCCTTTACGGTGGGAAGGTGGGGTTGTCCCAATCCTTTTCTAGGAGAGGGGAGAGAATTAGAACAGAGTTTTCACGACAGAAAAAATGAAGAGTGAGATGGGGGAGGCTGGGCTGGGGGAGACCCAATGCCAGACAGGAGCAAGGACATTCCCCCTGTTGGCACACAGTCTCATGGAGCCCCCAGACCCAGGTGTGCCCCCACCAGCATCGAGGACATCCCTGGGGGGGCTTTTTAGAATTGCTGTGTCCAGAGCACCGCTGAGTGATAGCCTCAGTCACAAGATTCCAGGCGACTTACAAACACAATCACGCTTGAGAAAAGCCATGCCAGAAGGCGTGTTCCTTGCCCTGACAGGTTTAGAAGGTCACGGAGGTTCTGCAAACAGCTTTTGAGGCCAATGATAAAAGGCACGTCTGAAAAGCACCATGGGCTTAGCTCAGAGATGCAGACATGAACCCCAGCATTTTCTGTTCCCTGGGATTGGCGTTTCTGTCAGAGGGAGGCTGCCTGGGTCCCAGGGATGCACAGCCAGGGGACCACGAGAGGAGAGGCATTTCCTTGGGTTCACGATGCCATGTTTCATCCCCACAGGAGTGGATAAAGGACACCCAGAACGTGGCCCACTTGAATAAAATGGAAGGTGCGGAGCAAGAGTGTGCCCCAGAAGAGGCCCTAGTTGTCCACGTGGTCAAGAATGAGGCTGAGATGCCCATCATGATGACCAGTCCATTGTGCCCACAGACGGAGGAGGAAGAAGCCTCCAGGGACCCCAGCCGGCTCCCTTGCCAGCCCCTGCAAGGTGGAGAGGAGGTTTCTCTTGGGGGCTTTACATTTGTGATGAGTGACAACTCATATGTGATGTTATGAGGGCATGCAAAGTCAAAAGCCAGCATTGGGATCTATGTTGAGCTACGGGCTCGAGGAGGAGCATCTAGGGGACTCAACACCATGGTAAAGAGAACACAAATATGGCCAGTGTCTGGGGGAGGATTACTGAAGACCCCTAATGCCAACCCATTGCACCCACTGGGTCATCTCTCATCGCACAGACGTTGCTACTCAAGGGCTCAAAGGTAGAATCACTGTAGATGGAATCCCGTGCATTGAAGGTTTCCTGCTTTGAGCTCACATCTCTTTGTGACTGACGTTTTCCCACAAATCGTAAGGAAAGATGATCAGGTGCCCTGAAACCATCTTCATCCGTGCATCTCACCCACGTCCTATCCTGACGTTTCCGTTCCCGAGCGTTTTCTCTGCTCTTCCGTCCTGCAGCACATGGACCCAGAAGCAGATCTCCGTGCTCCTGGGTGAGAAAGGAGCCCTGCCTTGCTGATGCCAACCAGCCACCCAGCTCTCGCTCTGAGAGCTTTTCAACCCCTGGGGCATTGGCTTCACAAGACTCTGTGTTTCTCGGTGTCCACCCTCGTGGCCTTTACTCCAGAGACAGCCAACGTTACGATGCGGTGTGCGGTCACCAAAAGCATCTTGCCCTTGGGTGTCCATCTCCTTTTGTGAGTGGAAATAAAGAGACCAAAGAACAAACTGGCTTGAGTTTTACTGACTTCAGTAGGTTGTGGGTGTTTGTGGAGACGGTGGAGAACACTACCAATGTTATCCCCTTGGACTTCAAGTACGGGATGTTCCTCAGTTTTCCAGATGGTGGTTCTTCCCACTGGCAGAGGATGGAGGCGGGTTTGCCGTTTGGAGCCAGGGGCCCGTCAGCATTTCCCCTCCTGTATTAGGGCGACTGTGAGAAACACCCCACACGGGGGAGACTTCAACAATAGGAATTCATCTCTCAGTCTGGAGGCTGGGAGGCTGAGATCCAGGCGGGGCTGAGGCAGGTTCCTCCTGAGGCCTCTCTCCTTGGGTGTAGACCCCATGTTCTCCCCGTGTCCTCATGTGGTGGTCCCTGTGCCTGTCTGTGTCCTTATCCCCTCTTCTTGTCAGGACCGCAGTCCTACGGGATCAGGGCCCCTCCTAGTGACCTCATTGTGCCTTAATTACCTGTTTGAAGACCCAGTCTCCAAATACAGCCGCATTTTGGGGTCCTGGATGAGGGCCTTGACATATGGAGTTTGGGGGGAAGCCAGTCAACCCATAACAGCTCCCATGTAATCGCAAGAAGCGGTGATGTTCGGAAACATGATCCATGCACCACAAGGGCGACCCACGGTGGAGGGGTCAGGGAGTCTGTGCCTAGGGTCCCAGGTGAACCCTCTGTTTTCTGTTCCCGTAATTACCGCCATTTTGCACCGGAGAGACCCTCGCACGAGCTGCCCCAGCACAAGCAGGAAACCCGAGGGAGGCCTGTGGGTCACAGGCAGGATACCTTGGAGAAGCAGGTGCGTCACCTGCTTCTCCGTTAAAAGCGTTAGGCTCGTCCTCACCAGGGACGCCACATTCAGCACCTGCTCCCATGGGGAGGGCGGAACGCGGAAACACGGACAAGAGCAGGGGGACCGTGCATTTTCTGGCGATGCTGAGCAGCCTGTTTGCATCACACGGAAAGCGGGGTTTATGCCGGCTTGGAAAAGGCCCCATGTTCCACGGACTGGAGATGCTCCAGCCCACGCTGACCTAGCCTTCGGGGGCTCACGGCCACCAGCCTCCAAGCATGACTCGCGTGTTTCAGGGCTGGTCCCGAGATGGGTGCAAACGCCACTTACAAGCTATTGTGAATCAGCTAGTCATGTCATTTGTTCTACGAGAGAAAATGAGCTTAAACAAGGAATTATGAACTATGGGATGCTGGGCGGGGGGTGCAGGTGCTGGGATCTGCCGTGGAGGACGCACCTGGCTCTGGGTTGGGAGGGGCCCCCTTCCGAGGAGAAGAAGAGAGTTGGGCTTTCTGCACGTGAGCACTGGGGCTCCACGTGCATGGTGACGTCCTCCGAGGACGCCTGCTCCAGCACGTGGGGCTGGGTGGGTGCTGAGAGCCTCCAGGTGCTGGAGGAAGACCCCAGCTCAGTCCTGCTTCCCGCCAGACTGTCCGCCTTACTGCAAAGCCCGGGTCCAGTTCCCGGACCCAAATCTGCCCGTTCGCAGGTGTGCGTGGAGCTAGGTGCCCCCATACGATGGGTTGTGTAGTTTCAGTGACGTATGCGGCAAAAGGAGAAGAAGGCAGCTGGGGGGCTCCGTCAGTGAAGCGTCTGCCTTCGGCTCGGGTCATGATGCCGGGGTCCTGGGATCGAGTCCCGTATGGGGTTCCCTGCCTGACGGGAAGCCTGCTTCTCCCTCTCCCACTACCTGCCACTCTGCCTACTTTTCTTCTCTCTGTCAAATAAATACATAAAAATCTCTTAAAAAAATAAAGGAGAGAGAAAGGGACTGACTGTACTTTAGTGGTGAGAGCAGATTTCATCCAGGGATGTGACAAGAGAGGAGAGCAAAGCTTAGTGGAGAACCCGCTGGGCTCAGAATACAACGCGGGCACATGGGGTCACAGCCCCGGAGCAGGCGGGTTTGTGGATGGATAATGACAAGGAGGAGCATCAGGGATCGCGGTGGATTCTGGCTGAAGGGATCTCTCAGGACTCCCGCTGAAGGCAGAGCCAGGTGGTCAGGCGTTACCTGGAGATGGTGGGCAGGGAGGGACCCATCAGATGTCCAGCTGACCTGATGTTGACGTGACCAGATATGCACGTGGGCAAATATCCGGGAAAGCAGATATCCAGACCAGGTATGCAGGTGGCCAGGTGTCCTGGCGACCAGGTTTTGTGGGTGGTGGAAGATGAGGAACCCAGTCAGACACCCAGCTGCCCAGATACGGAGGTGACCAGATATGCAGGTGAGCAGGTATTCAAGGTGACCACATGTAGAGGGTGGTAGACGATATGAAACCTATCAGATGACCAACTCAGCAGATGTCCAAGTGAGTAGATGTCCAAGTGAGCAGACCTCCAAGTGAGCAGATCTCCAGGTGAGCAGACCTCCAGGTGAGCAGATGTCCAAGTGAGCAGACCTCCAAGTGAGCAGATCTCCAGGTGAGCAGACCTCCAGGTGAGCAGATGTCCAAGTAAGATCTCCAAGTGAGCAGACCTCCAGGTGAGCAGATCTCCAGGTGAGCAGATGTCCAAGTGAGCAGACCTCCAAGTGAGCAGATCTCCAGGTGAGCAGACCTCCAGGTGAGCAGATCTCTGGGTGAACAGATCTCCATCCCGGTGGCCAGGTGTCTACGTGGCCAGATATGGAGAGTCAGGCGGTCTCCTTAAATCGACCGAGAGGGGTTCTTGGTAAAAGTGGGAAATGCGGGGATGAACCTAGAAGCCCACACATCTGGCCTCGTTGAGCACAAGCTCAGGGGAGGCTGCTGGAGTTGGTGGGGGAGACAACCTGTAGAGTGCGAGCCCCGTCTCTGTCAATGCCCTGCATGGGTTCCCTGTGGCCACAGTAACAAGTTACCCCAAACAGGTGGCTCAGGCATTGTCTGCAAAGGAGGCCTGGGGAGCTGAGGAAGGGTCCTCTAGGGAAGGCCCAGAGCTGTGAGGCATCAGTTTCTATGGTCCAAGCCCTGGTTTATGGGCATTCAGATGGTGGCCCTGAACACACTTACTCACAGCGCAATGGACAAAGGTAGGTCTGTGTTTGGGGGGCGCTCCCCAGCCCCATGTAGGACTGGCATTGAGCCCTGAATAGTAAGTCTCATAGTTCTGATGTCCTTCTGGGGCCTGGAGCTCTCCAGGGACATCTGTCCAGTGCCAGGTGCGCCCTGCATGGGCACAGCACCCCAGGGGACCCCGTGTCCTGCCCTTTTGGGTTTCAGGGAATGGATGTTTTCCGCCAGAAGGTGTACACGGGGGGTGCAGAGCCTGGCGTCGTGGAGAGACCCGGTCTTGGGGCACTGAGACCTTCACTGTGAGTGTTTCCGCTTCATGCACACGCCACCGTACTAACTGCCCAGGTGAGCTTGGCCACTGAGGGTCCCGGGCACAGACCCCGGGCTCCCCTCCCTTCCGTGCAGACCACCCCACCCCGTAGAACGGCTCCCCAGACCCACAATTTATGAGCCATCACTGGGTCCGGAAGACATGCATTCAGAAGAGGGACCCCCCCCACCTGCCCCCCAAGGCCTCAGGTCTGTACACACCATGCATTCTTGCTCACTCCGCGGCTCTCTGCACCCCTAGCTCGTTTGAGATGTGCGGTGCAGGCCTGACCCTGGGTCTCGCCTGCGAACCGAGAACCCGCAGCGCGAACGGGCGGATGTTCTCAAGAAGTCATGAGTCACAGGTGCTATCTGTTCCCTTTGTCTGCGTCCTGTTCCCAAGTCTGGGGGCCCACGCCCTCCCTGAGCCGTCCCCACCCCCACACGGGGGTTCTCCTGACCCACGGCGCGGACGACGGACGGCTGAAGGCTGAGAATGGCCTCCCACCCCAGGGACAACCCCGTGCACCCTGCATCCCCCCGGCCCTTTGGAAAGGAAAAGGGGACGTTCCCACGGCCAAGTTGATGGCAGAAGGAGAGACTGCTGTCCAGACATGGCTGCCCCTCTGTCCATCCGCCTTGAGAAGGACCAGACTGTGCAGGAACGTGAGCAGCCCTGTGGTTCCCTACCCAGACCTCCGGGCTGTGCCGTGTGACCGGAGTCAGTGCTGAACCTCTCTGAGACCTTCGTCTCTGGCGTGAGAACCCACACCGCCTCTCCTGCAGCATCTATAGGGATGAAATGCAAGACGTGCCTGCGTGCACATGGGATCCTGGTAGAGTTTACGAGAGAAAATCCATGTTCAGACCGACGCATTCGGGCTTAGAAGGGAGAATATTTCCTCTACGCCCCAGCGATGCCTCAGAGTTCATACTGTGCGTTTTGTATCCCGTGCACGCTACTATGTATCACACGCAGACGGGAATAGACAATGTGCAACATTTTCCTGCAACACAGTCTCTGTTGTAGCTCGGCATGGCAGCAAAATTATCCAGACTCCTAGCTCGTTTGCCAAACTTTGCGAGACGGAAAGCTCCGGGTTTTCTTACTGACTTTAAAATTACCGACACAGATCCTCCCGGCAGAAGGTAGAATCGCAAAGCCTCCAGAAGCCTGCAAAAAGCCAGTCTTTCTCTTCTCCTTACGCACGATGGCATCAAGAGGAAGGGCTGCCATGCTCCAGACGGCACGGAAGCCTCCGGAAGGCTTGTGCGTGTCCCCCCTGCGGTTTTCATTCTGCAGGTGCCTCCGGGCTGTGTCTGTCTGTCTCTCTGCATCAGGGGAGGCTTTAAATTGGGGAGCTGGACGACGTTCTCTGGAAACTAGTCCCGCCACCCAGGGAAGCACCGGAGTTGCCGGAAAATTTCGCACACGTGGGTTTGATCGGAGGAGAAGCTGGCGACCCAGGACACACGTTGGCTCCGGGATCGTCCTGCGGATCCCGCCTCCCGAGCTGGGGGCTTGGAAACGGCGTGCAGTGAGACCCGGGGATACGTATGGTCAGAGCGCCAGGTTTTCAGTGTTTCGTTTTGACCCCCGAATGTTTGGCTTCTGGTGTCTGCTTCGTTTTAATGACCACGCCCAGCACCACCCCCGTTATTTTCTGTCCCCGCGGTTAGCGGCTTTGGATTTAGATGGAGGAACATCCGTTCCGTTTGGACGATGGGGCTCCAGGACCCCTGGGACACGTTATCTGCCCTTCGGTGACCATAATGGACAGAATCTGCGGAAGATGTTGCTGTCGTGTGAAATAGTAAGAAGATACACAGGACTGGGCCGGGTGTCTATCCGGAGGACACAAAATCCCTAATTCAAGAAGACACCTGCCCCCCGCCCTGTGCTCATGACCCCCCAGTTCACAGCGGCCAAGACACAGTGGCCACATACGTACCCGCG
Source organism: Meles meles (assembly GCF_922984935.1). NCBI lineage: Eukaryota > Metazoa > Chordata > Mammalia > Carnivora > Mustelidae > Meles > Meles meles. Next base: position 721,638 of record NC_060087.1, on the reverse strand, counting down.
GACGCATGAATGGATAAAGTGGCCCCTGCTCATGATGTACCTTGATGACAGCTCCTTCCACTGAGGACAGAAATGCAAGACGACAGAATCATCATCTCCCGTGGGGTTTTTTGAGCACCTTTGGGCTCATCCTGGGGGTCTTCCTGGAGGAGGTGGCAGCGATGGCTGGCTGGGGTTGGGGGCATCCTGGACCCATGGGCAGGGACCTGGGTGTTCTGCATCTGCCCATCCTGGTCTCCACGGACGTGCCTGTGGTTGCATCAGGTTCTTGCTGTGGCCGCTGTTCTGTGGGGACATCTGCCCCCGTGTCTACCCTCCCGTCCCGCTTGCCGGCACAGGACTCACCTGCGGCTGATACAGAATTCCTGCATCACACTCGGGGAACCAGTGACCTCTTGGCCATGTCCCTCATTTCGGTTCTGCGCCCCCCTGAGGGATGAGGAAACGTTGTCCCCTCTCCATGGTGCCCCTTCTGCCCGCATTTCTGTCCACGGCACCCCATGGAAAGATGGGGGAAACGTGGGACTGTGGGCCCCACCAGCTCACAGCCGGGAAACCTGTTACTGACCCCAAAAATACTTCTTAAAAACCCTCATGATGAGAGATTTGGGGCACACCCCTCAGAGTTTCGGAAAGTCTCATGAATTAACTCTTGTAATCGAATTTTGGAGGACGTTCACCGCTTATCTGCTGAGTGTGTATTTATAGGTTCTTACCCAACGGGAGCATGTCCTGGGTTGAATGGTGTCCCCCCACCCCCAAACTCTCGTCTACTCATCCCTGAGAATGGGACCTTGTTTGGAAATAAGATCTTTGCAAATGTAAGAGAAGGATCTGAGAGGAGCTCATCCTGGATCAGGATGGTGCTGAATGCAATGACGGGTGTCCTGGTAAGAGACAGAAGAGGAGACACAGACGCAGAGGAGAAGCCACATGAGGTCAGAGGCAGAGATGGGAGGGACGTGGCCACCAGTCCAGGGATGCCTGGAACCCCAGAAGCTGGAAGAGGAGGAAGGACCCTCTCCTGCAACTTCAGGAAGGAGCATGACCCTGTCCTGCCTGGATCTCAGCATCCCTGCCCCACCTGGACCTCAGAGGTCCTGCCCCGCCTGGATCTCAGATGTCTGGTCTTCAGAGCTGGGGTGTGGGGGGGGATACATTTCTGTGGCTTTGGGCCACCTGGTTTATGTTGCTTTGCTACGGTTGCCCTTGGCGTGATTCACATCCTGACAATACCCCAAGCCCCGTGCAACACCTCCGAGTACGTGCCTCTCTCCATCTTCCCATCGGCGCAAATCTTTCTCCTGCTGTGAGAAATAATGACTCCCGCTATCCCCGTCAAAACCGTTCATTAGCTTAAGCCCCGGAATCCACAGAAAGCAGGTTCAGAATACACACGGCTGGCTTGAACGATGCTTGTTCAGCATTTCCGTGCATTCGGAATTCAGCCATAAAAGCACAAGCTTAGAAAAATCCCTCCAGACACACCAGCCCTCATTTTAACCAAAGTCTCAGTCCATACTGGGAGGCCAGGGTCGGTGAATCCTGTCACCCTGGAGACCAGGACTAGCAGATGCCTTCGACGGACGCCGACGGTACACGGGAGAAGCAATTAGGATTCTAATAGGAAGAAATAAAAATAAAAAGAAAGCTCGGACGTTTGCCAGGCATCCCGAGGGGCCTCCGGTTCAGTTGGAAAAATACGTCGTAAAAATGCCTGTGTTTCGTTCGCATCACGGCTTTCTACATTCTCACGTTGTCTCCAATGAAAAAAAAATCCCCTCAGATGACTATTTAAAGGCCACTCATTGTACCTCCCTGTACGCCTGCCAAGAAAACACGAATTTAAGAGGTGCTGAGCTCCATGGCCTGGGCCCCTCCAAGCCTTAACTCAAAATCGCTCCTTTACGAAGTCCTTAGAACCAAAATCCAGATCAACCCGTTCTAAAAACCCCAGTCGCGGGCGTCCTCTTGCGAACAGTTCAATTTTAATAACGAATGAGCCGGCGAGTTCCCGTTTTCTGATCTGCCGAGCAGCCTGGTCTCTCTCCCCTCTGCGTTTGGCGTGGCAGGTGAGATCAAGGAGTCCGTAAAGAGGGAATTTTCCATTTTCCTCTGGCTCCTCGCCTGGATTTCACATCTGGGTGGTCCCGCCCGTCACGATGGAAATAGGGGATTTGGGAAATGCGCCTTACCAAACGTGGAGGACTTTTCAAGGTCAGCATCATGGGCGAGCGTGCCTTTGCCTCTGAAACCGTTTGCAGGGAGAGGGTCGTGGACACAGAGTCTGGAGATTGCGTGTCTCGCACGGGGTGTCCCGCGGCTGAGGAATTCTGTCCGCTCCCAGGTTTCTCTGGATTCCTACAAACACAAAATGACCCATGATGACCAGCCCCGACCTCCCTCCAATTGTTCATGTTGAAGACAATATTTTTTATGAACTCCCTCACCTTCTCTAGAGGGTTGTTGAGGATCCCAGTTCCCCAGATCTGGGGAGACGATGGTTCCAACCTGGATTCCTTCCCTTTGCTCAATGCACTTCTCGGGTCTTGTTGAAGCAAACGTTGTGTTTTCAGCTCGGGGTCTAGTCACATGAACGACGGTGACGAGGGAGCGGAAGGCATGCTGAGGACACACCAGAAGCCGGCACCCTACAACCATGCCCCCATGGGATTTTTAGGACATTCCTCAGGCGCTCCTGGCTGTCCTAAAGGAAAAACAATAGTTAACTTGTAGACACCACAATCCTACAAGACCTGAGTGTCTACAAATGTCCTAGTGATCTATAAGGAAGAAGGTTTCTTATCCATAGTCCAACTTCCAAAGACCCGTAACTCGGTTCCCGAAGCCCTAACATCCTCTTCTCTTCCGCAAAATTGAGGGAGGCCGAAGCCGAGGGAAATGTAAATCAAGTTAAATTTCTTCTCAACCTGAAGCTCATTGATAAGGACGGTGACAGCAGGAATGTGACGTTCCTCCAGGAAGCTACCAACTACCTGACTGTTAATGCCTTACTGAAAGGAAAAGCAACCTTAACCTGGCAATGGCAAGTCCTCTGGTATCTTGTAGGTCTTCTTTAGCATAGGAAAGTTCTTTTGAAATGTCCCTTTTCCTTACCTCCCCCAACCCCATAGTCTATAATCAGTCACCCCTCACGACCCCGGGGCAGCAGTCCCTTCTGACCCCGGGGTCTGTCCCCTCGCTTCAATAAACCACCATGTTCCACCAAAGACATTTCAAGAATTCTTCCTTGGTCATCGGCTCTGGACTCCACCCCACTGAACCTCACTCATATCCTAAATCTTCATCAGAGGTGTCTGCGGGGCTGCGTTTCTGCCCAGAGTCCACGCCGCAGCTCCTTCCCGGTCCTGGCGGAATTCACCCGCTTCTCACGCTGTGACTGCCTTTCCCTTTTCTTCTTCCCACCTTGGAAGGGCTCACGTGATGGATCCCATCCCCTAAATTAATCTCTTGGTAATTATATCCATAGTCTGGTTGACGAGCATCAGAACCCATACACGAGGGGTGGCACCAAGGGGAGACGGTCCTAGGGGCCAAAGTCATGCTCATCGTGAAGATTTGACTGACTTTGTTTTCTTCTTGATGGAACAGCCATTCGTCCACCATCCACTAAAATATCCATCCTTCCCCCGTCCCCGCTTATGCATGGACATATGTGTCTTTGCTCGATTCTTGTCCCCAGTGCTTCATGCTTAAAATCACTATTTTTTTAAAGTCTATTTACTTTTCTTTCTTTCTTTCTTTCTGATCTCCATGTTCCACACAGGGCTCAAACTCACGACCCTGAGACCAACAGTCACACTCTTCTCAGACCGAGCCTGCCCGGCACCTCTCACTTGAACTTTATTTATTAATATTCCCCAGGGCAAATCACCCCCTCCCCAATTTTTCCTTTTTTCTTCTTCAAAAATCTCTGCATCCTTTTCCCTTCCATCTGCGTTCAGAAACCGCGTTGCAAATCTCTTCATCGTTTCTTCATCTTCAGACATTGTCTCTTCGTGTCCCTGAGAGGCTCCGTGTGGCTTTGACTGGAAGTTCACTCAGGGCCTTCCTCAGCCTCTCCATTGTACACACAGCTGACCTGACCGTGTCTCGTAGGTACTCTTTTCTGTCCTTTTGCAAAAATGTGCATTTTCTCAGCATAGGATCGACACGCGCTTCGTGAACCTTCTTCCTGGTGCCTCTGTTACCACAACGCAGAAGTTGCTCCCAGTTGTCCCCGAGGAGCCTTGCTCCTGGTCAGCCCTGAGGACCCAGCTGTACTGCAAAGCCTGGGCTGCTGTGATTGGCCGGCATGGGTCACCCGGCCAGCCCTGCGCCCCAGACGATGCTCTCTGGATGCAGGAATTCCCTGACCGGTACAAGGAATTCCCTGACTGGTACAAGAGAACTATGCCTACCCTACAGATGTCCCCTGGATGGATCACTCTGAGTTTATGAGTAGACTCCCAGCTTCCCGGGTGGTGGTGCCGGGCACATCCGGGAGCCAGACCAATGGTTACGGACATCACACTCCTTACTCCTCTTCTCCACAGACTGCAAATCAGCCTCAGACACGTCTGTGTTTCAGAACGAGTTCACCTTTGTTTCACCCATGAGATCTGCTTGCTGGGACATGTATTGAAATGAAGGAAATCCTCTTTCCTTGGGACAAACTTGGGATTTCTTACCACCCTCTCCTCTAATTGCTGGACCCTAAATGTTTTGCAACGTGTCTTCTGAAACATGTTGGTTCAAGGGGTGTCTGGCCAGCAACGTGGGTGAAGCACTGGATTCTTGACCTTGGGGTCGTGAGTTTGAGCACCCTGTTGGGTGCAGACCTTACATCAATCAATCAATCAATCAATCATCCATCAAACAATCAATCAATGGAAACAGTTGCCTCGAGAACTATGCTTGTTGTTATTGTTATTATTTAATTTTGAACTCGCTCTGATTTTATACCCAAATCGCTTCCCATAATTTGGGTGTGATTGACGCTCTCATGTCCCAGCTCTGTATGGAAACCCCTCACTGTGGCTGTGGGCTCTCTGTGAAAAAATGGGGGACCCCAAAGATGGAAAACGTCGTGTCTTTCCGGCTTTAGGGTATATTGCATTTGCGAGGCATTTCATATTTTTTCCAAATATTTATTTTTTCAAATATTTATTGCACATTTATAGATATGCATACACACCTACCCACATGTATTTGTTTACTATATGGGTTTTGCGGGTGTTTGAAATGACGACGTTTATAGAATACGATGATTTGATTTGGGCGATGTATCATTATCTACGCCGATCGTTGGCCTTGGAGATATAGTCCCTATCAGCGCGGATACGAGGGGCTCAGTTTCTCACCTTGGCTTTCTCCTCCATGGGGTGCAAATCTAGAAAGAATGAGCTTCCCTAGAGCTTTCTGGAACGTTCAGTGCTTTCTCACAGTGACGTACGTAGCTACGGGATCATCAGGCATTTACGTCTTCAGCGTATCTCTGATTTCCTTCCTGGGCGGGGAGAGTGCAAATGGATTTTTCCCAAATGCCTAATTCATTGGACAAAACGAGCTGTCAGACAACATCGCTTCCCCTTCACGGCAGACTTCTGACTTCTTCTCAATTTTGTGTTCCCTTGTGCTTCCGGATCTTTCCGTTCTGACCCACGTGTACCTGCCCCCCAGATTGGAACTTACAGCTTTGATACAACATCCGTCCACCTGCTGCCTATTCTGGTTCAAGATGTCCGATTCAAATGCCCGATTTCACCCGCTAATAGGTCCCTTTGTTTGCAGAACGTTGGTTGCGTTCTTCCAAATTCCTGCTTTGAATGCCTTTTTGAGAAGGACCCGTCCTCCCTACAACCACAGACAGAAACAGGAGCGTTGGAAAAATCTCTCCTCTCCACCATGCATGTGGCCGGATTTCCCACCTACTCTGAAGCACTGTCATTTTTGGTTTTTTGGTCGTATCTCAGGCACTTTGGTAAGTACTGCGTGGTTCTTGTGACGGCACCTCCAATAGTGGTTTTAGGTCTTGTAGTTGGGGATTGGAACCGAGTCTCCCGTGCCTCACGGAGCTGGAGGTTTCAACTAGACAAAGTTGCCTCCTGAGCCTAGCTTTACTTCAGGACAAGGAGAATGGTATGTAATTTGGGGGTGGTGGTGGGTTCATGGTGTCCCCCCAAATTAATGTCTATGCAGAACCTCAGAATGGGACATTATCTGCAAATAAGGTCTTTGCAGATGAAGGGAGGGATGTGAAATGAGCTCATCCTGGATCAGGGTGGTCCTCAATCCAAGGACAGGTGTCCCTGTAAGAGACAGAAGAGGAGACACAGACACAGAGGAGAAGCCACATGAAGATGGAGGCAGACATGGGAGGGACACGGCCACCATTCCAGGGACACCTGGAGCCCCAGAAGCTGGAAGAGGCAGGAAGGATCTCCTTGGAGCCTCTGAAAGGAGTGTGTCTGTCCTGCCTGGATCTGAGTAGTCCTGCCCCACCTGGATCTCAGACATCTGGTCTCCAGAGCTGGGGGAGCATAAAATCCTGTTGTTATAAGCTCCCCCAGTTTGGGGCCCTTTGCTATGACTGCCCTAGGAAATCAAGTCAGCAGTTGTGCAGAATGCTCTAAATGACAACGTTGTCCCTGAGATCCCCTCTTGCGTCCTATCTCTCTGATGCAGGAAAACAAGAGCCCTGGTCTGAGCCTGGACCCAGCCTGCCCCTTTGATGTGGGGACCCTTATTTTCAAAGGGAGACAGAAGAGCCCTGGCAACTAATGACAGTGAGAGGCCAGCACCAACCCAAGCCATATGGAGAAAGCTTTCAGGTCCACATGCAGAGCCGTCCCCAGGCTTCATAGCCACTGGATCGTGGCGAGGAAGATGGGCTACATTAGCCGCACGGCCGCCCACCCTGAATCCAGGCTCCCCACTGGTAATGCTCTCACGAGCAGCTCTGGTTTTCATGAAGTCCCATCACAGAGCATCCTTCTGTCTCAGGAACATTCTTCACACCTCAAGACAGTTGGGCTCACGGACCCGATGGAGTGTTTGGGACAATGCTCCAAAACCGAGTCTCCAGGAGCAGCCCATGTTTCAAGAGGTTCTCAAGAGGAATCTCTATGCAACGATAGCTCTACAGTGAGGTTTGAATTGCAGCAGAGCAAAAACACGCCCCACACACTTTTCGGTTCTGTCCTTGGGGGCTGTCAATTAAACCGAGAGGATACATTTCTAAGAGGAAAGATAAAAAGAGTTGATTGAGGCATTAGCGTGCATGTACAGAGGAGAATTCAGTGATGAGTATAGAGAAGGCAAAAGCATTCTCTTCCCACCTTGGCCTCTCTGGGTGGGGTCCTGTCAATGACGCTGGCTACAGATGTATCGATAAGAGGAAACCCGAGTAGAAGTTTTTAACGTTACATCACACTTGCACACGGGAGTATCCAGGGATGAGTAACTCCAAGGGGAGGTTAGAACGGGCTTATATACTTTTTCAGGGTAAACGAAGGCAGAGGGATTTTGGATTCCTATGCTAGGAAAGCAAGTTATGGGAAAGTGACCAGGATAGGACAGTGAACAAGGGTGTTTCGTAGTATTTGTTATGCAGATTCAAATCTTTACCTCCTCTATCGATAAGGGTTGTAAAGAGGGGGTCATTTTCCAGGTGGGGGGCAGGAAGAGCTCTACAAGGGGACATTTCGTTTATAAATGTGAATTTTCTTTATAGAAAAGGGTGCCCCATTCCTAGAGCATCTCCTGCTTCTCCTGGTTCTCAGCATCCTTTAAGCTCAAAATAATCCACATTTTGGGGGCAGCATGTTGGGGTCCCTGTCACAGGTGCCTGATTGTATGGCTAGAATCGGGGGTGTCTATACCCTCCTAACAGGTGGCAGAGTGGAGTGGGGAGAGAAAGCCCTTACAGGAACACAAATGACTTTTTGGACCTGTCAGTGGGTTTTCTGAGATTAAAGATCAGGTAAGAGGCGTTGCAATGATGTTGGGCTAGACACACCTGAGTCGTCTTTGCATCTCCTGCTGGGCCATAAAGTGGCCTGGACAAGGGGTTTGGGTGGGTCTTACTGATTTCTGCAGGCCTGGGTGGAGACCCAGACGGAAGAGGAATTTATGGAATTCGGCTTCCCAGGGGCTGCGGCTTTGTGTCTGAGGGAGGGAAGCTCCCTGAAGAAGACTTCTTTCTTTGTGTCTGGGCCTTCAGCTCAAAATAATCTTGACACCAGCTCTGGGGCACAAAAGGCAGAGGGAGGGGGACAAAAGTGAAGCCATGAATTCTGGGGGAAACGTGTTTGGGGTTTCTTTGAAAAGCCACAAACACAAACCTCTCTGTGGAGTGTTGTTTTCGCTCCTCTGCAGGAAGGCGGGGTCACGTGACCCTTGGTGCCTGAGGAGGGGGCGGGGCGGCCTGACTTCCCGCCCGCAGGGGACAGAGGGACACAGAATTCCACACTACATAAGCTCCTTCCTCTCAAAGGCACATGGGACAGGTGTACCAAAACTATGCCAAACCGCCCCCAAATAAAGAAACACGAGTCTGCCCACAACAAAATGATCCCATAGCATTAAGAAATATCTATGGCACGGTTATGCTAAAACTAGGCCAAATCGTCCCCAAACACAAAAAAGATAATTCTGCCCATAACCAAAAGACAACATAAAGAAGATATATGGGACAGTTGCTCTAAAATTATGCCAAACTGTCCCCCCAAATTAAAAAAAAAGATAGTTCTCCCCGTAACAAAATAATCGGATAGTATTTAAAAAATATATATATTATATATATATTTATATATATATAATATATCTCCCATATATATTATGGGACAGTTGGACTAAACTATTATCCTCCAAATTAAAAAAAAAAGATAATTCTGCCAATAACAAAATGATTGCATCACATTAGAAATATATATGGGACCGTATAGCATTATATATATATATATATATATATATATATATATGGGACAGGTGCGCTAAAACAATGCAAATCATTCCCCAAATAAATAGATAGTCCCACCAGTAACGAAATGATCGCATAGCATTAAAAAATATATCTATTTATGACCGATGTGTTAAAACTATGTGGGATCATCGCCCACATAAGGAAACATATTTCTGCCAGGGACAAAATGATGGGGTAACATTAAAAGTAAAACAAAATTGTTTTATTAAAATAAAAGCAGCGGGATTCTCTGGTGCCGCTGCTCACCGTGAGACCAAGAACTACTTTAGAAAGACAATGGAAACATCATGAGTGGTTTCGGGCAAATTCCTGCAGGAATTGGAGTTTTTTCCCCCTCCACCCCAAGGCTTAAAATAATCCCAGGGAGACACCCCCCCCCCCCCTTTCTCCGTCTGGGGGATGCAGGGATGCAGGGTTCTTTCTCCAAAGGCCACGGGTCCCCTTGTCACCCCTGCGCCCCCTCCTGTCAAAATGTGCCCAATGCAGGCAACTGTCCCTGGCTCTCATCAGTCTCTGGGGCCCCAGTCCAGAGTGTGTCCCTCTGCATTTCCCGAAACTGGAGGTTTGCATTCCCAACTTGTCAGATGCCGCGGAAAGGGCAGCTGGAATTCTCGCCAGCGTCCGATGGGTCTTTAAAACGCAGACCGTCTTCATTTCCCTGCGTCTGTGACGCTCCCTCTGGGTTTTGAAGTGTTCCGGGTGGAAGGTTCTTCCCGTCTGCCCTCAGAAGTGTTTTCTTAGGTCCTTCATTTGATGCTATCCTAAACACGATCTTTTCTGTTACATTTTACCTCTCCTTGTTTCTTTTCTTTTCCTTTTTGGCGAGTGTGTAGAATGATGGATATTTTGTATATTGATTCTGTATTTGGTTCTTGGGTGATATGCTCCCTCAGTCGTCCATGTTTCCTTTTTTTCTTTTCTGTCTTTCTTTTTAAAAACATTTTATTTATTTATTTGACAGACGGAGATCACAAGTAGGTAGAGAGGCAGGTGGCAGGAGGGTAGGGGTGGGGGGAAGCAGGCTTCCTGCTGAGCAGAGAGCCCTATGCGGGGCTCCATCCCAGGACCCCGATATCATGACCTGAGTCAAAGGCAGAGGCTTAACCCACTGAGCCACCCAGGTGCCCCCAGGTTTCTTTAATATTATTGCAAAATCGTCTAGACAGGCAACGATCGATCAGCTCATTAATTATCATTCTGCTTCTTGTCTACTGCTACCAACTTTCTAGTTCTTGTCCCTTTTATGTTTCTGATATCACCAACTTGTTCCTTCTATCTTTCTTTTTTTTTTTTTTTTTTTTTGTCTCCAGTCAGCGCGGCAGGAAGGTTGCCAATTTTGCCAGTTTTCTGGAAAAACCAAACTTTACTTGCCTTTTTTTTTTGTCTTCCTTACTTCCTGCAACCCACAGTGTTTGAAAGAGAACTGTCCTTGTCCTCAAATTCAGAGGCCATTGAAACACTTATTTTCCCCCATTGTGATTTCTTTTTCTTTTCTTTTTTCCATTGTGGTTTCTTTATCCTCCGAATGTAAATGTGTGCTTTCGATGTCCACACATGTGGGCTTTCCTGGTTTTCTGTTTCTTAGTGGTTTCTGGGATAACTTGATTGCTTTCGGAGAAGACACGTTATTGGATTGTAGACTTTTTGGATGTATTGAGATTTACTGGATGGACCTGCATATGGTTATAGGGGAAGACAGACTTTCCTTCCATCCTACTTGATTCCACAATAGGTCCTGGTCATAAACAGAAAAGGGTCATGTTTATAGGACAAAGGGTGAACACATTTATGTGTGGTCACTATTACAACTCCCCTAAAAAAGCAGATAAATTTGAGGATGTAGACAGCCTTTTAGTAGGGGAAGTGGAGGGCGTGTGGGTGTTTCGGGGAAGAACAGGGGATTTTACAGACAATGACTTGTGTCCTTGGAAGAACAGACAGGGGGTGTGATGGTTTGTGACGGAGTCTGTCTGGCTGTGGGATCCACGTACGTGACCTCTGTTGAGACAGTGTCCATCCTCCTAGCTGACGATGCCCCACCAGGGCGTTGCTGACAATTGGTTCCCTTTTGGGGGAACGGGAGGCAGGTAAGTTCAGAGACAAAGTCTCTGCACCTCTCTCCTGCACCTGCTAGCTTCAAGAGCCTGAAGCTCAAAATAAACAGTATGATAAACACCCACCGTCTGGGGCCAGGGGCTCGTCTCCAAACTCCCCCATGATCCAGCATGGTAAATTCTTTTATGCCCGAACGAGAATGTGAACCCTCGAATCCTTAGCGGTACTGAAGACAATCACCAAGGCAAAAGGCCCCTGTTTTTGGCCCCGGGGGTCTTCTCCTGGATGGAGCCATGTTAGCCCCAGGGTCACAGCTGTGGGTGGGCCGGTGCAGGTGGGTTCGGCTAATGCCAGCAAACACCGAGCCGTGTGCAAACAACCACAGGAAAAATCTCCACGGCGTAAACACAGCACCCTGAACCGCTGCTTCAAAGATTGAGGGCATGAATGCAGCCCTGGGGAGACCCAGTTTTAGGACAGGTCAGGGCATGGCTCCGGAGTCCCTCATGGATGTTGAAGTGGAGAGCGTTTCTGATTTCAGATTTCCCATGGAAGGTCCCCATGCAGAGACCCTCAGGCTCAGATCAAGGATGACATTCTTCTGCAGGGCACCCTTGTCATTTGAAAATTTCACTGTGGGGGGTGCCTCGTTGACTCTGTCTGGACAGCATCCCACTCTTGATCTTGGGGTCATGAGGTCAAGCCCCACTTGGGTGTACACATTACTTAATAAATAAAACTTAAAAAAAATTGAAAGATCATTGTGAGCCACTCCCCACCCCTTGCCCCCTATCACTGGAGGTGATTTGGGATTGTTCAAAAAGTCAAATTTGCAGGAATCCTCAGTCCACAGTTAGAGACAAAGTCTAAAAGATAAAGCAGGCGGTGCACTTAAAAAATACCTTTTATTTTGAGATAATTTGAGATAACTTACTTTCAGAAAAGTTGCAAGAATATTAGAACTCACACACATTACTCAGATTTACCAAATGATGTGCATTTTGTCATATCAGTGTGTCTGTGTGTGTATAATGCCTTTCAGCCCGCAAAAGGGGAAATCTCCAGGAAGCAAAAGCATTTTATCATTTTTTAACTATATGCCACAGTTTTATATAAATTATATGAACATATTCTAGACATGGTGGGAGGGAGGTTAGCAAAAATGTCAAAAAAGGGATAATTTAAAAAAAAACAGGTTTATTTACAGAAAGGGGAAAATATTTGCAAATCATATATCTGATCTGGGGTTAGTAGCCAAAATATATAAAGAACTTATACAACTGAACACCAAAAATACAAATAACCCAGTTGAAAAATGGGCAGAAGACATGAACAGACACTTCTCCAACGAAGACATACAAATGGCTATCAGACACATGAAAAAATGTTCATCATCACTAGCCATCAGGGAGATTCAAATCAAAACCACATTGAGATGCCACCTGACACCAGTTAGAATGGCCAAAATTAGCAAGACAGGAAACAACGTGTGTTGGAGAGGATGTGGAGAAAGGGGAACCCTCTTACACTGTTGGTGGGAATGCAAGTTGGTGCAGCCACTTTGGAGAACAGTGTGGAGATTCCTCAAAAAAATGAAAATAGAGCTTCCCTATGACCCTGTAATTGCACTACTGGGTATTTACCCCAAAGATACAGATGTAGTGAAAAGAAGGGCCATCTGTACCCCAATGTTCATAGCAGCAATGGCCACGGTCGCCAAACTGTGGAAAGAACCAAGATGCCCCTCAACAGATGAATGGATAAGGAAGATGTGGTCCATATACACAATGGAATGTTATGCAGCCATCAAAAGAACTAAAACCTTGCCATCTGCAAAGCCAAGCAATCCTGAAGGCTCAACTCATGTTAGCCCAACTCACACAGACCTGAAGTGCACAGCCTCTCGGGAAAGGACATGGATGGAACTAGAGGGTATTACACTCTGCAAGGTAAGTCCAGTCCTGCATGAGCTCACTTTTAGGTGGCATCTAAAATCATCAAGCTCACAGAAGCAGAGAGCAGACACGTGGTCTCTAGGCACTGGAGATGTAGAAATGCAGAGACGTGGGTCAGAGCCACATGCTTCCAGGGATAGGATGAACGAGTCTGGGCATGGGGATCATGGTCAGCAAAGCTGGGTTGTGAGACTCAAAGCTGCCAAGACTCTAGATCTGAAATATTCTCAGCACCAAATTAAAAAGAAGAAGCAGGTAATTATGGGAAGTGATGAATATGTGGGGCAATCTCACTGTGGTCCCCGTTGTGCACCATACAAACACACCAGCTTTTCATGTCCTACGTCTTAAACTCACACAGAGTCTCCTGTCGATTGTATCACAATTAAGCAGGAAGGAAAAGGCAAAAAAAAAAAAAAAAAAAAAAGAGAGAGAGAGAGAGAGAGAGAGAAAGAAAAAAGAAAATTTGTAAAAAGTCATCGAATCTTAGAAGGTAAATGGCACCCATGACAAGCCTTTTTGGCTAACACGTCTGTGGCTGTTTGTGCTAAGATCGAGGTTTTCTAACAACACAATCAATCAAAATTTCCAAATGGGAAATTCAATGTTGATGGAACACCCCCGGCCTTCTTGAACTGTTACCAATTGTCCCGATAACGTGGTTTCTGACATTTTTGCCTCCATGGCTAGGATCCCCTCTGGGGCTACATGTTGCATAGGCTGAGCACTTTCTTCTCCTTTGTTCTGCCAGAATCCTGCTTTTCTTTTTGCTTTTTGAGACCCTGACATTTTCATTTATTCATTTCAAAAGTTATTTGGTGTGGGGTGGGGGTTGGGTGGGGATAAAACTTAACAGGAGATCTACCCTCTTCAGAAATTGTGAAGGTGCCTCGTTGTTCTGCAGATGTTTGGAAATAACCCATCTCCTGGAATTGATACTTTATTTCATGGATGAATGTCTCCACCACACCCATGGCAATCACTACTCCATGGTGATTCTACAAATTTGACTCCTTTTTTTTTCCTTTTAGTTATTTTTTTAGAGAGACAGAGAAAGAAGAGGGAGAGAGAGAAGACTCTCCAGCTTTCTCCAAGAAGGAGACCTTGTGATCGTCGACCGTGTGTGTCTGCCTCTGGGCCCCACGAGGGGAAGTGATGCAAGCCAGGTTTGGGAGGCCACGTTCTCATACCGACATTTTCCTTAAAAACAACTCAGACCAGTTATTCTGTTATTTTTGTCTATTATGCCTTTCCGCTATTGTGATGCTTGTTACCGGTTATAATACCGGATGGCTGTCTCAGGCCTGAAGGGTGGATTTCTGAATCAGGATTCACCCCCATAGAGGGACTGTCCCCTCAGACCTTATGGACTCAGCAATCTGATTTCGTCTCAATTCCCAAGGCCAAGCAATCCTGAAGGCTCAACTCACATTAGCCTGACTCACACAGACCTGAAGTGCACAGCCTCTCGGGAATGGATCAGTTCATGTACATGGGTAGCATGGCATGGAACAGTTTTCTCTGTCCCGATACCATGCGACAGAGACACCCAACCAGTGGCCAAGGTCATGTGGCAGGTACGGCCTTAAGATTTAGGGATGGATTTGGGTGCTCTCCCCAGTGATGGGAAGGGAGTGCTGAGTCCATGTGCCACAGCTGAGTGATGGTTTGTGCTCAAGTCTCCTGCCACGGAACCTCCCTGTCAATGCCACAGCCCATGGAGGTCAGTGTGGGCTCAATGCTCCTATCACAGGGATGGCCTCCTATGGGCATAAGGTCTTTACCTGCCTAGGAGCGGCCACAAGTGCCAGGGTTCATTCCCTGTGCCCTCCAGTGTCCACACCACTCTCCTCCAGGAAGGCCATCAGATTTCTGCTTACCTACACGCCACCATCACAAACTCTCAGGCACCCACACACTCACTCACCCATCCCTAAGGAGAGAAATGCCAAGGATCCCGGAGGGGGTGGGCATGGCGTTCCAATGATCCCAGTAGGACCACCCGGATTCTCACTTCTGGGATGCTCCTCGCACATGGTGGCTGGGTACCAGGAACCCAGTACCCCTTCCTCCATGCATGCAAGGCGGGGGAGATCCAGTCACCTTGGACCGAACCCCAGGATCACTAGGGGAGTGACTTCAAGAAAGTTCAAACTTGGGCTTTCATTTGTGCCTGGGGAGACAGATATTCAGGGAGAAAGAGGGAAAAATAAGAGCAAAGATGAACAGGGGGTGGCAAGGTTGGATGCCGCTGCTCTGTATTATCTTTCCTTCCATTAATATTAGGTTCTGTCCTTGGGGCATGCAAATTAAACTGACAAAAGGCGGATTCGTAAGAGAATAAAACTGATTTACTTACACGCATATACACAGGAGTTTCCAGAGAAATTTGACTCAAGGATGCAGTTAGAATTTTGGGTTTATATACCATGTTAATATGGAATGAGGAGGGACAGAGGGCATCTCAGAAGACAAAGGACTCTTTAGAAGGGGGAGAGAAAGGGAGAATAGCTACTTAGAAAGATGAGTGGGTTGCTTGGACAATAAATAGGAGATATGATATTTGTATAACAATGTTGTCTGCGTGTGGTGCTGACCCCTGATCTCCCAGAAGAGATTAGAGCTTCTCCTGGGACTGCGTTTAGGGCACTTGCGTTTCTGGGGGTGGAAGCCTGCTCCCAGACAGGTGAGGACGTTGAGAAACTCAGATGCTTTCAGCTCAGAATAATTTGTACCCCACCACCGTGGCTCATTCTGGACCCCTTCCCTATCAGTATAATAATCCATATTAAGCACCGATTCAATAGCTATATTACCATTGTATATTAATAACAATATATACTATTGATAAATAATAAATAATAATTATATTAAACTATAATAATTTATATTATATTAAAATATATTTTATATAAAATATATATAGTATATATTAAATATATAAAAATATACATATATAAATATATAAATATATTATATTATATTATTATTATATTATGTTATATTATATTATTATTATATTATTTATATTATATTATATTATATATACACATATAAATATATTTATATATTTATCTATATATAAAATATAAATAAAGATATATAAAAATATATTATATATAAAATATATATAAATATAATATATATATTTATATAAATGTATAGAAATAAAATATAAATATATAATATATATAATATATAAAATATATAATTGTATTAAAAATATAATAATAAAGAATTAACAAAGACGGCAGCGACAGCTCATTCTGGACACTGTCATCCTCACGGACGTGCTCGCCTCATAGGGACAGATGTGTCCCCGTGAACGTGAGCCAGTGCGTCCCAGCACCCGCATGCCCCACACCTGGGGGACGTCCTCTCTCCCGGTGCACGGCGCAGGGGGAGGGGCGCAGAGAGCATCCGGTATCACAACCCATGATCGGGGGTGCCTGGTGGAATTTCAACACAGGCCACGTGACACCACACCTGTGTCAGACCCCCAGGTCTCGGCCCCACTGCCCAAGTTCTGAGGACTGCAGCTGGGCATGTGAGTCTCCATCAGGTGCTGCTGTGCTGGGCTTCCCAAGCCGGACCCTCTTCTAATTTATTCTCCCATTTCCTGACCCGGCTTCCCGCCCCCCAGCCCTCGCCCCCAGCCCTCACCCCCTCAGAGGGGAGGGGCCGTCTCTCTGTCCTGGTCTCAGATGGGGGGCTCCGTACCAGCCCTCCTCCTGGACCCCTGACCCAGAAGGCGCCTGCAGGAACAGTCTTTGTTTTCTTAGCCCTCTGGCCCTGGGGCGGGTCACCACATGGGCGGGGCGAGTCTTCTCTGCCCCCAACAGTTGGCCACACTTGCTTTGTGCCTTGCCAGATTCTGAGCATGTCAGGGTGGCTTGCGGTCCCCCGGGTGCACGCTCCAGATGGTGGGAAGCTTGTTTGGATGTTCCTGGGAGTCCAGCGGTCTGTGCACCGTCTCTCCTTCCTTGTAAAGCCTGGAGCTGTCTTTGCTTTCAGATATAAGTTCCTTCTGGGGGAAGGGGGTGCATTTTGCTGAGTCCCGTGCTCGCGTTTTGTGCCTGGGGGCACAGTGACCTTTGTGAGTTGAGTCTGTCTGGGAAAGGACAGACATGTGCATGCATCCGTATCTCTCCGCCCAGGCACGCCCATGCATTCACAACCCCCTCATCTTCCCAGAGGAAGAGCAGCTCCTGTGTTCCCACCTCAGCCTATGGCCTCCTCTGAGCTCGTGCAACAAGCACGGGGAAACATGCGCTGTGGAGAGCAGCAGGCAGGATTCCCCCGAGCTTGAGGAGGAAACATGCGAACCAAAATCTTGCCCTCCGAGCACACGCCTTCCCCACGCAGACCCCGGCGGTGTCCCCAACCTCCTGGAGGTGGGATACGTATGCGGGATGCCCCAAATCGGGCCGCCGAGATTGGAAATGATCAAGAGTCAAGAAGCCTATTTTGTTAGTAAGCCCGATTCTAGAGGTAATGAAGGTATAAGCATCAACGTCAAAACTCGATCATTTATACACAAGACCCCTTCATGCAAGAAAGGGAAGTCTGAGCTGGCCCACTTGCAGTATTTGTTAAGCAAATAAAATATAAAACATTAGATATAAATAAAATATATATGTATTTATATATATTTATATATAATATAAAACATTAGATAGACGTGTTTCTACTTAAGTGCATAGGATGAAATACTTTTAGTCCTGCTATTTATTTCTACCTCGATGTGTAAGATTAAGGCGCATCGTCTTCTGTCTTCAGTTTCTACCTAACTGCACAGAATGAGATATATTTAATTTTAGCATTCATTCCTGTTTCTCTGCATAGGATTAGATACATTTGTATCCCATTATTTGTTTCTACTGAGGGTTCTACGGATGGATACATTGTATCCTGCTTTTCCTTTGTCCCTGGATGCCTAAGGTTAGATACATTTTATGCTACTATTTCCGCAGTCAGGTAGCTGTGTCTGCAGAACGATGTCCTTTGCAAAGTCAGGGGCGGGTAATTTCTGCAGCAATGGGCATGGCACAGGCCTTAAGCATGGTAGGTGGGAAGGATTTTGCTTGCTGATGCTGGGGGAGGGTGGGTGTTGGTTGTGGCCTGGGTGTGGGCAGCAGGTTCGGAGGAAGGTGCTCAGAGTTTTGGTGGCTGAGTTTGGACTGCACAGCAGGAGCTGGATCTGTGTCTCCATTCCCCTGTGCACACAGAGTCATGGCTTGGGGAGTGTCTCCACTCTCTGAGCAATGATGCCCTCCCTTTCTGTAACCCTACCTCATTTCAGCAAAGCACGTGCTTTACATACACGTAAGTCTGCATTTGCGTCCCCTAAAGGGGCCTCCAGCAGACAAAGCCGGTCCCCTGACTAGAAAACAAAAATTATCTCATAATGGCTGAGACTGATTTTTATATCTTTATTTTTTTGCTCGAGCTCCTGAGTTTCAATCCAGCTCGCCTCTCTCCCTTTAAAATCCGGCTTTCTCTGATAAAAAGCGCACTTTTCCGGACAACGGCCTGCAAAGACAGTTTCATGCATCAAGGCGTTACCTATAAGTCTGCAAGCAGGGGAATGCGAAGGTCTCCCTGCCTTCCACAAGATGGCCCTACGGGCCTTCAGGAACGGGAACATCTGTCTGGATCCCGTGAAAACAGGAAGGAGAGACGGAAGGCGTCCATTTATGGCGAACCCCAAAGGAGCAAGACGTTTCTTTCAGGTGCCGAAATCTGGAAACAAGGTGCATCGCACCAGCACGGCCACCTCTCTGCCCTTGGAGGGGCAGTCTCGGGGGCAGGCAGCTGCATTCAGCCCAAGATCACTCCGTGTCCAGTCGCAGAAGCAAAGCAAGCCTTGTGCGAGAGCTCTGCTCCGCGTTGGCACGTGTCCCGTGAGCATTTGCAACACGGCACGCACACAGAATACAATGTACCTACAATTTACCTCCTTCCTGCAGGATCCCAGAGGCGCCTTCAGAAGTGCCTGGACGCACGCTGCCCCGCTGGGCAAACACAGGTTTCGGAAAACACACATGTGCAGAGGAGAAAACCCTAAACGTCCCCGAGCCAGACGCTGGCGTACCTTTGCAGGTAGAAGCGTCTCCTGGCCTCCTCCCTGAAATGGAGCGGGATGCTAACGGGCTTGGTTGGTGCGGCGATCCCGGCAGTCCTGGGACAGACATCACACACTCACACACACACACAGAGATGCATCCCATCCGGGGCTTGCCTTCCCCCATGGCCGTCTGAACAGGTGGGCTGGCTCCCTGCTCCCTGCAAGGTGTTAAGTCTGCAGGTAAGTCTGGCCAGATCGGTGACGCCTGAAACGGGGCCAGGACTTAGGACACAGCTTGTCTCCCTGCAGACAAGGAGCCCGTCTTCAACATGCATGCTTGGGAGACTTCCACTCACGGTCCCCAGGCCTGTTGGTCCTGGAAGACTGCCTGGAGGGAGAGGCAGGAGCCCTTTGCTGTTGACCTGGGCAGCAGCGCTGCACCGTGAACACCTACGAGATACGGGAAACAGTCCACGGTGCTTTGTAGGAGGTGCGGACGCCAAGGGAGCCTCCAGGAAGACACAACCTGCGCGGGGGCGTCGGGGTGCACTTGGAAACCAGGGGCAACGCCTTTGGTTCTTCTGTGGGCTTCACGGTTGATTCCAGCAGCGGGACACGGAGCCCAGCTGGCTCCTTGAACACCGGCCACGCTCCCCGCACGCCACTGGGTGGCAGCAGGTGTCCGCGGCTTCTCAGAGCACGGCCGGATTCCGGGGACACGAGCAGGAAACACGGTGCCCTGGGCTCCCGGCTCAGACCACGGACAGGAACCATAGACAGAGTGCCCCGTGATAACCCATCCCACGCCGACGCCCGTCTCTTCCTTGTGGCAGAGTCCCCGTCGGGGCGTCCCTTTCCTGGTGGCAGATGGCATGTGGGTCCCAGGTGGGACCAGCCACGTCCCAATATAAGCATAGGCGGGTGGTGGTGGGGGTGTGTACCAGGAAGGAAAGTGACAGGAGGGAGCAGGGAGATGCCCTGAGGGCTTCAAGGTCACTCGCGGGAGTTGGCTCTAGCTGGTGAGTTAACCAGGCTTTGCACCCAGTTTGACAGAAGCAGGATGCACTTGGGGGTGACCGCGCCCCCTTCCCCCACCCAAATCCTGTGGACGGCCCAGAGCACGGCGGTCACCTGCTTCTATGCAGATGGACGGACGCCTCCTCCCACTGCCTGTGCCCTCCTTGACCTCGCCCTCTGTCCCCCAAGCCTTTCTGCAGGGACAGCTCGGGGGGCAGAAGCACCCCTTGGGCCCAGCAGCAGGGGGGTGGGCGGACCCCCAGGTCTGTGGGCATGAGTCCACCACCGGGGGGGCTGCTGCAGTCAGGAAGCAAGACCTCCCCCAGCCGAGGGTCCTGCTGGCCGGGGGCACGCATGTTGCACGCATCGTTTTGCAAGCGTGATTGAAACAGGCCCCTTTTATGGGGACAACCGTTGGCTCCGGGGGGAGAGGAACAGCCAAGAGGCTTCCCCAGAGCGCGCGTCCCCATCCCTGCTGCTGTGGGGCCATCGGTGCCGTCCTCCTCCCCGCGCTGAAGTGAACGCACGATAGGAAACTGCAAAGACGCCCCGGATCGGGAACCACGACATGGCGACCCAACGGAACTTTCCAAGACACAGGAAACTCGCGATGGGGTCAAGTCTCACCAAACCCATCCTCAAAAATCACGTCAAACCCCAGGGCACCCCGTGTCTGCGTGCGCGCTGGCGTCATCCCAAACCTCCTCGTTGTTGGCTGGACAGTCCCCAGTGCTCGAGGGCGGGCCATTGACCTGCGCGGTCAGGGCGCAGTGGCACCCGCCGTGGCCCCGGTTCTAAAACTCGGGGCGCGATGCGATTTACGCGATGCCGGGACACCCATCAGGGGTCAGACCCCAGAGGCGGAATTTGCAGGTCTGTGATTTGTGAGCGCCTTAACCGTGTCCTGCCAGGACAGAGCTGGTGATGGTTCCGAGGTCCCCGTGGAGGCGTTTTGGGGACGCTGATGTGCGGGCATTTTTGGTTCCATGTTCTCTCCCTTCAGCGGTGGGGGCCACTCGCCCCTGTTCTGAGCACGTGCAGACGCAGCGTCTGGGTGGGCGCGAGGCAATGTGGGCCGCAGGTGTGCGGGGCCGCGGGAGGAGCCGGGGGCGGGCAGGTGCTCGGGTCACGGCCATCCCACTGCCTGCGCGGGGACCATTTTCCTCTAGATAATAGGGCTTTGTGCAAAGCGGAACCCGGGGGAAGCCGAACGCCTCAAGCCCGGCGACGCGCGTCCGGCTTTCCCAGTCAGACAATGCCCGGCCTGAGCGCGGCCGCCGGCATTCTTCAAAGGGCCCAAGTTCGCACGGGAAGAGGGATGGTTTGTGTTATTCGTAAGTAGGATTTTATTGCCTCCCGAGGGCAACATTAATGTAGGGGTTGTTCTTTGTACGGTGAGCGATATGACCCGGGAAGTCCAGAGAAAGAAAAGAACCTAGAGAGTGCATTCCGCTCTCAATTCTCTCTCTTTACTTCTTTCTTTCTTTTTTTTAAAACGCTGGTAAAATATTTATAGTGTGAAATTTAACGCTTGGAAAGCGCAGGGCCCTGTGGCATCAGCTTGCCCCACATTGCTCTGCCGCCGCATCTACCCGGCCTGAGCGCGGACCTCTCCATCGCCCCACACGGAAGCTCCGCGCCCGTTCAACATTTTTTGATTTTTTTTTCACTTTTCTTTAAAGCTTTTTAAAAAAAAGATTTTATTTCTTTATTTGAGATAGAGCGAGAGAGAGAGAGCACAAGCAGGGCAGCCGAAGGCAGAGGGAGAAGCAGGTTCCCCGCAGAGCAGGGAGCGCGATGCAGGGCTCGATGCCAGGACGCGGGGATCATGACCCGAGCTGAAGGCGGATAGACCCTTCACCCACTGAGCCACTCAGGCGCCCCTTAAAACCTTTTTATAAAAGTCTTTCCATTAAAACCATTTTAAAAATCTTTTAAAAATTATTATTATTATTATTATTATTATTATTATTATATTATATATATGATGAAGAAATATATCCAGGAAGGAAAATTTGCAGGGGAAGGTCGGTGGTTGGATTCAGTTTAAATGTGTTAAGTTTGGGAATCTAATTTAAACCACGTCCGGGCGGTCATGATGCCAGGGTCCTGGGTTCGAGTCCCGCATCGGGCTTCCCCAGGGGAATCTGTTTCTCCCTCTACTGCTCCCCCTGCTTGTGCTCTCTCTCTCGCGCGCGCGCTCTTTCTCAAATAAATAAAATCTTTTAAAAAAATAAATGTGTCCAAAATATGCGGAGAAAGTCGTGGGCAGGGGTGCAGGTTTCCTGCGCAGGAGGCATTGGGGTCGGTGGAGACGCGAGTTTTCCGCGGATGAATCTCTTCGCTGTGACCATGTGGGTCTCCCCTTCCATGACCTCGCACACAGGCTCCGAGTCACTCTGCCTGAAACCGTCCCGCGCGGCTCCAGGGGCAGAGGCCCGGCGGTGCCGCCTGCGGGGAACCCTTCCCGCGCGCTGGGAACACGGTGGAAGCCAGTGCGCGGGCAGGCGTGGGAGAGTGTGAGCGCGACGCGTCCCGTGTCACTGTGTGCACGCGCACGGGGATGCACGACTGCAGAAGGGGCGCACGAGCCGGAGGGGCTCTGCCCGTGGCGGCCAGGTGCCCGCCGTGCGCCCTTGGAGCACCAGCTCTGCCCTGGACCGGCTCTTCCCGCCGCGTCCGTTCACGAGCTCCGCGCACCTGCGATCTGAGCTCATCCGGACTGCAGGGATGCAGCTCCGTCCCTGTCCTTCCAGCCGCGTCCCTTATGCCTTCAGACAAAAGACATCCGGTGCCCTGGGCACACGCCGATCCCCTACCCCAGCCAAATGCAGTGCCTTCTGTCTGCAGGGACTTGCATGATGTGCCCACTCTGGTCCTGTCCCCGGGGCACTGCCTGCAGGGCTCGCCCTCAGTTTGCAGGATGGACAGTCCTCCTGCGCTGGGAACAGCAGGAGGGAACAGAGATGGGGACACCGAGCACATGCAGGGTGCTGTCAGGCCAGGAGAGCCTCACCTGGACGGGCGAACGGGGTGGTGGATGCTGGCAGGGCTGGGGCCTGGCGTCCCATGAATGGACCCTTGGTGTGCATGCATTTGGCCGCTGTAATGGGGAAGATTTGCAGACAGAAAGCATGTCACGGGAACAGGACGGTCGTGTCCCACCCCCTGGAGGTCCAAGCCTTGCACCCATGAACGGACAAGGCTCAGGGTAGGGAGGGGGCCCGGGGTCAATTCGTGTCCATGCTGAGCATGGCGTCGCCCTCCGAGGGCATAGAAAGAGAACCTAGTCATGCACGGCAACTGGGGAGGCTGCCTGTCCTCCCCCCTCCCCGCTTCCTCGAAGCCACAGAAGCCCTTTAAGGGGGGCCCCGCCCTGCGCCGGGCCTCCCGGACAAGCTCCCACTGTTGCCAGTCTCTGCGCCCAGAGCATGACCAGCCAGGACCTGCCTGCCGCCGCCGGCCAAGCGTCATAATTCATGACTTGACCACCGAGGTGGGAAGCCAGGGACGGCATGCGCTAAATAGATTATTGTTGGGGAGAAAATAAATAAAGGAAGTGTTCTATGGTGAGCTTTAAAAAAAAAAAAAAAAAAGGCAAAGGTTGGAGAATATGAGTAAAAAGGAAGCTTTCTTTCCCGAGGCTTTGGTCAGACTTGACGTGCACAGAAATCGCCCTAGATGGGCCGTTTGTTAAGTGGGGAGTTCGCCGCCCCTTGCCCCTGGGTGTAGGGACCGGGCTGGGGGGACAAGGATTATTTCCCAGGTGGTGACCGGGAAGCAGAAGTGGAGTCTGTCCCACCGTGGTGAGAGGCCAGCCGCGTGGTGGTGTTTTCTCCGTGCTGAAACCTCCTCTTAGACCCAGGAGCGGGGAGACAGAGCTGCTGGACCCCGTTCCAGGGCAGTGCAGGCTGTAGGGCATTCATGCTGGTAAAGTACGGCCTGCTGGCTCAACGCGTTTGCAGGACCCGGGAGATAGCAGCGTGGGTCTGGCCTTCTGCTCCCACACCAGAGAAGGCTCTGAAATCGGGGTTCTCCGCTGGGGGCGGTCAGGCTTCCAGGGGACACTCGGTAAAACCTGGACATGTTCTGGGCTGTTGTGGCTGGTGAGGGGACGATCCTACCTGAGTGTGGTGAGTGGAGACCAGAGATGCTGCTCAGCACCCGACAGTGCTCAGGACTCCGCACATCAGAGGGGGATCCAGCCCCAGATGTCAGTACTAGTTGAGGCTGAGACAGCTTGGTCTAGAATGAGAGACTCTCTGTCTGTCTATCCATCCATCCATCCACCCATCCATCCACCCATCCCTCCATCCACCCATCCATCCATCCATCCATCCATCCATTCACACATCCCTCTGTCCTGGTCTAGCATGAGAGACTATCTGTCCATCCATCCATCCATCCATCCATCCATCCATCCATCCATCGTATTTATCTATCATCATCATCTATCATATCTATCTGTATCTATCTATCATCTATCTATCTGTCTATGTCCCTATTATCTATCTACCTACCTACCTGCATAGACAGTGGTTCGACCCTTGGGATGACTCTACCTTCAGGGAACACTGCACATGGGTCTGCAGACAGCTTTCGTTGTCTCCACTGGAGGTAGGAACGTCCTTCTGGCATGTGACAGGTGGATCCCAGAGATCCCACTCAACATCCTACAATACACAACATCCCCCCCCCACCAAGTGGTGCATCCCAAATGCCAACCTCTCTCATGGGGTGATGGTCTAGTTTGGATTGAGCACATCAGAGCAATGAGCACTCGTGTGTTACGGGACACGGTTCTCTTCGCGTGGCTGTGACACTCAGTGTTGAGCAATTTTTGTTTAGAACAAACCCTCCCCACTTCCAGTAGAATCCAGGTTTGCTTTTCTTGATGGACCATGATTGTCACCTGAACGTGGTTTCCACCTGCCATAGTTATTCCCATTGCCAAATGGATCCCTGTAACGTAGATCACAGTACCCATCTTCCTGGCCGCCCCCATGAGAAAAATCACATGCACCATTTGGGGCAAGATGGAAGGGAGAAAATCATGCATAGTTTCAACATGAAAGGAAGGGCTCCCCTCTCCCCCAGAATTTAGACGAAAAAAATACCACTTGCTTGGCCCCCCATGGACGTTAACCTCCCTTTATAAGAAAGGGGAGTTTATGGTGGATGAATAAAGGAGGTGAGTCTGACAAAGAAGACGTCGGGACAGAAGCTTGTGTGCCTACGTCCCCAAGATCCAGGCGGGTTGCGCCGTCGGTACGAGGTAGGGTCTGCTCCCTTCCTTGAAGCTGTGGGGAGGAGCACTCAGACGCACAGTCCCCACACATCCCACTGAATCGCGATGCTCAGGGTGAGCTCTCGGGTTCATTCCCTCCTGCAGACACTCAGGTGCAAGCACACAGGCTCACGGACTTTCGGGAAGAAAGAGGCCAAGATCCAACGAAAGATTGCTGGGACTGGGGAGCCTACGGGCTCCTGGAGACGCACAAACTTTGTACCAATGGCATGAAAACACAGTCACACCATGAAGGGTCTGGGAGCCATGGGTACAGGGAGCTACCTGGGCTGAGCTGAAACGGACTCCCAGAAGATGCCCATGTCCTGATCCCCATGTGGTGGACTGAACGACATTCTCAAAGTTGTGTATGTCCTGATTCATGCATCCTGCACAGAGAATAATGGCCCCAAAACATCCACGTCATGATCCCCACGTGGTGGACAGGATAATGACCCTACAGATGTCCATATTCCAATCCTTGCACGTGGGTGGTACAATGTCCCCAGAGATGACCACATCCTGGATCCCCACGTGGTCGACAAACAATGATCCCAAAGATGTCTACGTTCCGACGACCCCCTCGTGGTGGGCAGAATAGTGTCCCCACAGGTGTCCACATCCTGATCCCCATATGGTGGACAGAACAATGGCCCCAAAGATGCCCACAATCTGTGTCACACTTATAAAGCACTTCAAAGTTTTGAGTGACGTCCACATGCTTTTGGAGAACGGTGGCTAGGTTTTCTTATGAACACAAATGTAGGAATAACAGAACCCGTCCCACAAAAGAACCAGAATTGTTGTGAAATACTGCAAGGATGGAACGGTCTCCTGATTTCATGCTCTTCTTTCCAGTTTACAGCCACTGAATGTGATGGTTAATCTGTCCATTTGCCTGACTGTGGGGTGTCTAGATATTTGGTCTGGAATTATTTCTGGGTGTGTCCATGGGGGCATTTCTGGATGTGACTGGCATTTGGATCTGTGCAGCAGGTGGAGCAGATTGTCCTCTGAATCTGGTGTGTGGGCCTGGTCTAATCAGGTGAAGGGGATGTTGATGTCACTCCCAGAATGTGGGCGGACCTGGTCTTATCAGTTGGGGGGGGGGAAGAGAAGCAGAACAAATTTGGGTGGGCCTGGTCTAATCAGTCGAAGGGAAAAGTTGCTCCCAGAGTGTGGGCAGGCCCGATCTAATCAGTCGAAGGGGGAAGTCCCTCCCAGAGTGTGGGTGAGTCTGGTCTAATCAGTTGAGGGGCCCCTCCCAGGGTGTGGGCGGGCCTGGTCTAATCAGTTGAAGAGAAAGTCGCTCCCAGAGTGTGGTCTGGCCAGGGGCGATGGGTTTCACGGGTGACCTTGGAGACAGCAGAGGGCTTTGCAGACAGATTCACTGTCATCCAATCAGCATCCTGTTTTACGGGCAGTTGAGACTAAGTGCGTAGAAAGGGGGCTCGTATGCATGGACACTTTATGGCCGCACTGGAAATTTACTTAGGAGGAAGAAAGCCCCCTCGTGCCTGGTTCTGGATGTCCCCCCACCCCGTGGACACAAAGAAAGACCGTCTTTCTGGGTCTCATCTGCCCAGCCCATGGTGGCCCATCAGCCCAGAGAACACACGGCTTTGTCAAAATCCCGGACGCTGGACCATCTCCTGCCCTCTGCACCTATCGCAACAAACACGATGTCTCCCATTTTCTGCCTCAATTTTTTTTTTTAAAGAACTTGATGGCTTTCCCTCTCTCATCATCTTGTTGGGGAACAGGACCTTGTCCTCCTCTCCCGCTAAGTGTCTTCTTCCTTTTCTCCATGATGAATATTTTATTATAGAGATAACACTAAGCTACAAATAATCATCCCAGCACGCGCGCCCCGCCCCCTCCAAGCGAGACCGCAACCCAGCACCATGATGGTGCGTTTCCATGATCACTAAGTCAATTATCTGGGTTGCCCCAGACCCGAATTTCTCCCTGAGGGCTAATTTCCTCTTTCTCGAATATGCTTCTAGTACTTACAATCGGGGGAAGTTTCTGTGCTTTTCATAGAAATCTCCTCCACACCTGTTCATGTCTGTAACTCACGTCTCTCGAATGAACCCAACATCAGGGGCTCTTGGGACGACGTGAGTTTCCAGGAGACCTCGGGTTTGCAGTGCCCTGGGTCTGAATGGCCTCTTCCTCCAGGACATGTGGGCGAGGGTCTCTGGGTAGGGTCAAGTAGTCCCGAGTGGGTGACATAAAACAGATATTCCCACCCTAGGTCTGAGCCTAGGCTGCCTCTGGTCCTCAAGGGCTGGAGACTCTCTCAAGAATCAGGAGCGGACCACATTCATGTCATAAGAGCAAGGCCAGGGTTGGGGGTTGAATAGTGGTCCCCAAAACACATGACCATGCAGAACCCAGGGATGGGACACTGCCTGGCTCATGGATCATTACCAAGTGTGTTTGGTGTTTGTGGAAACCATCAGTGGGGTTATGGGAGACGGGACATGGCTCCGCCGAGCTTTCCACCTGGACTTTCCATTGCACAAAGATGATTTTGATGCAGGAAGAGACTGTTTCCGAGTTCTCTTCTCTGGAATGTTCCCATCCCTGCCCGAGGGCCTCCCAAAGTAAAAATCATGGCCATTGTAATGATGTGGTTGCCCACCTGAGTCCCCTGCGTGCAGCATCTTTCCAGCTCCCCTGCTGCAGAAGGCCCAGCCTAAGTAAGGGTCCTCGGGGTTCCAGGATGCCAGGTGCTCAGGATGCCAACACCTCTGCAAAGACAGGGCATCCCACGAGCTGGCCCCCGGGTCCTGTGCACTGGATGGCTCTCTGGGCCATCGAGACCGGGCGTGAGGTCACCACAGGAGATGTTTGCTGGGACACCCCTTGAGTGATGTGCGTCTGCAGCCCCAGGATCCCGTGGCCACAGAGCAGACAGGCTCATTCGCACAGATACTGGCTTGAGTGACACGTCTCCCCACGAACGGGTTTGAAGACGCGTGGGTTAGTGTGAGATAAGTGCAGAACCGTGGGTTAACGCAACTTTGCATCCCTGAGCTCAGTTCATTTGTCATCTTGCTCCACGTGAGTTCCTGGCAAAGCTTGGCCACGGGCATCCTGAAAAGTACATGACCGGCCCCGATCGGGGGCACACGCAAACGACGGGACCTAAGGCGGAATGTGTCTCTCTTCTTAGGGTCTTCAGAAATGCCTGAAGCCTGTCCTTGAATACGGGCATCAGAAGGCAGTTTGAAATCCCCAAATTAAACTAAAACATACACACACACAAAAAACTCCCTTCCCCACCAAAAAAAGAAAACCCACAAAAAAACCCCAAACAAACAAACAAACAACAACAACAAAAAACCTAGAGAAGCAAATAAATCATGTATATGAACGTCAGAAAAAGACTCAGATCTGCTTCTTGAGAGGACAGGTCTGAAAATCAAAATTGGAACTCTGGGGTCACTCTGCCCACATTCCTGTGACATTCCAGATGCTCGGAGAAAAACCCGCGATGTGGGACCTTAGCCACGGAGCTCGGGATCCCCTGCTTTGCAGGATCTCCCAGAAACAGGCAGAGATGTTTGCGTTCCTGAAGACACCTTCTGTGTTCCCGGAATGGATGGTTGCGTTTTTTTCCTTTTCGAAAGACAGATGCTGCGAAATGCTGTCCTCAGAGCCGTTGGGGGGTGGGGGGAGCCAGGTTTGATTTTCTCCTGCAGACTCAGCTCCGCGCACATGGAAAGGTCAGAGACGATGGCACGGAGGGGGCTGCAGAACTTGAGTTCAGGTCCACGGAGGGACCCTGTGCCCCAGACAGGCAGTGCCGCAGAGACCGGCGTCCGTGGAAAACCCTATAGTTGCCTGTCAACTCCTGTCGGTTTATAAGTGCACGAGTCGTGCTCCATGTCGGCCAAGGCATCGCTGAACTTGACGGGGACAGACCGGGGCTGTGACCCAGCTCCTAGAAGCTGCTTGGAACCCAGCCCTGCAGCATTTGGAGGGAGGAAATGCGGGATGCGACTCCCTCCAGCATCACCGAGCCTCTGACCAGGTCGGCGGGGATGATGGAAAAGGCCCAGGGCCCTTTTCAGCCCCAAAGCCGCTGGTTTACGGCAGACAGGAGCAATGGCTGATTCAATTAGAGGCATTTCTCGGAAGCCTCGGGGGTCACTGGTCAAGGACAGATCAATAGTCGCCTGCGTCCCGCATCCGGATCTCCCGACAAGCGATTCGGGAAATTCTGGCATGTGGGGAATGTTGGAGAGAGGGGAAGGCACAGGTTGGTGGCAGAGGAACGTCATAGGACTTTGGGGATTTCAGCGGCATCGCTCCAAAACGCATGCATGCTGGGAACCTGGGAATGGAGCCTTATTTGGAAATAGGGTCTTTGCCGACGTGATGAAGGGAAGGATGTGAGATGAGCTCATCCTGGATCAGGGTGGTCCTGAATCCAGTGACAGGGGTCCTTGTAAGAGACAGAAGACGAGACACAGACACAGAGGAGAAGCCACGTGAGGATGGCGGCAGAGATGGGAGGGACGCGGCCACCAGCCCAGGGATGCCTGGAGCCCCAGGAGTGGAAGAGGAGGAAGGAGACTTTCCTGGCCCTGGGGAGGGAGCCTAGCCCTGCTCCGCCTGGATCTCAGCATCCCTGCCCCGCCTGGATCTCCGTCTCTGGTCTCCAGACCCAGAAAGCATGAATTCTTGTGGTTTCAGGCTTGTTGTGTGGGGCCATTTCAACGTGAGAAGACTAATATTTAATGATATTTCATAGGATTCGGGAATGAAAGTGATTTTTCCACTGGGGCAGTTCCCAACTACCGGGGGCCTCTGCCTCCTTCACCCACACATGCTCTTCCTTCCAAGGCACGACGAGGCGGTCCCACATGACCTCGTGAATGAGCGGGACACGGGTCCAACATCTGAGAAGCACACGGAGGCAGAGATTCAGTTCTTGAGCCAACGCCCTTCCGAGCTGATTTCTGGGGTAATGTGGACAAAGAGGATAGGACCTTCAACACCCTTACAGTTGCCAGAAAGTTTCTGTAGCTTTTCTTCAAGTCCAGAGCCCGGGGGAGAAGGAAGGACCACCAGGGGACTGAGAGATGGTGGTAAGGCCAGGCACAGAGAGGCAGCGGACTCTGTCTTCCAAGCAGGGAGCGTGGGCCGTCCCAACTGCACGATGTTCAGGAAATGAGCCACAGACGTTCAAAGGCTGCAGCCCAGGGTGGGGGCAAAGGCTGGGGGGGGGAGGGTGTGCAGGGCCGACGTGCATGCCTCCAGAGCGCCCCATGAAAGTCTCGTAGATTAGGGCCGTCAATCATATGGACGGGACACAAAAATGTCCAGGGTGCCTCCGCGCCCGCTGTATCTGATTAGCACCTCATCAGGCCCAGCGCCACAAACAGATGCCAGCAGGACCCCAGACGGGGCCTCCATGCCCGGCACACTCTGTCTCCCATTAGGAGGAGAAATAGGTTGAAAGAGGCAAGGCCTAGGCAGGGGCTAATACATCTACGTATGCCAAAGACAAAGCCTGTTGGGGAAAGAATTTCATAGGCTGATGTCGAGAAGAGTTGGGACATCCTGCACACGAAAAGGGAGAGAAACACGGGTGGTCGTCTCCCACGAGCTGGGAAGGGGGCGCCCGGGAGCGTGGGATGTGGCGTCCGTCCGTTCGAGGACGCGTGTTGTGTCCCCGTTACGGGTTGGGGGCTTGCGGGAAAGGAACCGGGGTGTTCCTTCTTGTGAGACTTGTACCATTGTTGCCGGGGTTAGGGGAAAATGTAAGGAGTGAGCAGACTTGGGGTGCATTGGGGAGGACCTACGTGCCATGGGAAGAAGGGACAGGAGGACGTGGGGTGGGAGTGTGGGAGCTGTTTGTGTGTTAAATACGCCGGAGGAGTGAGCTGCCATGCGCTTGGATACCTGGGGAAGAATGTTCCAGAAGGCCAGCCAGGTGTGGGCAAAGAGATAGGAGAGAAAGAGCCAGAAGCCTGGAAGCCAGGTGACATAGGAGTCTGGAACACGTGCGTGTTGATGGTATGTCCTGGAAGGAATCGTCACCTAGCGTCATTAGTGACCTTGATAGGTGATACCTGTGTGCAGCAGGGGGTGAGGCAGGCATCCACACCTGCACCTGCTTCTGCACCTGCACCTGCTTCAACGCCTGCACCTGCTTCCACACCTGCACCTGCTTCCACGCCTGCACCTGCTTCCACGCCTGCTTCCACACCCGCACCTGCATCCACACCTGCACCTGCATCCACACCTGCACCTGCTTCCACGCCTGCACCTGCTTTCACACCTGTTTCCACACCCGCACCTGCATCCACACCTGCACCTGCTTCCACATCTGCACCTGCTTCCACACCTGCTTCCACACCCGCACCTGCATCCACACCTGCACCTGCATCCACACCTGCACCTGCTTCCACGCCTGTACCTGCTTTCACACCTGTTTCCACACCCGCACCTGCATCCACACCTGCACCTGCTTCCACATCTGCACCTGCTTCCACACCTGCTTCCACACCCGCACCTGCATCCACACCTGCACCTGCATCCACACCTGCACCTGCTTCCACGCCTGTACCTGCTTTCACACCTGTTTCCACACCCGCACCTGCATCCACACCTGCACCTGCTTCCACACCCGCACCTGCTTCCACACCTGCACCTGCATCCACGCCTGCACCTGCTTCAACAGCTGTACCTGCTTCCACACCCGCACCTGCTTCCACACTTGCACCTGCATCCACGCCTGCACCTGCATCCACGCCTGCACCTGCTTCCACACCTGCACCTGCTTCCACAGCTGTACCTGCTTCCACATCTGCATCTGCTTCCACGCCTGCACCTGCTTCCACACCTGCTTCCACACCCGCACCTGCATCCACACCCGCACCTGCATCCACACCTGCACCTGCTTCACACAGCTGTACCTGCTTCCACATCTGCATCTGCTCCACACCTGCTTCCACACCCGCACCTGCATCCACACCTGCACCTGCTTCCACACCCGCACCTGCATCCACACCTGCACCTGCATCCATGCCTGCACCTGCTTCCACGCCTGCACCTGCTTCCACACCTGCACCTGCTTCCACACCTGCTTCCACACCCGTACCTGCATCCACACCTGCATCTGCTTCCACACCTGCACCCGCTTCCACGCCTGCACCTGCTTCCACACCTGCTTCCACACCTGCACCTGCTTCCACACTTGCACCTGTCTCCTCACCTGCACCTGCTTCCACAGCTCTCTCTGTATCTAACCCATGCTGGTTCCATGTCTCTGTGGAACACAGACTCAGGCAGGGTTTTGCTTCAGGGGAAGATGGAAGACCTTGTTCCCAAGGGAGGAGGGTGTAGACAGGAGTGCCGGTGGTTTGCCCACAGTGCTCGCAGGGATGATGGCACAGGAGGGACAGACCCCCTAAGTGGCACGTGGGGGGCTCCCTCTGATCCCTTCCGATTTCTTGGATAGGAGAAACCAGGGCATCATCCAGCAGGGAAGGTGGGGGATGTCGTGCAGCGTCTGGAGGAGGGCTGGATTTGGAAGCGGAGAAGCCCAGGGAGAACCCCCTCAGAATCCAGCCACAAATCCCATGGGAGACCCGTGTTCCAAGCCATGACAAGGCGCATGGATGTGAAGTGTGTGAACCTCAACCAGATGTTTGCATCTGCTCCCCCAACAGGTTGTGCACAAAACCCTAGGGTTCAGATGTCCCTTTGCAGGTGCGACGCTTTGCAGGTTGGTGGTCCCATAGGACATCTCCCTTCTGTGCTGGGTGCTCC
This sequence comes from Meles meles, assembly GCF_922984935.1. Lineage (NCBI taxonomy): Eukaryota > Metazoa > Chordata > Mammalia > Carnivora > Mustelidae > Meles > Meles meles. The sequence continues at coordinate 688,480 of NC_060087.1, read as the reverse complement.
TGTGGTGTTTCTCATCTGTCCACTGCAGGGATCAAGACACGGAGGTCTGTAGGGACACGATTCCATTCACCATGTGAGAATCAGAACGTAGATGTCTTTGGGGACATCATTCTGTCCACCATGGGATGGGGATGCAGACATCTTTGGGGACATTATTCTTCCCCGCGTGGAGATCGGCACACAGACACCCTGGGGCCACTATTCTATCTCCCACAGAGGCCAGTTCCCTTCCACACCTGCGACCAGAACCCAGGCAGCCTGTGTCCTGCTCCTGAAGCCATGTGTCCCACAGGACCTCATAGAGTCCCACGGCATTCACGTCCCATGCACTTGAAGGAAAAAGATCCCACCCACCTCCCTACTGGACTTGGACCACTTCCCGGGGCTCTGTCCCCATGCCATTGGCGAGGATATTTGAGACTCCGTCCCCGGAGCCAGCACCTAAGGGAGGCAGGGACCACGGCCGTGTCAGGCATTTCCAAGCCCTTTCCAACAGCACACAGACGGGGAGCCTGGCCACATGTGGTTCTGCCGGGCATAGACATCAAAGCGCTGTTCCCACCTCCTACAGAGGAATTCCTGCGGCACGGGATCACAATGACTAACACATTTAGCAGCCGTATCCCACTTAATAACCAGGAGCATTAGTGGGTAATTCCATATTTATGAAACGCAGGTAATCGTTGCTCTTACCTTCAAAAGGACTCCCGGATTCCAGGAGGCAACAGGGCCGCTGAGTGCTTCCAGGAAAAATGTTATTTTCATGTCAAACCCTGTTGATCTTGAAGGCTCGAGACTAGTGGTGTGTGTGCCTGTGTGTACGTGTGCGTGCGTGCGCTGGTGGTCACGCTGCCTCATTCATGGAAGGATGACATGCCCAGCTCCCCAAGGATACAGTGATGTCCCCACGTTCCACGTCTGACTTCCCTTCCAGCCCCGCCGCCCCCTCCTGCCTCCATGGACCTCTCTTCTGTGTGTGGTCTGCCCCAGAGACCCGTCCCCGACAGCAGCCCGAACTCACCCTTTCTCTAACAAGGGCACAACTGGGCTCAGGTCCGTGGGAATTCTGAACTATCTGGGTGATTTGTCTATAAATCTGAAACTTACAAAAAGGGAAGTTTTTAAAAAAAAGTTTGCATTTAATGACATGTATACACATATATTATGCATATATGCAGAGACCTTCTGTGGGAATATTTTATACGTTAAAAAGATAAACACACATAAAGTTTAATGCAGAGACGTGTGCGGATCTGGCTTGGTTAATCTTGTGTATCAAGTCAGCAGGGCCACGGGGTACCCAGATATTTGGATAAGCAGGATGCTGGCTGTGCACGGGAGAGGGTGTCTGGATGAGATGACCACTCGGATTGGTACACTGGGTAAAGCAGATGGCCTAGCCGGATGTGGGTGGGCCTTGTCTCATCAGTCGAAGGCCCGCATAGCTCAGAGAGGTGGCGGAAGGGAGAATGTGTTCTCTGTGTGAGACTGCTTCAGTTGGCACAACAGTCTGCTCCTGGCCTTGGACTGGGATTTGTGCCATCTGCCTTGGACCCTCAGGTCTTTGGACTCAGGTGACTGGACATGGGATTCTCAGCCTCCTTGACCCTGTGAGCCAATTCCTTGCAAAAAAAAAAATCATGCTCCGTTTATGTTGTTTCCTGTTGGTTCTGTTCCTCTGGAGAGCTGAGACGAATGCCGTGTTCATGGACATTGTAAAACTAAACATCACTACACACACAGGAATGTCTCTCCACATATACATGGAGCTCCAGCATTTTAAAGCTAAGTGTGTGCACATATATGTTTGTGCATACGCATATGTACATGTGTGTCTGTCTACATGCATCAGACTTTATAATGTGCATGATGTGTGCAGCATATAATGTGGATGACACATCGTATGTATGTACGAATGCGTGTATCTATAGCTATGTCTGTCATCTCTCATGTATCACCCATCCATCCATCCTTCTGTCCATTGATCCATCTGTCATATCTATCTATTGATCCATTCATCCATCCATCATCTATCCATTTATCCATCACCTGTCTATCCATCCAACATGTATCCATCCATCATATTTATCTATCTATCCATCTAAATATCTATCTATCCATCCATGTATCCATTCTTCTATCATATCTATCTCTCTATCTATCCTTCCATCATCTACCTATCCATCCATCCATCCATGCATCTATCTATCCATCTATCATCTATTTATCATCTATCTATCATATCCATCCATCCACCCATCCATCCATCCATGCCTCCATCTATCCATCTATCTATCCACCTATCATCTATCTATCATCTATCTATCATATCCATCCAACCATCCATCCAACCATCCATCCATCCATCACCCATCCATCCATCCGTCCGTCCATCCATTGTATCCATCTATCTATCTATCTACACATCTATCCATACACTCACTTCCCATAGGTTTAAATAAATCCCCAAATGATAGGACTGTTGTGTCCACAAGCCACCCCAACCAGTGTGCGGCATGTGTCCATCATGATCCATGAGTAAATCTGCAGAATCCCTTTGACGCCCCCATCCACAAAGGACCCTGTGTCTGCTGCCATCTGGGGCCTGGACATTTCCCATATCAGTGTGGTTCTGTGCAGACAATCATTTGGAGTGCACACACACATGCCTTCCAGGTTTTAGCGGGATGGGGCTCCTGTGAGCAGCTGGGCTGTACGATACTCCTGATATTTTCATTATCTTTTCAAACGTGGAGAAGTGCGTTTGATATACAATGGGAGTTGGAAACCATGTTTCCAGTCCATTCCTTCCAGGGGTCAAACAGTCCTCATGGATGGATGTCATGGTACAGAGGAAACACGGGGTCCTGTGTGTGGCTGCTCCCTTCTGAAATTTGTGTGGCGTGTGCTCACCATGCATGTGGGGTACTGGGCAGCCCCCACGTCTGCAGGGGAGAGGAGGTCCCCCAGGGCCATCGGTCAAGCATGCATATTGGTTAAAGTCAGTCCATCTCCAAGGAGGATACACGGTCTCAGTCAGTCCATCTCCAAGGAGGATACACGGTCTCATTCCAAGTTGGGGGTTCATTAGGTTTCTTTTCTCCATCCATTGGCTAACTCCAGAGTGTTAACTACAAATGCACAAAAGAAAAGAAAATTAAGCCATCACCCTTCCCCTGCCCCTCCCCAAACTCAAACTATTTACTTGAGCTTGTAAACATGACGCAGATCAGAGGTCAGGGCTTTTCTGTGCACCATCCCCCGTCTTGGAGGGCTGACCCCACATGCCAAGGGTTGCCTCTGCTACCCAGGGTGGAATTACCCCTCCCGATTACTCGGGATGGCGTTCTGGAGCAGTTTCCCACAGTTCTGCCGTTTGTGTGCTCCGACAGAACCCGAGGGGCACCTTCTGGGCAGCAAGGACACCTGGACCCCGCAGCTCGGCGTCCCCGGAAGCCTTGCCTTGCCTGTCCGTGAACTTTGAGTCCCCAGGGTGTTTTCTGTGTCTTGTCTGTCCCCTGAGAGGAGTGTGTTTTCTGGAAACTCAGTCTGGCTGTGGTGAGGTCTTGGAGGACCGGCTGGGGAGCTGGTGAGGGGAACCCAGTGAAAGTGGGGGACCTCCTGGAAACTCAGTCTGGCTGTGCTGGGAGCCGGGAGCCAGGAGTACGTGGACGCTGTGATGGTTCAGTCCAGTGGGATCCTGTCTGCTGTCTCCATAGCCCTGAGGGTAACTCCCGGGGGGCAAAAAGTTGCCCCATGGTCAACCTGATAATGCGTCTGGTGCGTTCCTGCTGGTGGTGGCTCTCTGTTCACAGGTGCACGTGGTGGGCATGGATAGTTCTCCAAAGATGTCGACATCTGGATACGCACATGCTGGCAAATCAATGTCCCCAAAGATGTCCACGCCCTGATCCCCAGGTGGTGGACAGAGTAATGTCCCCAGAGATAGGCCAGCCTAAATATCCAGGACTTGTAACCGTTCCCTTATGGGGCATAAGAGAGGGAGACCTTGAGCGTCCTGGTTTGGGGATGGCCCTAGAGCCCCAGGAACCCACGGTCATCACTGGGACACAGGAGACTCCAAATCAGGGGGGCTGCGGGGACAGAGGCAGGGGCCAGGGGCAGGTGCTCTGACCATGTGTCCCGGGTGCCAGGACTCCAGAGGCTTCAAAGGGGGAAATTCTCACCTGCATTTTCCAGAAGGAACCAGCCGACACCGTGAGCTCAGTGCAGATAGGCCGTCTGCTACAACGGGAAGATGCTCAGTGTGTGTTGAGTGACTCTGTCTGTAGCTGCAACCCTGGAAACGCATCGCGATCCCTGTTGCATGTGACTCACGGTCGGGACGGCTGAGGTCCCCATCGTTGGCTCTGGGATCCAGGAGGTGCAGGTTTTGCTGGACGCCAGACTGAGCTCTGAGCATCCTGTCTGTCCCTGCATGTTCCCCTCTGTTCTGCTGCCTTTCCCGGTCAACAATCCCATACTTTGTGTTTGCATTTCCAGGCAGTCCTGTCCGAAGGTGGGATTCAGGCTCTGTGTGCACATGGGTTTTCCCACTGCTTTGGCCGGACCCAGGGAATGAGCCTGGGTCCTTTGCAAACACCCTCTCCAAGGGGTCCCCGACCTGGTTTCGAAGGCTGCTGAGAGAAGCCCGATTCCCCCAGTAGAGGGCATGAGACGAACATATATGCCGCGTCCGACCAGCCGGGCTGTGCCGGGAACACGCAGCCGCATCACGCGTCCCCCAGCCCGGCTCGGGCAGCAAAGACAGAACCAGGCTCTCATTACTGACATCGTAAGAATAGAAGTGTCCCTGTCCCCACGTTTCCAGACCTGCCAGGTTTCCAGGAGTTTCTCAGATTCTCCACCCCAAACCCATCAAACCCTGTTTAATGTCCTTCACCGTGTGGACACGGGACCCCCAGGCTCGGGCGACAGCACCCAGGGGCCGTTGTGAGCCACGGCCTGGGGTGGAGGTTTGCACGGGGAGGCGGTCAGACTTTCAGGGGCTGGAGTATCCGGCTTGACGGGCACCAGGACTCCCCGGGAAAGGGGTCTCCGGGGAATCGGCATTGAAACCCGGCATACCAGGGAGACACCGAAGCATGTTCTCAAACTTTATGCAGATATGTGTCCTATTGCTTTTAGCATGACGGTGACCTCGATGCCGGAAGCTTCCGTCTCTAAAACCCATCTCGTGGATTTAGAACAGCTCGTAGACGACTCTGGCTTCCTCCCGGGCTCTGGATGTAATTCCTGCCGGGCGCCCTCTCCTCTCTCCCAACAGCCCCCATCTCAGGGTTTGGCCAACCTATTCAGAAGAAAAGTGTCCCTAGAGAACTTCCCACTAATAATGTATCTGCACGGAGGAAAGAAACAAACAAACCCAAACACACCTCGTATCTTCAGCTCCGGGAAATGTATTTTTTTCTTCTCTAACGATGTGTGCTGGAGATAAGGACCAAAGAGAGACGTAAGATCAACACAGAAAAGAAAAAAGGAAGGAGGGAGGAAAGGAGAGAGGGATGGGAGGAAGGAAAAAAGGAAAGGGGGGGAAGGGAGAAAGAGAAGAAAGAAAAAGAAAAAGAGAAGAAAGAAAAAGGAAGAGAAAGAAAAGAAAGAGACAGAAAGAAAGAGAAGAAAGAAAAAGAAAGAGAAAGAAAGAAAAGAAAAAGAGTGAATGAGAGAAAGAGGGAGAAAGACAGAAAGAAAGAAAGAAAAGAAAGAACCCCAGCCAACAGGGAACAATGGTGCAGCGAAATCATAAAAGCGAAGTTATAAAGCACGAGGGCTTTTATGAAGGCATCCAGCGAAACCTGAGAAAATGTTATTAAGGAAACATGAAAATGAAAAATCATTCCAGATGCCCTCGTGCTCACGAGCCGAGGAAATAAATGCACAATCGGATCCAGAGAGGGGATTAAAAAAAAAAAAAAAAAGACAGAAAAAGGCAGGGTACTGCGAAAAGAGATAGAGGAGGGAAGGACGTTGATTTTTATTTTTATTTTTTTTTATTACCGAATACGCCATCTAAGTATTCACAGCCCAGTTCCCATCAAACGGCCGCGGCACGAGCCCCTTTCCAGACCCCAACGTCTTTGCCGAGAACCGAGCGGCGCAGCAAGGCCCTTTCTGCACGGGATCTGGGAGGCACGTCCCCCCATCTGCTGCCCAGTCGCCGGACACGTTCAAAGAGCATTTTATGAGCGCGGTTTCGAACGCCGTAGAGAACCTCACTTGTCCTCACCCATCGTGTGAATTGGGTAACTCGTTTTCTTTCTGTTGCGGCCGGGAAGAACGCGCGTCCTGTGTCCTGCACACTCCCACGACGCGGAGAGACTGTATTTTAAGTGAAGCGGATCGCTATTTAGGGAAGTCAAAGACAGACCAGCCCGTGTCCTTTTAATTACAGCCTTGCCACCTTCCATCCTCGGGAGGGAACGTGCTGTCAGCACCTTGGCTGTGGAACCCTATTTTTAGGGGCTTCTAACTCAGCTGTTAAAATTTGCTGTAGGCTGGAAGGAGACAGGAAATTTCAGCCTCGGAGCAAGAGATGAAATTAAGAAAAGGAAAATCAAGGCAGGATGGAAAATAAAAAGAAAGAAAGAGAAAGAGATAAATCCGGTCATGCCAAGACATCATCAGAGTGAATTTGAAGGATGTTTCAAATGCCAGAAGCTGGACATCGGACACCCACGTTCCCATGGGGGCCGCCATGTTGCACAACCACGGAGGGTACGGGTGTGTGGAAGTCTGTGTCTTGGGTGATTCAGTAAGAGCACGGTATAACCGGACGCCCATGGATGACCGTGGCGGCAGTAATGGGATCAGTGTGTCCTCACATCAGCTGATGGACGGGTCTCCAAGCCATATCCCCGCTGTTCTCCATTGTGGGGTCCCTTTTTGCAAATTCTTCTAACGGCCATTGCCAGCAAATTTTCACCATCATTAGATATTGGGACTATCCTAATGAGATATCCACTGGGGGTCCACTTGGTTGGACACAACTGTGAGATCACTGTGAAGAAATGTTCTCACTGGATCTACTTGGTTAGGGTTTGCTGTGTGCATTGGGTCCACTTGGTTGGACTCAGCGGTGGGGCCCGTCTGAGGAGATGTTCCCCACTGGATCTGCTCAGTTGGGGTTTGCTTCCAGACCACACTGGGAAGCTGTGTCCATGGGGCCCATTTGCTTGAGGTCAGTTCTGGGACCATCCTAAAGAGGCATCCATTGGGTCAACTTGATTGGACTCAGCTGTTGCGACCACCATGAGGAAGTGTTCCCATTGGATCTACTTGGTTGGGATTTGCTGTGGGACCACACTGAGATGGATTCCAATTGGAACATCTCTGTGCGAAGCAAAGCTCTGTCCCAGATTTGAAAAGGCTCACGATTCTCCAACGACAAATTCGGATTGGGGTTTAAGAGCACATTGCCGGGATCTCCAAGGTCACACGCTCCCTTTGCTGTTCTGAGTCTGCGTGGACGACAGGTCATAGACTTGTTCTGTAGGTTCGGTTCCTCACGTGGTCCTCCTGCTGTCGTTGGATGTTTTTCAGGTGGGAGGCCAGCCCATGTGACTTTTGCAGGAGCCAGGAGCCAACGCAGGATGTTCAATCCAATGCATCTGCTTGGGTGGATGAAACGTTCACTGTGCTGCAAGTTCTCAGGGGTCAAACCATCTAGAGTTGACTCACACCCCCTCTCCACTCCACCCAAAGTCTGTTTGGACACTACAAGAAGTTCCTGAGCCATAATAAATGACCACAACTGGGTGTCGTAAAACAACAGGAATCCCTTCTTCTCCAGCTCTGGAGACCAGAAGTCTGAGATCCAGGCGGGGCAGGGCTGCTGAGATCCAGGCGGGGCAGGGCTGAGCTCCCTCTGCAGGCTCCAAGGGAGGTTCCTTCATGCCTCTTCCAGTTTTGGGGACTCCGGGCATCCCTGGGCTTGCGGTTGCTTCCCTCCCATCTCTGCCTTTTCCTTCACAGATCCCTGGCGTGGGGCCATGTCCCTACCCGATTGCCCCATGAGGACATTGCAATGGGATTCCAACCAAAGGATGCAAAAACGCCACTTGATAGCTAGCACACGGGCAGGTGGGTGTCAACTCACCTTTCTGAACTTGGCAATCCTGCTTATGGGAGTACCTAATTTTGCAAAATATGTAGGATTTATGTGTGCCAGGGATGGGATATGAGTTCCATCGAATTCGCTTGACACCATTTATTCCTCTTCACAGGATTTTAATCAACGGTGCCCCTGCCGCTAGAGGCCCCATTGCACTTTTAATTGTCCAGAAAAATCGGAACAGGGACATACGAAACGACGCTGAATGTTTACTGCATTTCGGGATTCTGTTCATCAGCGCATCGGGACAGGAGGCACGTTGCGTTCAATACCATTTCGAGCAGTGTTCAGTGACCCCGCTGCCGCACACTTCAAATGGCTTTTGATTACATTTCGATTTCTCTGAGATCACTCAAAGGAACATTTCTGGCGTGGGCCTTTCGGGACGCCCTCTGCACCACTTCAAGCAGGGATTTCAAAGCCGACTGGCATTCACAAGCACCCGGGGTTTCGTGCGAGACCGTGCATGCAAGCGGGAAGGGGGTTTTCAACAAAGCTCACGAGCTCCGTCTTCACGGCCTCCAGTTCCGGCGGCATCACGGCTAACCTTCGCTGCAGGGGAGAGAACTCTGAAATACTCCCTCGACGTCCGCAGGCTCCTCCCTCTGACCCCCCGTGCCACGATGAAGGCATGGAGTGCTTCTTGCTCGGTGCGACCCCCATGGCTACGTTGTCATTCCACGTAGGTTTCAAAGCGTGTGCAAATCTGGCGGCTCAACCCCCAGCAAACCTGGAGACCAGTGGAGACTACACACACCCACCCACCCACACACACACACGCTGGGGAACAGAAGCCGACTCGAGAGCTAACAGGTGGACTGCTGGTCTTCACGTCCCTACGTGTCTCAGGCATGGCTTCTCGTGTTGGAATCAGTTACAGATGCATAAAGCGGTTGAGCATTTTCCAAGAAGGAAGCTCATTTTCTTCGCCGGGCGGGGAGCTAGGGCGGGGTCTGGGGGTTCTTGCTGGCCTCCCTTCTCCCTTTCTCTCTCTCTGTCTCCCTCTCCTTCTCTCCCCGTCCTCGTCTTTAATGCCCGTCTCTGCTTGTAGAGCTTCAAATTGAAATATCCCGAACAGATGTAAAAACACATGTGAGTCTCCGTGCACAAGCTGTGTGCGTCTTTGTTTCATCTGCGGATGGTGTGAAGCCTAAAGGAGCTCTTTTTAAAATTTCATCACTATTCAAAAGGATAATTAATACGTACCCCCAGGCTTTGATTATGCTGTGCACAGTAAGTTATGTTTCTGCAGAGATAATGAGGGCTCATCAGGCGGGGTGAGGATGCGCCGAGCGACGCTCAGCCTCTGCCAGGCGGGGAGGAGGCAGCCAAGGTACCGTGTAGGTGGTTTAATCTAATTTTAATTTGTAACACAATGCAGTAGATAAGATCATTTGTTTGTAACCAGCGCAGGCACTTTGTTTACACGGAACCCCAGTCACGTTCTGCAGATGGGCTTTCTAAAGGCTTAATTGAAGTTTCTGATCGAACCTCTACCCTCCCCTCCATTACGGAGAGGGAAATAGCAGGGACACACCAGCGTGCACGCGTGCACACACCAGCCTGCACACACCCACACACACAGCACACACAACCACGCACACGCAGTGTGAACACACACATGCAGACACACCAGTATGCCCATGCATACGCCCAAACGCGTCCGTTTCCCAGGACCCCTCGGAGGGTCCTGACTCCTAGAGGCCTGTCATTCGCCAGCATCACCCTGCGGGTCCCCTCCTGCCGCAGGTCAGCCTGCCGGCGCCCGCTCCACACCTCCCCCGTGCCCTGGCCTGCCCTCTGCCCCCCAGGACACGCTGTCAGCCTTCCAGCCAGGGCCTGCGAAGTCCACCCTTTGGCAATGTTTAAATAGTCATTTCCTCTGCGTGTACCTAGAGTCGGGGGTATTTCCCACGGCAGGAAACGGAGGCTTAAGCACCGGTCACCAGCAGGGTCCTGCATCCAGGCACTGGGGGTCTGTAAGTCTAATGCCTCCGTCTGAAAGGGGCACCTGGTCTCCACGTCCAAAGACGTCTCCACCCAGAGGGTCCCAGGGGGGCCCTGTATGGTCTGGCCGGGCAGGCTGACACCCTCCATCTTTCGTCACCGTGCGAGTGACTCAGCACTGAGGCTGCCTGGGGACCCCGCCCGCAGCCTTCCTGAAGCCAGCAGGGACCCTGTACCTGGAATCAGCCACACAGGACTCCCGGCCCGGCAGCCACCAGCGACGTGATTCTGACCAGCCTGCACCCAACATTCACAGCGGGGGCTGTCCTCATTCCCAGAAAGGACCTGACGCCGCCTGCCTCCTGGCGTCCGCATGAGCATCAAGCTGGGAAGCGCTTGCCACCGTCTTACTCCGCTTGGAACCCAGCCGGTGCTCAGCCAACGGCCCCAATACCAAGGGGACGCAGGTCGTGCTTTAAAGGGAGTTCAGTGCGTGTGAACCAAAGAGGAACTCACCGTTCCCCCCCTCAGCTTTCGCCACCTCACCCGACCTCAAAATGAAGCCGGACGGCTCGACCCAAGGAACGACTGTGCCTTTCAACTCTGGAACTCAGCCCCCAACACGTGAGGGACACAGAACATGCAGAAAGAGAAGAACCAGGTCCCATGGCTCACGGCAAACGTTTGGGCCAGTGATGTCCCCTCAGGGCCATGTGACAAAGACCTCGGGCACCGTCTTGAACTCCCCACCTCGCTGCAGAGGGTCGTGGTCAAAATCCACAGTCCAACGAGCTCATTTTCGAACCCGGGTCCATGACACGCAGACCCCAGCCAGGACTGGGTCCCTTGAAGTTGACGTCCTCATGGACCGAATAAAGCATCCTGTGTTCTGGAACCTTCTTGCAGAGGTCAGGGAAGGGGGGGGCGGGGGCACGGTTTGAAAACAGGTGGGCCAGCCTGCAGGCTCCTGTTTTTTTTTTTTTTTATTTCTTCTTTTTATGTCGACCGTCTCAGACTCCGCTGCGTCTTCCCAGGCTTAACCACTTAGGCAAATCGACGCCAACAGCCCGGCGTCAGACATTGTTTTGAAAGCCTGTGTTGATTCATTTACTCAACCAACTCCACACTGTTGACTCAACAGCCCGTCGAAGCGGAACTTAACGGACGCCTTAATTTGGGCAGACGCAGCGCTGCGAGCTCGCCTACGACGAGAGGAGAGGTGTGGGGGTTATGCCGCGCGTGTGCCCCAGAGAGGGGTTTGCAGGCGGCCAGCGGGCGCCCGACGGTGCTTCTCCTGCAAACACGCTCTGAGCCAAAACAGAACGGAAAGGGCTTCTCAGGAAATCTGGGCTTTACTGGCCCCGGAGGAGGCATGGGGAAGCGGGTTCTCAGCACGGACGCGGCCCCGGCTCCCTGCTCTGAGACCGCCTGCTGCAAACAGCACCATCTCCGTCTTCATCTACCAGCCCAAGCCCCGGGGCTCCAGGCACGGGACCTGCGATTGGCGGAACCGTGTCTCCCACCCCAGATTCATACGTTGATGTTCTAACCCCCGCCCCCTCCCTGGACCTCTGAATGGGACTGTATTTGGCAAAACAGTCTTCGCAGATGCAAATAGTTAAGATGACATCGTCCTGGAGTAGGGTGGGCCCCAGCCTAATAGGAATGTGAAATCTTTATTTCACAAGGCTGCAATGAGAGGCAGACACACACACACACAGACACAGACACACACACACACAGACACAGACACACACACACACACACACACACACACACACACAGGGAGGAGGTTGTGGGAAGCACAGACATGGCCAGAGATGCAGGGAAGGGGCCTGGAACAGACCCTTCCCCGGAGCCTCCAGAGGCAGCACAGACCTGCCCCGCCTGGATCTCAGACTTCTGGTCTCCAGGCCCAGAGAGGATGAACGTCGGCGATTCAAGCCACCCAGTGTGGGGTCGTCTGTTAAAGCCGCCCTAGCTGCCCAACGCTGAACCCAGAATTAAAGGCAATGACACCCCTCGAATTGTGGAGGCGAGTCTGGAGGGCACGTGGGCCTCTCCCACACGCTGTGGCTAGCCACGTGGCCACATCCTGTGCACAGTGACCGGTGGCTTCCAGAGCATTTCCAAGGGAGAGCCTGGCAGCTGTGTCCCTGGCTGAGCAGATGGGCAGGTAAACGACGGAAAGCTCAGCGCTGTCTTCAGATGTGCCCAAAATGGTCTCAGAGCTTACGTTCCAGGGGGCAGGCGTGCTCTGGCCTCCCACGGAGGTTGGCCTCCCCATTTCCCTGGAAACCAGTGACGTGGGTGTCTTTCCCAGAGCTCACTGGCCAGCTGCTCTGACTCCCTCTTCTTGTGAATGGTCTGCGTTTGCTTCGTTTATTTTCTTCTTGGCTGCCTGCCCTTCCTGATGACTTTGTAGGAACGCATCTCCTCGTCTGCCTTCGAGCCCTGTGTTTGCACGGGTGCTGGGAATACCGTCTTCGTCTCGGTGTATCTTTGTATCCATGTGTTCCTGCGTGTATGTTTCTACCCTTATTTCACTGGTATCACCTGTAGCCGTACGTCGTCTGTATCTATGTAGCATATGTATCCATGGATCAAAGGTATCCACGGATCATATGTATCCATATAACATATGTGCCCATACATTGCCTGTATCTATATATCATATGTTTCCATATACCATATGTATCCATATATCATATGTATCCATATAACACATGTATCCATACATTGTCTGTATCTACATATCATATGTATCCATATGCCATATGTATCCATATATCATATGTATCCGTATACCATATGTATCCATATACCATACGTATCGATATAACACATGTATCCATACACTGTCTGTATCTACATATCATATGTATCCATATACCATATGTATCCATATACTATATATATCCATATAACACATGTATCCATACATTGTCCGTATCTATATATCACATGTATCCATATACCATATGTATCCATATATCATATGTATCCGTATAACACATGTATCCATACATTGTCTGTATCTACATATCATATGTATCCATGGATCACAGGTATCCATGCATCATACATATCTCTCATCGTCTGTATCCATCTCTCTCCATCTCTCTCTGCATCTCATACCTCGCTCTCTCCACAGATATCTGTATTGGTACCGCCAGTCTCCACCTATCTTTCATCTATACTATGTTTTCAGATCCGTATTTACACACCTCGATCACCTCTGTATCACGTAGGTCCCTGTATCCCTCCCTGCGTCTGCCTCATCGCCCGAGAGCTGTCCGTGCACTGACACCTGCCCCGTCTGTGGATTTCCTCATCAACACCGCATGTACACCCGTCGGCGTGCAAGGATGCCCTCAGTCGCTGGTCCAGGTCGCCCGGGGAGCTGGGGTGAGAAGCAGGTGACACGCCAAGGTACAGGAGTAAGTGGGCATAGCTGCGTGGCCGCTCACAGGTGCGAGTGAATGAGCTCGACGCAGGCACGAGGTCCCCTGAGCTGACTGCACGGTCCCGAGAGTCCTGTGAAGCTGACCGCTTCTGCACACCTGACTGGTTATTCTCCTTTGATAAGTTGTAATGCCCAGGGGCAAGGGTATGCATGTCTGTGACATGCCCGGGAATGGGCAACAAAACTCTCAGCCTCCTGGTTCTAACGGGTTTGTGTTCCCAAAGAACCACAGCAGTGTTCTGGGATTCCTTCCTGCACGGAAACACCCGGATGCCCGCGTCAGTGTTTGGGGTTGGGGGGATAGAAGGCTAACCCCTCTGCCGTAGGACTTGCTGCTCACCGTTCCCCCAGGACACACCTTCCTCCACACTCAGCTGTGGGGCCCGCTCCCTGCAGCAGGTGAACGTCTGAAAGTCTGGAGGGCGGGTGACCTCGTCATGCCTCCCCTGCCTTTCCCAGTCGACATCAACCCCTCTGCATTCGTGACGGACCCTTTTAGGGGGAACGGCACACACCCGGGGGAGGCGCTCAGACACAGATGCTCAAAGACCCTTTCCCGTCTCAACGTACGGATCTTGCCACCAACCCTGACACGCCACGGACAGAAGGCACGCCAGCATTTCCTGCCCCAAGACGAGACGGGACGCTCTGCTGATTAACTTGGGGTGTATCTTCTGTATTATCCGGGGGCGAATTTCAGAGATGTGAAGGTGTGGCCCCACGGGGAATGGAAATCGGAAAAACAATGGTTGGATAACTATCGAAACCCCCATGCAGACGTCTTCTCCATAGTCCCTACAACATGAGCTCCTGTGGGGACAAACGGTTTCCATTTCCACGAAGGAACGTACCTGGGAAAGCACAGCAGGACCAGGTCACAGCGCTGACTCACGACGGGGCGCCCGCACCTGCCAGGAACACGTTCTGAATATTATTTTGGGGTGGGTAGATTCCCCATATCTTTGCAGGTAGGTTCTGCCTTCCCCAAATTCATGAGCAAGGACAAAGGGACAGAGGCATGTCCCCACATGCCAGGGTCCCACGGGCAAGACCGGGGAACATCGCCTTTCTGCTGGACACGCACGACCCCAACGGACAGACGTTAGACCCCAGTGACGGTTTCCGTGGGTGCTGAACACTAACGTGAAAACGCACGCGTGGAACATAAGGAAAAATTAGTTGTAATGATGGACGTCCCTTAATTTTACGCCAGGCCTGAGGCCGGGAGGTTTTGTTTATTTATTTTTCTCACCGTCATGTCTCGCCCCTTCTGTTACCTAAAGCAGAAAGGAATATGAGTGGATACAATCCAGGTTTATCATTTCTGGGGACACACATGCAATTAAATTCCTATGAGGAGAAATGGACTACGGATAGGGTTACACCAGTAATTGGGGCCCAGGCACTTAGCATAATGCAGTTAATTGGAAGGACACATTTAATTGTGTTGGGTTCATATTAGTGATGGGAGGCTCATTTCCTGGAGTGGTTGTATAAACCCTGTGTGGGCGCCCTTGAAAGGATGTGTTCTCCACTGTTCTACCCACACTGACCCAGGGGAGCATCAGGGATCAGGACCCTTCTGCCCCCACACCTGCCCTAGAAGAGCATCAAGGATCAGGGCCCGGACCCTCTGCTGCCCCCACACCTGCCCCAGGAGACCATCAGGGACCAGGACCCCTGCTGCCTGCACACCCAGCTCAGGGTTGCAGGGGTTCAGGTCCGTGATGCACTGTTTTTTAATTCAGAATCCTTGGAAATTGTACGTACACCTGTCACTCAAACTGTGCCTGCAATGTGACCTTTCCGCCAGAGCCTACCAAACTGATGTATTCCCTGCCTTTCTGTTGTTCCCTGTTCGTCTGTGTGAAACTTCTAATTTCTGGTGTCTGCTACCTTTTCTGGACGTCCAGCAGCGGATGCTGATGGCGGGGGCCGGTGGGTCGCTGTGGTCTTGGGTGTTTAGGGTCAGAAAGGTCCTGACCGCAACCCCAGGGCCCTGCGGGGTGACCTGACGTCTCATCCCCGGCGTGGGGAAACCCTTCGTGCTGACGGAGGGGGAGACAAACCGGGTTACACGACAGGGTAAAGCAGCGTCCCAGGCTGAGAACCATCTCAGGAGGGAAATCCAGAAGTCCAGACGAGGACGGACCAGCTCCTGTGTGAGCCTCAGGAAGAGGCGAGAGCGGTTCTAAAAAGCTCCTCGGGTCTCGGCGTGGGGGTCACTGTCATCCCCTGGGCTCAGCCCCTCCTGCAGGTGTGAGCTGCTCCCGTGTGACGGGCCTGGGTATCTCCGGGGAGCCTGGCCCGTTGCCCATTCTTGGCTCCACTCAGGCCGAGGGCATCAGGAGGGGCGTGTGAGCAAGACCCCTGGGGCCCCGGTGAGCCCGGGAACGGCGGCGGCTGACTTCGTGAGCTCTGAGATGCACCGTATTTCAACCGCCGTTTTCTGGACGGGCAGACGAGCATTTTCTAAAGTCGGTCAAGCAACCCGATGGTTGGCACTGACCTCGGCATGTTTGTGGGCTCACGGAGGGTGTGGGATTTGTCAGTCTGCAACATGTCCGTGTGGTCACGGGCGACAGCATGTGGAGTGCCTTGGGGTCTCCCCGGTGCCCCCCGGTCTGCTCAAACTTGGGGCCATGCAAGCTTCCTCTCCTTGCCAACGGTCAAAGTCTGTCCTCTGGCCAGGTGCACGGAGAGGGGTGCAAAGGTTGCCCAACCAGCCAGCACGGTGCTGGTGATGTGGAGTCCGCAAGCAGGGTCTCTGGCAGAGGAAGCAGAGTTGGCCTGATGGGGCGCCGGCGTTAGAACCGAGGTCGTTCCTATCCACCCTGTGCACTCCTGTCCAGTCCCTCTTCCCATGAGTCGGGAGCCTCTGGGGGCCACTTGCCTGCAAACAGATGCCCCATGCCGTCCTTCCCGGCCCCCTGCACCCATCCACGTGGTCACCGCGACCCTCTATTCACTGTCCAGCCAGCGGGCAGGCATTTGCCTTCCGGCCACTTCTTCAGAACACATGGACACGGCCCCGTGCGGTGCTGCTCATGGGGCGGGCTGCGTCGGAGGGGTTTCCGTGCCTCCCTCTCCCGTTCCTGTTTCCTGCACAACCCGCAGACGTTACGAATGCATAATTTGTATGATAACAAGTATACGAGGGCGTGTGCCCACACGTACGCGGAAGCGTGGACCCACTTATGTGCGCACGCATGAAGGGGTACACACGATATGTATGGTAGAGAAATCCGCACCATAAACAAACACGAGCGCGTATACAATGCGCAAATGCATATACGCGTATACGAAAGATACCAAACGTTCCCTTCTATGCCGACATATACCGGGCCTCATGCTACACACGTGTGTCACATATAGAACACGCATGTCAACGTTGTGCGGACAGAATCGTGTTTGTTACATGTGTGCATAACACACGCCCGTCATCGCGCCTGTGTTCTGTACGTGCAACATGAAGACACGTGCAAAATACACGTGCAACACCGATACAATGTGTGTTACTCGTATTATTGTTACGCTGACTTTGTTACATATGATATATAACACCCTCCCGCTGTACAGGTCATCCGTGTATACACACCTGTCCTTTTCTCTCCGGAAACACACACATACAAACACATTTATGTGCACACACCTACGAAAACCATGAAACAGTCTCATTATCCACGAGTATCGGGAATATGTCCCAGTCTCTCGCTCCGTGCACACAGACAGAATGCTTGCGCTGCAGAGAGCCGTGCATACGTACACGTAACACACAGGCCATGTAGGCATCCCTGTAACCCACGCACGTGCACCTCTCCTCGTGTGCAGGGAATGCACGTATACACACACGTGTAACACGCCAGCACAACTGCGTCCAGGGATCCCGGCACAATAGAATGGGTATCACACATGTACGCACACACACATGTAACACACGGCTCCCTCCCCCTGTCCTCGCGTGTTGCGTGCACACACACACGTAACAGGCACCCCCACGTCCTCTGCACACACAGAACGCGTGCATTACGTGTCCACACACATACATCTCTCGAAGGGCAAACACTTCAGTAGCCATAAAGCCAGCTGGTTCGTCAGGGAACGAAGCCGACCTTGGTTTCCATCCCGACCCCGTCGGTACTTAGTCTCCTTTGCTTCCTCCAAACAAAAACGTGCCCCCCCACAGACCACCTCCTCCTCTTCCTCCCGGCCCCCTCCCCACCCGGCCCATAGTAGACCCTGGCAGCGCATGGCTCAGCCGGACGGCAGTCCTTGGGCACCGCCTGAGGCAGTGCCGAGCTGAGCACCCTGGCCGCAGCGGGTCTGGGAGGCCAACAGGGATGCCCTGCCCTGGGAAGCAATTATGGCAGATGCCAGCTTACAGGCTCGAGGCCGCCCGGATCCCCGTGCAGTGTCTATGCAAATCGTGTCCTCACGCTCATTCTGCGCCTCTAACCACTGTTGCCTCCCATCAGGAGAGGTAGATCGTGTCCTTCCTTCTGAGGAGCTGGGATTTCTGCTTCCCTGCAGGACGGATGAGGTTGTGGGGAGCCACCACCCGGGAGCCCAGACAGAATACAGCCACGTGCGGTGGTCCTGAACCTCGTGCTGCCCGCCGAGTCTCCACGATGACTTCTCTCCGCTGTGAATTTCTGATCGTTGGCACCAGTGTTTGCACGTCACGCCTCCCTCCCTCATGCCGCACCTCCTTGTCTGTGTGCCTTTTTATCCAAGCCGTCCCCAACAGGACAAGGGCCTTCGATTCTGCACAGAGCGGCAACACCAAGGAGCAGGGCAGAGGGAAGACCTCCCTGACCGGCCCGGGAAGGGTCTCCGTCTGCTTCTGCTGCTGCAAAGCACTTTGGTGAAGTGGCCCCGGGAAGGGCCCAGGAGCCAGGATGAGATTTGAGGCGAGAGGAAGGTCTTGACTCCAACATGTCCCTGTTGAGACTTGGGCCCCAAACTTCAGCCATGAATCTTCAAGAGCTTCCTTATTGTACAATTACTTCTTACGGAATTCCCAAGATTCTGCTCCTTTTCACTCTGTTCCTCGAAAAGCAGACCAAGGGGGATTTGTATTTTCTTGCTTCTGTGCATAGTCCCAATGCTGGCCCATTGGGGGATAGTTAGAAAATGTAGACGCGGTGGCACTAATTAAACGACATAATTCTGACGGATCCGACGTAGCCACTGTTTACATGTCTACATGAGCTCTTACAGCTTTTCTCTGCCTGCTTCCTGTGTTCTCTACCTCTGTGGGAGTCTCTGTGCGCACATGGAGCAATGCCTTTGGTGGTGGCCCCGAAAAGTTAAGTCCACGTCCTCACCTCCAAAGCTGGGAAGGGGAACCTTATTTGGAAGTGGGGTCTTTGCAGATGCGAATAAGGGAAGGATCTGGGGTGAGCTCGTCCTGGATCAGAGTGGTCCTAAATCCAGTGATGGGTGTCCTCGTAAGACATAGAAGAGGAAACAGACACAGAGGAGAAGCCACGGGAAGATGGAGGCAGGGATGGAAGGGACACGGCCACCAGTCCAGGGACACCTGGAGCTCCAGAAGATGGAAGAGGAGGAAGGACCTTTTTCTGGAGCCTCAGGAGGGAGCATGACCCTGCCCCGCCTGGATCTCAGCATCCCTGCCCCACCTGGATCTCAGTGATTCTGCCCTGTCCCACCTAGATCTCAGAGTTGTGGTCTCCAGAGCGGGGGGAGGAGGAGTTCCTGTGGTTTTGAGGCACCTCATCTGTGGTACTCATGAGGGCTGCTGGAGCTGGCTAATGGACTGTGTATGTGCCATCCTGGGGGATGTGATTTTCTTGTTTGGCATGTGAGTGTGAGTGATAGACACCCCTCCCCTCCAAGAACATGGAATGACGGACATTCTCCCTCAAGAGGGAAACAGCAACACAGACCAACCCCCCACCAGCCACATTTCTGTTTGGTTCTGCCTTCACATTATGTTTAGCTCCAATGATGGAACCAAAGCCAGCACCCTAAACCGGAGAGGAGCTTGTACCTCATGCTAGTAAGGGCTTTTGGAAGCCAGATCAGGGCTGGTATGGTCCTTCCAGGATCCAGGTTCTTCCCTTCAAGTCTTCCATCTCCAGCGTCGCCTCAGAGTCCCGGATGGCTGCTGTGGCTCCAGCCCCCATGCCCACCTTTCACCCAGCAAGAAGGAGAAAAGGTAGAAGAGTGCATACAGGTCTGGTGGTCCCCAGGGGTGGGATGTGCAGCTCTGTGGCTAGGGCAGGACTGTGGCCACTCTCTCAGGGTAAGACATTTTCAGAGTGCTCAGTCTTTACGAAGGATCAGCTGGAGGCTGGTGAGGCCCAGTGCTGGACTGGGGGAGCAGGTCATGCTCAACATGTACCCCACGAATGACAGAGCCTGCCAGCCCTGAGAGTAGACCTCCCAAATGGACCCCAGGGGCA
This sequence comes from Meles meles, assembly GCF_922984935.1. Classification (NCBI taxonomy): domain Eukaryota; kingdom Metazoa; phylum Chordata; class Mammalia; order Carnivora; family Mustelidae; genus Meles; species Meles meles. Next base: position 668,508 of record NC_060087.1, on the reverse strand, counting down.
GGGTCGACAGGACACTTCCCTCTGGAAGCCTGACCACGGACGGTTTGTGGTCTTTCTGGGAGGCTGAAGGAGGAATGGGAGGGGAAGGCAGGGTCAACCACAGCCCCTTGGCAAGTGTCCTCTGTAGGCGGGTTCTTGCAGAGCCATTGTGCCTGGGGAAGACCCAGCAGCACCGTGAGGGGCCGGGGTCACAAATACGTGCATCCAACAGGTGTCCCTGTTCACCTGCACCCACGGCACCTGTCTGGCTTGCTATCTCCTTCTATGTAATCTGTCATCCATCTATCATCCATTCACCCATCTATCCATCATTATCTATGGATCTATGGATCTAAGTATCTATCTATCCTTCTATCTATCTTAAATTGATCTATCCTTCAATCATCTATCTATCCATCATATCTATCAATCGTCTATGTATTTATGTATCTATCTATCCTTCTATTCTATCTATCCTAAATTGATCTATCCTTTAATTAGCCATCTATCCATCATATCTATCCATCTATCATCTATGTATCTATCCACCCATCCCTACATCTATGTATCTGTCCTTCCATTCTTTCCCTCCTCTATCGATCCCTACATCCATCCATCTATCCATTCATCCCGACATCCATTCATCTATCTATCTTCATCCCTATCCATCCATTCATCCCTACATCCATTCATCTATCTATCTATCTTCATCCCTATCCATCCATCCATCCCTACATCTATCTATCTACCATCTATCATCATCCCTATCCATCCATCCACCGATCCATCATCTCTATATCCATCTGTCATCTATGTACCTATCTATCTATCATCTAGCTATCATCCATCCATCCATCTATCCATCATTATCTATGGATCTATGGATCTAAGTATCTATCCTTCTATCTATCTATGTATCATAAATTGATCTAGGCTTTAATTATCTTTCTATCCATCATATCTATCTATCATCTATCTGTGTATCTATGTATCTACCCATCCCTACATCTATGTATCTGTCTATCCAGCTCTCCATTCCTTTATCGATCTCTACATCTATCCATCTATCCATTCATCTCTACTTCCATCCATCTATCTATCATTTATCTCTGTACCCATCCATCATATCTATCTACCTACCTACCTATCCATCTAGCTACATCCATCCATCCGTCCATATCTATCCATCCTATCTATTCATCCACCCATCTATCATCTATCTACATGTCAGTCCATCCATCCGTCCATCCATCCATCCATCCATCCATCCATCCATCCATCCATCCGTATCTATCCATCCTATCTATCTTTCTATTCATCCACCCACGTATCATCTATCTCCCTCTCAGTCCATCTGTAAGTCCATCCATCTGTCCATCCACCCATCCATATCTATCCATCCGTATCTATCCATTCTATCTATCCATCTAGTGTCTATCATCATCCCTATCCTTCCATCCACTTATCCATCATCTCTACATCTATCTATCTTCTATCTCTACCTATTATCCATTTACCTATTGATCTGTCAATTTTCTATTTATCTAACTACCTATTACCCATGTATCCATCTATCGACCTATTATCTATCTATTATCCTCCTATCTATTATTGATCTATTATCCACCTAGTTAGTAATCTATCTATCGTCTATTGAAATATCTAAGAGAGAGCAGGGAAAGGAAAGAAAAGACAGCTAGAGGGAAGAAGCAAGGGAAAAAGAGGAAGGACAGAATACAGGAGGTGAAGAAGGAGTGAAGGCGCATCCCTCACCTCCAAGACCCGTGCAGAGAGAAGGAGCTGGACCAGACAGAACCAGAGAAACGACACTGACTGCCTTTCAGCAGAGCCAGGAAGGTGCTGTCATGCATGTGCACCCCCCACACTCATCCTGTATTTCGGACTCATTGACGATGCCACAGAACAGCATCTTAAATCAGAGATCAGCCCCCCGGATGCTCTGGTTGTTGCAGAAGGAGGAGTTTTGGGATAAGTCTCAGGGGATCTGTGCAAAGCCGTGACACCAGTGTGCGTTAATGGTTTCTCAGACCAAGGACACATATTTGGCCGCCGTGGGGGCCTCCAGCTCAGGGCTTGTGGAGAGCTTCTCTGGATTTGCCCAGCTAAGATTCATCATACATTTCAAAGAGTCCTTCGAGGCTCAGGTACAAACAGCTTCTTAGAAAGAAAAATGTGTTTTGGAAGACTTGGCGGTGACATCTTCACGGATCAGTACAAGTCAAGGCAGCAAAGAAATTTTGCGTTGTGTTTTGGTCCTGTTGGTGGACAGAACCCTCCTGGATGGGCTGTGCTGAGGGAGAATTCCTGGCTTTCATCACACTTGTGTATTCATAACAATGTCTTCATAAGCAAACAGGAGACCTCCATCCCATTTTAGCCGATCTGAGTGCCGTTAAAAATAAATCTTGAATGAAATTTAAAGTAGTCAAATGTCTCTTAAAATATGAAGGAAGATTAGATCCTGTGTTTAAGCCCCTCGAGCCATTAAGATCAGCAAACCAGAACCTAAGGGCCAAATCTGGCCCCCAACCTGCTTTTGTAAATAAAGTTTTATTGGAACACAAAAATTGTTCATTCTTGTATGTTTTCTCTATGGAGACGTTTGTGCTATAATGGTAGGTTTCCAGACACGGCATGGTCCAGAAACCCTAAAATATTTGCTACCTTACCCTACACAGAAATTGTGTGCAGCCCTTTTGCAAAACATGGGCACAAACATCGATTGTTTGCAATGAAGGGAAATTTTTTTCAGGCCAAACAGTTATTACGATGCTTTCCATAGCTGTGTGCAGCTACGTAAAGTAATTGCTTTGAAATCCTTAGAAGCCCAAGAAGCAAAAGGAAAAAAGAAACTCGAAAATATGATTTAAAAGAAAGCGTTGCCAGTCAAACGAGCTAAGAAACATGAAAATGCTCACATTTGGGGGGAAGAAAAATGGACCAAAATAATACCCAAGCATGGTGTTGCATTTTACCCTTCTGCTGTTTTCTGCACAAATAAGCTCTTCAGTGATGAGTGCGTTTGAACCGTCACCTCGAGAGTTTTGAAAGCAAGTCTGAAACTTGGGGCTAGTTACCTTAAAAAAAAAGTAGAAGAAGAAGAGAAAAAAAAGAATGAGAGGAAGAAGTCGGCTGTCTAAATCTCTAAAAATCTGGGGCCATCTGTCCTGTTACCATTTATATTGGAATCAAGCATGAACTTCATACTCAGCCCACACAGGACAGTCTGCTTTGACACCGAGTGACAAATAAAGCCCGGACGCCTGTCCAGGCCATTGAAGTGTGTCCGGGCTTGATATCCGGGGGCCGCGGGAACGGTCGTTGCTGGAAGTTGATTAAGGTGCTCAAGCCAGGCTCCTTCCTCCTCTGCCAGAATAATGGGAGGCCATTAAAATGGGAGAGAAGGCACCGGTAATGTAAATGGAATTCAGAGAGCATTGCGCTCAGCAAAGGGAACATTTGGGATGCATATCTGTGTGGGCGCTGATTTAGCCTGCGCGGAGGGCACCCGGGGGCAGGAGGGAAGGAAGCAGGAAGAAGAGGAGACTCGGAGTTGTGCAAAATCATTATTTCTACATATCCCCGCCTTTGATGTGAACCCTCTTCTGTGGGAAACGTCTCTTGGGAATGAGTCACGGGTTGGCTTACACACACACACACACACACACACACAGAGGCACGCATGCACACACGCTCCCATTCCACTCCGGCCAACGCGTCTACTGGGCAATTATCCTACACTTAGCCAGTTCACGCTATGACGTGCGGCTACGACGTGAAACCCATCCCGTGTTGATGAATGGCGTCCGTGTGCCTAATTTATTCTGGTAATTATTGCGATAATTCCGAGGAGATAAATTGTCATCTATTAGGGTTTAATGCAAAAAGCCGTAATTAGTTTGCTTTGGAGATGGTGGAAGCAGCCAGCGTGCTCAACGGAGAATCCATTAAGCCAATTAACGGTGTTAGCCGGGCTGAAAATCCCCGGCCTTGTAAAATACACCCATGGCTTTCGCCGCACTGTACCCTGAGCCCCAAGACTCATCTGTTACATCCCTCATTAATTGAATAATCACATCGAGGCCAAAGATGGGAGAATTCCTTCATCATCGTAATTCACGCACGTGTCGGGCCGCGATGTTGGGGTTGGAGAGGGAGAGGGGAAAAAAAAATGCGTTGCTGCTGGTAATTATGAGTCAAATGATAAAACCATGGCTGCCCATCCGCGTGCAGCCCGAGAGCCCGAGAGCACGGCCTGTGCCCCCCCAACACGGGAGGAAGGACGTGGGGCTGAAAAGACCACGGCACGGCACGCTCTCCCGGCTCTCCCCAGACGTGCAAAAAAAAAAAAAAAAAAAGAAAAAAGAAAAAAAAAAGCCAAAACAAAACCCATCCCTCCGCAATTAAAAAATATATATTTAAACAAGCCGGTAAGCGGTCTCCCCTATTTACTGTCAAATTAATTCAGCCACGCTGCAGATGCCATCTGTATCACCGTCACCGGCATGTCACCGGCTCTCAGATCCCGCGGAAGGGAGCCTGCTGGTGTGTTTGATGGCTGTGATAATGGGAACAAGATAAGCAATTGCAACAGATATATCATACATTTTCTCATAATTATCTGACCTGTTACGCTGTGTCAGTCTGCCGCCAAACACACTGTTTTTTTTGGTGTCAGAAGCTGTATGGGCATTTTTGGCTTTGATCACGCGGTATTCTCGGCATGTCAGCCTGACTGTATTTTAATTGACTCTGGGGTAGCATTCAGAGGCGCGTCCGCCACTCCCGCGGCGGGCGCCTGATGAGGCTGACAAGCTGGCATTTTACGCACGTTAGGGCTGCTCGGAAGCCACGTGCTCCCCGCGCCTCGGAGGGGGGGAACAAAACGATGTCAGGAAACCTCTCCGCGGAGCCCACCTCCTCCTGGCCCCCAGCGTCCCCCGGGACAAGCGGCACACGGGCCACCTCGCCGGGCTCCCCAAGCGTGTTGGGGCGAGGGCATCGGCATCGGAGGATGGTTCCCTCCCACGGCGCTGCACCTGCATAGCCGGCGTCCTCGTTTAGGATGGGCGGGAGAGATGGCCGTCCCGGAGACCCCCTCCTGCTGCATCCACGGTCTCCCGCCCATGACATGACAGGGACCTCGGTAATGAGGAGCCAGGCTTGCAGATGTCGATGGAAGGAATGCTTATCTCCGGTGGCTCGGACATCTTTAAAAAAAAAAAAAAAAATCCTCGCGGTCGAAAACGGGCTCTGAGCAGCAAGTGGAAGCGTTTCAACGCGGAGGTCAATTTACTGGGTCTTGACTTTCCCAAGACAGGAGATCGCTGGCCTCCTGTCTGGGAGCACACCGTTGTCATGCTCTGCTCCCTGCCTCGTTAACCAGACAAGCTGTCTTCATCAAGCCCCTGACAGACACGGGGGCCCCCTCGCCCCCGACTCCTCGAGGGACGTCTCCTCGTCATCACTGCCTGCTGGTCCGTGTAATTGGCCGTGAGAAAGCCCCGCGCTTTCACAGAAACCCGAAGGGAAGGGAGAATTCGCCAACAGGGACACGGGAGATGCCACATGGAGGGTCTGTTTGGGAGGTTTCATGGGACGTTCTGTCCAACACCGTGCTGCCTCCTGGCCTGCAAATGTGCATCATCTCAATCAATGAATGAATGGATGTCCTAATCAATGACCAGGCTCCGGGTCGCTTGGGAAACAGATTCTGTCCCCTGAGCCACTCCTTCCCTCTCCGCCTCCAATCACGAGAGGGTATTCCTGCCATCTCAACTCAGAGCCCCCCAGACACGGACAGGGGTCAAGACGGATGATGCTAGGAAAGGCACTGACGCAATTTCATGTTCATGACAAGTACTGCACCGGAAACAATGTTGGCTGATTTTATTTTCTCAAACTGAGTGTGTCACCCATCTGGGGCTGCCGACCCAAAGTGGAGGGATTGGTTCCTCATGGTCCTGGAATGTAGGCAGTTCTGGGAAACTAGGAAAGGCATGGAAACAGATTCAACTCTCCATTCACCTACCCACTCACCCACCTATCCTACCTATCCATCCATCCATCCATCCATCCACCCATCTGTCCACCCATCCAACCATCCATCCATCCATCTGTCCATCCATCCATTCATCTGTCCATCCATCCATCCATCCATCCATCCATCCATCTGTCCATCCATCCATCTGTCCATCTATCCATCCATCCAACATCCATCCATCCGTCCATCCATCCATCCATCTGTCCATCCACCCATCCATCCAACATCCATCCATCCATCTGTCCATCCGTCCATCCATCCATCCATCCATCCATCCATCCATCCATCCATCTGTCCATCCAACCATCCATCCATTCATCTATCTATCCATCTATCCATGTGTCCATCCATCCATCCATCATCCATCCATCCATCCATCCATCCAATCATCCTCCTATCTTCTGTCCATCCATCTGTACACTTATCTTCTTATACATTACCCTACCCACTCACCTGCCCACCAATGTATGAGTCCACCCATCCATCTACCCACCCATCCATCTGTCCATCCTTCCTTCCTTCCTTCCATCCTCCACCCACCATCTGCCCATCAACCCATCCCACATACACTTATTAAGCACCTTATATGCATCAAACACATGCCAGGCACAGAGCCAGGATTCCAGCCTCTGTTCTTTTGGAGCTCCTGTTCCAGGGAAGGGGAATAGACAACAAAATTGTATAAAGCAAAGAACAACAAGACAACCCCAGAGGGTACAGGAGCTGGGAAAGGACTGTGGGGAAATGGTATCTTCTTTAATTAAATCCATTTGGTCTCTCTGTATGCATTCAGGGATCCAGCTTCATGGGGTGGAGACAGTGGACTGAGTCTCTGGACGCTGGCCCTCTTCCCTTCTTGGACCTTGTTCTTGGAAAAAGAAAGTCGCTGCTTGGTGTCCCCTCCCCCGTGTCCACATGGGGACATCACTCCCCTTTATCAGTCCTGCTATGACGATCCTTTCCTTAAACACAGATGGGTCCTGGTTGCTGTCCAGGAACCACCCTATAATTTCTTGTATCCATTCTTCTTCCCCCCCTGGGGTTTTGCAGATCCTCTCCTTTCTCCTCAGGCTCCTTCATCTCCATCCTCACCTGCTGATGTCCTTCCTATTGACTGGAGAATATGGAAGCAATCAGAAGAGGCCTCCCATGGACCCCCAGTGCCCACAGACCCACTCACCCACCTGCTCTGAAGCTATTAGCTCCCATTGCTCCCTTGAAAGGACTTTTGAATTATTTCACTCAGCGTAATACCCTCTAGTTCCATCCACATCGTTGCAAATGGCAAGATTTCATTTCTTTTGATGGCTGCATAGTATTCCATTGTGTATATATACTACATTTTCTTTATCCATTCATCTGTTGATGGACATCTAGGTTCTTTCCATAGTTTGGCTTTGGTGGACATTGCTGCTATAAACATCCATGCACCCTACGTTCTTAGTGGTCCCATACACTCCTAAGTCATCTCATCCTTGAAACATTTTCTTCCCTTGGCCAGCAGATCTTGCCCTCTCCAGCACCTTCTTGGTCTCCTCCATTGCATTCTGTCTTCTCCCCAACCTCTTCACCAAGGAGAGTCCTCAGGATTAGTCATGTGTCCTCTTCTCTACCTGTCTGTGCAGACTTCCTTGGTGAGCAAACTCATCCGTAACCACCTTCCCACGTTCATGCATGTGCTAGTGATGCGGAGTATGTGCTCCCCACCTGGATCTCTCTCCCGAAATCCAGTCTTGAAGTCTAGTCCAACAGACACCTCACATGTCATGTCCCATGTGCAACAGAACTCCTGATGACATCCCCAACCGCCTGCACCCTCCTCATCTAGGTTGATGGCAACTCTGTCCTTCCAGATGCTCAGGCCCCAGGAGACTCCTGGAGTGGTTTCACTTGTCACATCTTGACCTCTGCCTCCATCTGCATGGTCAGGACCCCTGTAGGTGATTGTGGAAGACTCCCACCTGATCTTGCTGCATCCATTGGCCATCTGTCCCCGATAAGGGAGCTGATATGCTCCTTTAAGACCCTGCTCAAAGGACGCTACTCTGTGACACACTTTCTTGAGCCTGACTGCCTCACTCAGAGTAAAAGACAAAGTCTTATCCCATAACCACGTTCTTCTCTTTCTCACTCCTGCTCTGACCTCATCGCCTATCCTTCAACTGCTCCGTTACCTAGCCCCAGCGCTCCTCCTCCTTGTTGACTCTGGAACATTCCAGACATGCTCTTGCTGTAGGGTCTCTGCACTTAATGGTGCTCCCCAGGTGCCCATCACCCCAGGCTTCCTCTCACTCCTTCTCCTGCTTCAAACATTTGCTAAAACCTCACCTTCATAGCCAAGCCCTCTCGAACTCTTCTTGGGGCAAGGGCCAAGCCCCACTTCAAGTGTTGGCCCTCCTCCTTCCCCGACATTTTTGATCTGCCTCCTCTTCCACTCATTTCCCCGTAGACCACATGGCTTTAAAACTGAAAAGAGAGTCTCTGCATTCCTTTCTGGCATAATGGTTGGAATATCAGCTCAGCGAGGACTGTAGGTTAATTCCTGGATGCATGCATGTACGTAGGACTATGCCTGGTACATCCAAGGTGATCAAAACCTCTTTTTAAAAAAATGATATGATCTTCTTACTCATTGCTAAAAATGCAGCTGCAATGTCAATCAGCCTGGCAAGACAGTTGATTTTCTCATGGGTACACCCAAGTCCCTGGATTGGTGCCTGGTTCGTGGAAGGGCATCTCATGAATAAATATTTGTTGGAGGAGGAACTGGAGAAGGCAAGAACAATAAGGCATGACATTGGTTCTTTGACCAGGACAACGAAAATGTCATTGGTGATTTAGGAAAAGTGTCCTGCACGAGGCCACGGTGTGGGAGAAGAAGTCCAACAGGAGAACCCAGGAAACAAATGTCCTTTAGCAGGAAGCTCTTTCAAAACCTGTCATAGGATTGGGTGCCAATACCATGGATCCAACCCTTTAAATCCCAATCCTATGGGTCCCAAATATGAGTTGCAACCCTAGTCCCATGGATCCTGACTGTATGTACCCTAGCTTTATAAATCAAACCCTGTGTGATCTCAGCTCTATGGACTCAAAACTATGGACTCTTATATGGTCCAATTCTGGGATCTGACTCTTAAGATCTAAATCCTTGCGTCTCAGTCCTCTGGATCCTAGTTCCATGGATCCAACCCTAGATTTCCAGCTCTAGGAACCTTAGCTCTGTAGATCTCCTGTCTATGGGTCCTAGTGCTCTGGATTCAAGTCTTATGGGTCCAGCCCTAAAGATTCCAGCGCTAGGAACCTCGGCTCTGTAGATCCCCACTCCAAGGGTCCTAATACTATAAGCCTAATCCTAGAGATTCAAGCCCTAGGAGCCTCAGATTTCTAGATCCCCATTCTATGGGTCCCAGCCTCTGGGTCCAAATGCTATGGGTCCAACTCTAGAGATTCCAGCCCTAGGAACCTCTGCTGTGTAGGTCCCCACTCTCTGGGTCCAAGCCCTCTAAGTCCCAACATTGTGGCTCACAACCCTATGAATACCACCCTATTACTTCCAAATGGATGGGTCCCAGGCCTATGGGTGCCTCTCAGAGAGCCCTCTCGAAAGTTCAAAGTACATGCTGGGGCAGAGCATAAGCCCATCAACCCTCTTTGGCTCAAAGGGTTATCTCAGCCTCCCCACAGTGTTTATCCCAAGACCACCAGGAAACCCACTATCATTTGTTAGTCCCCCTGAGGCTTATGTACCCAGAAGGCTTGGCCAAAGATGCTCATTTCCCTTCCCATGCCCCCATGCTGTGGTGTAGCTCTTACGTGTCCACGTCGTGGTGCCCCAGGAGCAGCCCTGGGTCTCCCATGATGCCTTGAGGCGGAATTCAAATTCAACTGCAAATAACCCAGCACCAGAGTCCTACTTTTGACTATCAACTCAGTTCACATTTTAAAAAAAGCCAGAAACTGAGGGCAACCTTGTGTAACCCAAAGACATTCCACGAGCACTGTGTCAGGAAGGATGCAGGTCTCCTATAAAGCTCCGGACCCACTTGCAAAAAATTGGGGATCCTGTTCCTGAACACTTTTCTACACTTTGAGGAGAAGACGCCCAAGACGGGGGAGCATCAGGCAGCCGTTCCTTTTGGAGAGTAAAACGTGCATTTTCAGATGATCCAGAGTGTGGGGTAGGGAGACAGATAAAGAGGGGTGGGGACCCAGCAAGACAGTACGGTGTCCAAGCCGTGACCACCAGGTCTGGCCAGCGGGGACATTCTTGCCACATCCTTTGACATCCATTTTGGAAAAAAAAATATTTTCTACTCATGCTAAGAAAAAAAGAAATCCAAAAAACAACCCCCCCCCCCAAAAAAAACAACATAAAATGTACATTGTTAACCATTTTTAAGCGTGACGTTTACTGGCATGAAGTCCCTTCCCGTTGTTGGGACAACCGTCCTTCCCAACGGTCTGCAGAACCATTCCATCTTCCTTAACTGTGGCTCTGACCCCATGAAACACCAGCTCCCCATTTCCTCCCCGTCCTCCTAGGAGGACAAGGAAAAGGAATATATAGACCATATACACATATTATGTACATAATAACCACATGTCATTTATCTGTGCATCCGTTGATGGACGTTGGGTTCCTTCTTCATCTCTTGGCCATTGGTAGTGGCGCCGCCGTGAACACAAGTGTGCAGATATCGTTCCGAGACCTTCCACTTCTCCACGCAATGTACCAGGATTTGGATGGTTGGATCCCACACTCATACCATGTTTTGCTTCTGAAGGAACTGCCATCCTGTGCTGCACGAGAGCTGGGACATTTTATGTTCCCAGCAGCAGCGCACAAGGGTTCCTACGTCCCCACATCCTCCCCGCGAAATCTCGCTGTTCTCTGTGCGTCCGTTTGTAGCGGCCACTGTAACCCATTCAATGGACTCCAAGGAAGACCACCACATTTGAGGCTAGGGGACACGGAAGGTCTGGGGAACGTGTTAAGATGTTCTCGGTAGACGTCAGACATGCATTTGTCGAGCGAGCAGAGAAGCAGCCTGGCAACGGGTACTGACGGGGGCTCTGTGTCCCCCAAGAACAGCCCGTCTGCCCTGAGCAACCCAGAGTAGTCCATACCCGGCTCCTCTGTGGACATCCCTGAGATCTCTGGGCCAGACACTCACTGTCCACGGGCAACAAGTCAAAGGAAACAGGCAAGTGGCTCGTGAACCATCACTGCACCTGTTCCAAGCTGGGTCACAGATCCCCCGTCGGAGTCAACCCCAAATCCACCAAGGACACCCGAGCACCGCCGGGAAACATTCCCGTAAAGGAAGTCGTTGCCCAATTATGCATTTGCACGAAGTGTTTACTTAATAAAAATGAGAGCTCTTTATCGTTCAAAACCTAGGAGGACCAGAAACATGAATGCAGTTTCCAGGAAGATGGGGTCGTTGTGTTCTTCCTCCGGGATGCTTTCTTCCAAGAAGCAGCACCCAGGAGGTCTTGAATCCCAGCAGTCATGACTACAAGACCTGCCACCCACAGAGTCGGATGTGCATCTCAGCACCCATGGGGACCCCGAGGTCCCCTTGACTGCTACCCCTAACCATGGCTTCCTGACGTTGCATTCTAGGGGGGAAACCCGGGGGAAAGAGCCCCAGAATTCAGAGCTTGCGTCACAAAGCTCCCGTTGCCAGCTTTATAGCATCGACCTTATCCTGCAAGATAAAAGCCAGCCTCAGCCCCCCGCCAGCTCCCTCGGCTGGTCTCACCCTTGTGGACCAGAAGGTCTGCACGCTTGGTACCAGGTAGTGGTCCGTTCAAAGGGGCTCCCAGCTGTCATCCCGGGAGGGAGGGGGCCGAGATCTCTTTTCTCTGTGGAGCTTCCTTTCTGGCAGCTGGGACCTCAATACCCCTGTGCGTTTCATCTCCACTCCCCGAAATGCCACAAAACCATACAAAAAAGCAAAAAAAAAAAAAAAGCAATTCACGACTTTCAAAGCCTGCCCCCACATTAACGGGAAATCCCTCTCCACAGCCTCCGTTTCCCCACAAACAGTGAGAACGAATGTTTGAAAGCCTTCACTGCGCCCGCGCCTAGCCCCCTCCTGGAATGCCCGTTTCAGGAACGAAAAGGAGGGGAAAAGAGAAAGAAAGAGAATGACCTCCTGCACCTGAAACCTCCCTTTCCATCTTGGCTCGCAGGGCAGAGCGGGAATGACACCCCCGTTCTGGGGAGGCAGGCAGCCAGGCTTTCCTGGGGACAGCTGGGGCACGTGGGCAGCTTCCAAACTTTTGGGTCCTGGGCTGTGGCCTCATGCGGATTCTTAGCTTTATTTTCCACGGACGCCGGATACACCCAGCCCATGATTCACCGCTTCCAAATGCGAACGTCGGTGGCCTTGGGCACACGGACGACATGGGGTGACCGTCACCGCTGTTTCTGGAAACGGCTCATCACCCTCTGGAAATGAGACCTCGTCTGCATGAGCCCTTGCTCGCCCCTCCCTGCCGAGCCCCCAACGGTCACCGATCCTGTGTCTGGATTGTCTCATTCCTAGAGATGGGATGGTATACGACGTGGCCTTTGTGGGTGGCGGAAGAGGGAGACACACACACACACACACACACACACACACACACAGATTATACGGAAGTAGCTCCCATGCTTTTGGAGGCCAAGTCCTGTGCTCTGTGTCCTTTCTGGAAGCCAGGAAGCCAGGAGAGCCCGTTGCATCCGCGCATCTGAGAGCTGGGGGAGACCCAGCTCCTACCTCGTCATTTGAGGGCTGGAGGGAAGGAAGAAGAAAGACAGACACAGAGATGAAGAATTCTTCCATCCCCCCAACCTTTTCCAGCTGTCCACACCTTCACCTGATTAGACGTGGCCCACCACAGAGAAGGGTCCGCTTTTCTCAGTCCAGCAGCTCCGAGGCTCATCTCTTCTGAGGTAAACCCAGAAATACCATGGGGCAGAGTATCGGGGTCCCCTCACCCTGGCCCAATGAAATCCACACACCCACACACACACACACACCCACACACACGCACACACAATTCAAATCTCAATGCTCACAGTGAGCCATGTCGCTGGGAACCCGGCGGGGTAAGTCTGTGTGAGGGCACCTGTCGTTCATGCTCTCGGGTACACACCTGGGAGTGGATGCGTTGGGCCCTGTGAGGCCTGTGAGTCCCCTTCTAGGGAACCCTCGTGCCCGGTCACACCGCCGCCTCTGTGATCCCCAGGATTCCGTACAGGTAGACGCCCGGGGACAGGCATCCGGCCACGTGTCAGGATCGCTCAACGTTTCTCTATCCCCCGGGGCTCCTCAGAGTCTCTCAAAGCCCACGGGTCTGCCGTGTTCCTTCTGGCGAGCCCCTGGGCATAGCCTTGCCGGGTCAGTGGGTTCATTCCTTTGCACGCCTTCTTGCTACATCTTGAAATGAGGACATTTGGAAATAAGGCTTAACTAGTCGAGAAATGAATCCTTAAAAACCAAAGACGAAAGAACCAAATTCAGCTAAAACCCAGCTATTTCCTACAAAGCATTTCTTCCGCGGCTCCCGGCACATCCGGCTGTCGGTGTGAGGGTTTTCTACACCAAACACTGCTCCGTTCCTTAGTAGACGCGGAGCAGGTGTCCTGCACGTGCACTCATTTGGGGCCCGCCTGAGCACACACCCCACGGACGGAGGGCTCAGGAGCGCGAGACGTCCGCTGCCTGCCGAGACAGAGTCCCAGACAGACCGGCTGCCCCTCGGGGCTCCCCAAGACCCGCCCTCTGGCTCCATCATTCTGCGGAATGACGCACAGAACCCAGGACAACCCTTTGGGGACTTTCGCCGGCTTATTACCAAGGTCCACATGGAGGTGATGCCCTCTGGGGGCCCATGGACCCTCGGTTTCCTCCATGGGCTCAACACGCTTCCGGGACGCCGGCGACCTCCGTAGCCCGGGAGCTCTCCGCACCCTGCTTCAGTTAGGCAGACCTCGCTGCACAGCCGGAAGGACTACATCAGCGGCCAATGGGGATTTTTAATGCCACCCGTCCTCCCCGCTCCCCGTGGGTCGGGGTAGGGCTGAAAATTCCAACCGTGCAGACACCCGTTGTCCCTTTAGGTAACGAGCAGCCCTCCCCCAGGTGGGACCTCGAGAGCATCCACTCAGAAAAAGCCACAGGGTTCCCCCGACTCCCGCGTCTGAGGACATCCTGAGGGGGAGTTCTGGGCCGGGCCCCGAAACGGGACACGACGTGCATATTTCCTGTTTCACCGCAATGTCACTGGGCACGTTTTGGGGAATGCCAAGGGAAGAGAAGGGGGGCTCTGTGATTGGTCGGTCCAAGGACAGATTATTTTTCTTTTTAAGATTTTATGCATTTTATCTGAGAGAAAAAGAGAGACAGAAGAGAGCACAAGCAGGGGGAGGAGCAGAGGGAGAGGGAGAAGCAGGCTCCCCGCTGAGCAGGGAGCCCGACACGGGACTCGATCCAGGACCTTGGAGTCATGACCTGAGCCCAGGGCATTGGCGTCCCCCCAATCTGTGCATTTTAAAGCATTTCCGTTTGCACCTGTAAACCGTCTTCAGATGGAAACAGCGAACGGCGACGCCCAGCACGCTGTTTCCAAGCTCGGCGTCCCCGACCCCCCATACACACGCGTTGGCATGTCCCCGGGACCCCGATGTCCCCACCAGGGCAGGCTCACCCCCTCCTCCCGAGCCGTGGGAACCCGGGCAAACAGGGAACGGAAGCAAGTCCCCGTGCCTGCGTGGGTGAACATCCGATCCGTGAACATTCGACAGTGCAGGGGGACGTCGCCTGCACATTGCTGTTACCACGAGAAAGCAGATCTGTGCGCCCGTCAATGTTGTCTGCGTCAGGGTCGATGCTCGTCAGGGCGGGAGAGAGCTCGGGCGTCGGCATGGGGACTCCAGGCTCCCCAAAGGGTGCTCATCGCCTCACCCTGCAGGCGGGAAGATACGGGGGCTCGGTCGAACGCTGCCGCGGAGAAGGGCCTGATTTATTCAGCGCATGAGCGGTCTGCGGGGAGAAGCGCCCACGGCAAGTCAGGTCCCAGGAACCACCCGTGCATCCTAACGGGCTGCATCCACTTAGCCCCGGCAAGGGCTCCCAACGGTGTGATTTAGTACGGACGGCGTTTCCATATATTAACCGGCGAGCCGCACGCTGGCCTTTCCATCACACACGAGGACAGGCACTTAGCATACGAGAGGCTCGGATGAGACCCGGGCGGCGGGAATGACGGCCCAGACGGACGCACTCGGGACCTGGAAAGACGGCGAGCGGTTGGCTGGAATGAATGGCGGGTGGGGAATGGCTTCGGATCCAAGCACGGTGGGCATGAAGGCACGGGAATTCCGGTGCTTGGAAGTCAGGGAGCCGTCGGCGTGAGCTCGGTCCCAGGGCTCTCAGCGGGACGCGAGGCAGTCACACCGGTTCCTGCCGTGGACGTGGGGGCTGCAGCCCTCTGACCCCCATCCTGACCTCGCCCAGCCGGGGGAAAGTCTCCGTGTGGTTTCCACAACGCACGGCAACGCGTGGACGCTGGCAATGCGTGCACCGTGCCTCGGGCACGATGCTGGGCCTGGGGTGCCTTCCAGGAAGGGGACTGGCATCCTCTCCACCATGACCCTGGGCTCTGACCCAGCTTGCGACCATTCAAAGGGATGTGACCTTTCCTTGTCCCCAAAATTGCACAACCAGGGCACTCGACCACCAGCATAAAGGAGACCTCACGGCGGCCCTGCCCTGATCCTTGGCATGGCCACCTGTGACCCCACAGTGTCCCCGCATAGATGGCAAGAACCCCAGACAAGACTGCGTTGCCGGATTGACAGCTTGTTGGCCTCTCCTGGAAGCCGAGGGAGTACAGCTGTGACAGCCGGACAGCAAGGCCACTCCTGGAGGAACACGGTCACGTCCCTTCCTTTCTCTGCTTGGGGACATGGCCGTGCTGCTGGAACCTCCGAGGTCACAGCCCAATACACTGAACAATTTAATGCAAATGGCTCCATGGCTGGGGTAAGGCACTTGCCCCCCTTGAAAGGGATCCGAAAGCAGCCAGGAGGCAAATGCAAACGTGGGCAAACCCCATATCTGGGGGAGGGGGAGGTCAGACCCTTTCCCGTTCCCAAATCCTGGGGCAGGGGCTGCAGGGGCGTGTGAAACCGCGTCCTCTGGGATGGAGATGGGACTCTGCGCTCCGAGAAAGATGCCTGACTTAGTATAAGTCCATCCATTTGGTGCTCACGGAATGGCACCGTGGGGCGGACGGCGGGAACGGGCATGAGGGTCAGGGAGTGGGGCATATGGGGAGGAAACACGGCACACAGGGGCAGGCGACATGGGCCAGCGGGGAACCAGGCCAGCCCCCAGGCAGGGGTGCCCTCGGCTTGGGGCTGCAAACACCAGCTTGCAGGACAGGCTGTCTGGGTTCTGATCCTGTGTCCAGTCCAAACCACTCACGTCTCAGGTCCCACATCCGTGTGGCCGAGGACGCCATGCCCGGCCCCTGACAGGGATGCTCGGGTGTTTGATGGAACTGCCCAGAGACGCTGTCCTCCTGGGAGCCGGAGCACCTGTCTCACACACTGGGGCTGGTTCCCAGGACGCATCCGTGTGCTGGGGCGGAAATCAGGCCCCAGAAGCTGGTGGTTCCTCTGCGTGTCCACGAGGGGCCAGCAGGAACATGCCGGCAAACCCGTGTTTTCCTCCCAGGCTTCCTGGCTCCCAATCCCATTCTCCCCATACTCCGCGACCAGCCTGGCACCACTCCCCAAATCAGACAGACCTCTGGGCCTGCAGACGCGCATCCCGGTCCTCCTCAGGGATGGGCTGGCCTGGGCTCGGTGTGTCCCCCCAGAGCCACTCTCCCTTCTAAGCCCTATAATGCGCCAAAGTGTCGCGCTCTCCGTTTCCGATCAAAAACAGCGTCTCTGACCCTGTGTTCGGTCACATGGTTGTTAGGGCCTTTGCAATCATGTGAGTTCGTAACATTCTGTTTCCAACCAGGGTCTCCAGGACTCGGAGTCATGCCGTCCCTGGATCCATGGAGCCCCAGCCCCTGCAGACATGCGGGACAGAAGCGATTTGGGGCTCAAAGCATCAGGCTTCCTCTCACACCACCAGACCAAGGAAGAGGCCTTCACCCCACTCACAGCGGCCACACCGGGGCCCACGTTTTGCTCGTGGGTAAAACTGCAAAGACGGTGGACGATGGTGCCGCTGGCTCGTCCCGTGCGCCCGCTTCCTATTTGCTCTTGCATTTTAGGATTCCAAAAAAATCTGTACACACTGTACGGCGCATGTGCGCAAGTCGGGGGGCCTTGTGAGCCATGCCGGGGGGCCTTATGCCTTGTGCGCGCATGCCGTTGGAGGGGGGGCTGGTGAGCCATGCGCAGGATGGGGGCTGTGCGCGCACGCAGCGAGGGGAGCCCTGTGCGCGCACGCGGTTGGTGGGGAGGTCTTGTGAGATGCTGGGGCTGGGGGCTGTGCACGCATGCGGGGGACGGGTTGCGGAGGCCTTGAGCACACGCCGTGGGGGAGCGGGCTTGTGAGCCATGCCGGAGGCCCTTAAGCCTTGTGCGTGCACGTGGCGGGGGGGGCTTGTGCGCGTACACTGGGGGGGCCCTGTGCGCGCATGCCGGGGCGGAGTCCTGTGCGTGCACGTGGTTGGGGGTGCCTGTGAGCGCATGCGGGGTTGGGGAGCCCTGTGCGGGCACGCGGTGGAGGGGGAGATCTTGTGAGCCAGGCTGTGGGGGGACTTATGCCTTGTGTGTGCATGAGGGGGGGGGGCTTGTGCATGCACGACGAGGGCAGCCCTGTGCGCGCACACCGGTGGGGGGACCCTGTGCGCGCACGTCGTCATGGGGAGGCCCTGTGCGCGTACTCCGTGAGGGGGACCTTGTGAGACTTGCAGGGGTCCTTATGCCTTGTGCGTCCATGTGGGCGGGGGACTTGTGCGCGCACATCCTGGGGGAGCCCATGCGCACACGCGGTTGGGGGTGCCTGTGCGTACACACCGTGGGGGGCGTCCTGTGCGCGCATGCGGGGGGGGGTGTGCGCGCTCTCCGAGAGGGGGCCCTGTGCCTGCCTGCAAGGGGAGGGCCAGCGCTTGGGCAGTTGGTGTCTTCTCTCCCGACATCCCTCTGGTTTGAGGCGCCCCCTGCGTAACGCTCAGGCACACACATCTGTACCTGCTACCGGTCCGCTCCATGCCAGCGGCCCGTTGGTGGCAAGAGTTGCACCTGCCAGGGTCCGTGTTCAAATACGGCCTCAGCTCTACGCCCTGCCCCACAGCACGAGGGACCGTGCCCAACACGAGCGGGATGGTCCCGGACGGGAATTTGGAAGGTCTAGGTCTCCGGCCTCCTCTTAAAGGTTATTTGCATTCGGAGTTCTACATTTGGCTTGAATGTTAAAAAAAAAAAAAAAAAAGAAAGAAAGAAAGAAAAGAAAAAATACAGTCCACTCGACCAGGCGTTTAATGAAAACAGAGCGCCGAGCTCGGAGAGGCAGCCCCAAGCAGGCAACGTGGTAATCAGCAGCAGATGGTCCAACACGACCCAAACCCTTTTTCTTATTATTGGAAACCGGGACCCACAAAGGCAGTCTGTAAGTTGGTTCATAAGGACTTAATTTGGCTCAGCAATAACAGGGCCATTAAATCGCGTTAGAGTAGGGATTACAAGAAAACAGGAATAGCTGATTCCCCGCTCCCCCTGCCTCGCAGCACCCACCCCTGGCCCCCTGCTCTGCCCGCAGCGCGCCTCGCAGAGACCGGGAAAGAGAGGACGAGGGCAGGAAACCAGCCGCCCCCTTGCCCCAGCCCACGCGGCTGAAAACCCCAATTCTTAGCAGGACGCAGGGATGTGCACGTGCGCATAAGACGGGCGGAGGATGGCCCGCTGAGCGTGCTGTGGGGACAGCGCCTGGTTGCAGGGCGCACGGCCAACCCGCATCCGAGGCCTCCGCACCGGAGGGACCTCCTGCCTCCCTCCTCTCTGTGCCCGCATCCCTTTCCTGGAGGGCAGCCGTGGGACATGATAACGACATCCAGAGGCTGTGCCATTCTTTTCTTGTTTAAAAAAAAAAACCCCACAAAACTCGAAGTTAGATTTATTTAACATAAAATGAGCCAATTCTGGGGGATCTACCGCCTTCACTATACTGTGCAACCAGCAACACCATCGTGACACTCAGTCCCCAGATTCCTTCCCACGAGAGCTCCTCCCTCTGAAAGGGTTCGCGGCTGGCCGTCCCACAGCCGTATGCAGAGGGACCCTGCAAAGCAGCGTTTCCCCGCCCGGGTGTGCACGCAGAAGAATGGAAAGCCCGTGTTCAAACACATACTTGGGCACACGCGTCCGCAACGGTGGAACGAACCCAGATGTCCAACGACGGACAGTGCAGAATACGCAAGCAGATTAGTGCTCGCCGTCCGTGGGCAGGGCAACCGGTAATGGGGATGGGGATTGCCTCGTGGGTGCATGAGAATGTTCTGGAACCCGACAGATGGGGTTTGCACCGGCCTCCCCGAAGGAGCTTAATGACCCTGAACGGTGCTCTTTACAAACGGTAAATCGGTGAATTTCACGTTTTGTGGGTTTTACGTTCAGTGGCTGGCGTCACGGACAGGAGTGAGGGATGCGGGCTGCGACCGGGGCCGACACCCACAGAACAGTGAGTTCCGTATTGCTTAAGAACCACAAAACACACCATCGAAGATACACGTCACGGAGCATACAGAGAGGTGGGTCGCGTGTAGGAGATTTTGCCCATTCTGCAAAGTCTGAGTGGATTTCTGAATGCACGTAAAACGAGGCGTTCCTGGCCGGGCTTGATGGACGCTGGTTTAACCAGCCCCCCTCCCCCATCATGCATAAACAGCAAACCCAGAACAGCATCTACCCGTCAGAGCACAGGCCAATGGATAAAGCTCCTGATGTAACAAAAAAGACCCATTAGGAGCTGCCAGTTGGATGCACGTTTTTCTACAGGCTGAGAAACGTGCCTTCGAACATGCACATGGGCCCGTGTGCGGGCGCCAGCTGGCAGCTCCCGGGCAGGGAAATTCTAGCCATTTGAGCCGGTGGCAAGATGTTGTCCATCACTGGTGATGGGCTGTGTGGACAGGAATATCCGACTGTGGTGTGCAGGAATCGAGCCTCGCAGAGTGATACAATGTGTTACAATGATACAGTGTGTTATGATACAGTGTGTTACAATGATACAATGTGTTGAAGCTGGAGGTGGAGGGATGGCTCTGTTTTTTAACTCTTTGAGGAACCTCCATCCTGGTTTCCAGAGTGGCGGCACCAGTTTGCATTCCCAGCAACTGTGCCCAAGAACTCCCTTTTCTCCACGTCCTCGCTGATGTCTGTGGTTTCTTGTCTTTTCCGTTTGAGCCATTCCGGGGGGTGCGAGGTGCTGTCTCCCTGTGGCTTTGATCGGGAATTTCCCTGATGATGAGAGGCGAGGAGCAACTTCTCATGTGTGTCTTGGTCATTTCTGTGTCTTCTTTGGAGAAATCTCTATTCATGTCTTCTGCTCATTTTTAAAGTAGATTATTGTTAACATGATTATTCGCAATTTATTTGTACGACTGCTTTATATAGTCCACATAATCAACCTTAACCACCCCCCTCAAAAGTAAGTATGTGACAGAGAAACTGTGAACTCACCTATGGAGGTCATCCCTTTACTGTAGAGGTGCACGACGTCACCAAGTGGCATGAGAAAGTGTGAACTCACCTATGGAGGTCACCCCTTTACAGGATCGGTATACGACGTCACCAAGTGGTACAGCTTTCAAGAGTAAAATGCTATTTGTCAATTATATCTCAGTAAAACCAAGGATGGGGGAGAAGGTCAGTGACTTTCAAGAAAGGAATATGGGGGGGACGCCTGGGTGG
Organism: Meles meles; assembly: GCF_922984935.1. Taxonomy (NCBI): domain Eukaryota; kingdom Metazoa; phylum Chordata; class Mammalia; order Carnivora; family Mustelidae; genus Meles; species Meles meles. The sequence continues at coordinate 647,533 of NC_060087.1, read as the reverse complement.
CTCAGTGGGTTAAGCCGCTGCCTTCAGCTCCGGTCATGATCCCAGGGTCCTGGGATCGAGTCCCGCATGGTCTCCTTGCTCGGCAGGGAGCCTGCTTCTCTCTCCACCTCTGCCTGCCTGTGTGCTCTCTCTCTCTCTCCTTCTCTCTGACAAATAAATAAAATAAAATATTAAAAAAAAGAGAAAGGAATATGGGGTTAAGAGAACAAAAATGTAGGATAGGGCATCCTTGGAGGGGGTGTTCTCTGCCGATGCCGACGTCCACCCCGACGTCACCGAGAGTGCCCATCAGAAAAGAACACATTCCTGTGACCCAGGAGTCACTCCCCCAGTGGCCAAGTTTCCTCTGGGAATCCCACCCTGGATGGCTTGACCCCTCTGTGGGAAGGGGCTAAACCCCATACACTCTCTAGTCAGCCCCAGAACCCTACGATGCCCTCATATCCCTCCTGGTTCACTTTCATGGTATTCTCCTAGTTTAGGGCAATTACATAAAACATTTACAAGCCCTCCATAAAGAATTTAAAACTCTTGGGGAAAAGCCCAAGAGTGAAGCCACACTCCAGTTGGCAGGAAAGGCTCGGAATGCAGGAAATGACTTAATGCCTTCCCTCAAACCACCTAGTGAACCGGCCAGAGTGGGCCAGGTTGACTTACGGGCGAGCCGGAGCTCTGCCAGGGGCACGCCTGGACCACAGTTGCCGGCCTGGGAAGGATGCTCTCTCTCTCCACCTGCCTCCCAACAGCAGACCAGGTGATTTCCCAAAATGGCGGCATGCACACGCGGTCCTCCCCACGATGTGCAGAAGAGCCCATTCCCGCCACCTCCTCCAACATTTGCGGGTGCTAGAATTCCTTCTGGCTTCCTTATTTATTTATTTATTTTCGTTTCCCCACTTCTCAGAATCAGAGCTCTTGGAATAGAGCACCTCACTGAGGACGAACCCATGCGGAGCCCTGTTCCCAAACAGTAACTCTCTGAAAATAAGTTGATACAATAAAATAACGTAAAAGCAACATAGTGAAAGACAGAGGGAAGGAAGGAGAGCAGAATGGACCGTAGGGGCCCTTTTGGTGGGTGGGGGACACGCTGGGCTGGAGGTGGGGGATGGCAGATTGATCTTATCATCCGTGTCCTGTTTTCCATGTCCGTGCTGGTCCGCAGATTGTGTAGGGAATTAAGGGTCCCCATCAATGAACCCACATATCTAAATGCATGTTTGTATTCGAGTATTTAAGAAAAAAAAAGACAAAACAAAACCTAAAATTTACACAGAAGCTGATCTAGGTGAATGCAGAAAGCAAGGCTTGTCAGCCAACGGTCCCGATTTCTACTTCCAACCCCCCAAGGACTAACGAAAACAGCAACAACCATAAGAAGACGTGCCCTGGCCCTGGGCATCTCTCTTGTTGCTAGAAATGGAATCGTGTCCTTTTGATTCTGACTTCACCAAATCTCTTGTGTTTTGCCCCGGATCCTCTGTCTCCCCGGCACCCTCAGCATCTGTGCTGTTAGCACCCCTGTGCCATGCCCATTAGAGGTCTTGACACCCACACCATTAGGGCATTTGCAAGTGCTGCCCCCGCTGGGTGAACTCTCCTTTCCAAGGCTGCCTGGGAAACTCCTATTCACCCTGCAAAACCCCACTCACCCAATCCGCCCTGATTCAGGTTGATCATCCCTCCGAAGCCAGGCTGAGTGCATCCCCCTGCATTTTCCCATCACCTCTCGTCCTGAGCTCTGCCCCCAGGGCCACAGCGTGCTTTCGGTCCCGTACTCCTCCTGAACCGAAGCACCAGGTTGGGAGTCAGGCGCTTCCGCACCCAGGTGGTGTCTGATTTTAGCCTTCCTTGCCTGATTTTTAGCTTTCCTTTTCTGCAGGTTGAAGGAGTGACACCGGTCAGTGCCTGCGATAAGCTGACAGCCCTTGAGAAAGGAAAAGGGCAGAGTCCTTGAAAGCAGAAACTCACTCTTACGAGAGACATAATGGTTGCCTAGCCGGTGTTGGCCCACGTTTCAGTCTGAGGCTGGAATCACCCCCAGGATGTGAGGCATTTCCATCGTCTGTGGGTAACAGTCGCTGTGGAGTCTGAAAAAGCAGGTTCCCCTCAACAGACCACACGTGGCCGACTCTTAATCCGTGTAAAGACTTCAACACGCTGGTATTTTCGGACGCAGAGCTACGGACCAAAGGCTGGCTTCCAAATTGGTGTCTTTCCCGGCGACGGGAGAGGACGGCTGTTAAATGCCACCTTCAAAACTTCTGCCCAATGCCGTTTTGTGTGGCCGACCCCAAGGGAAACACGGAGCAGGAGAAGCAATGTGGTGGCCCAGCGTTTTGCAAAACTCCGGGGCAAGGCCATGCGACTTGCAAAAGGCCTGGTAAGTTTGTCCTCACCCCAGCCAGAGGCGCTTGACGTCCGTGCGTCCCCCGTGTTGCTTGTATCTACCTTCAGTGAACTCGGCTTTCTCCAGGAGCCGTCCGCAGGCGCCTCCCAGAACCTCTCGGACTCCTAATTGGGCAGAAATAAAAATCGGCATTTCAGTCCGTGATTACAGATCTGCCTTTGATTTCGTTTCGTTATTACGGGGCGAGCGCGTCCTTACAGCAAACCGCACACTTGAGACGTTCAGCGCGAGGGTGAAGAAAATGTGTTTCAGGTTAGAGGGTCTGCGGAGCCCGCTGACACCCCTCTGCGTTCGCTCGCTCCAAATTGTAGCCAAACTGGAGCACAAAGGACTCCCAGCGCCGGCGTCCTTTTGAACGTCTCCGCGCACAGCCATGTAAATCGTCGTGGGCATGAAAATGAGTAAATAAAAATTCAAGTCCAAGACTGCGCTTTATGGGAGGTAATTGTGGCCGGTTGGGGCTTGGGTTGTGCTTTGTGTGAGGAGGAGGAAAAGCCGGGAATTCTGGGTCGTGTGCCTGGAACGCTAGAAAATTCTGTCTCCCCGAAGCAGACGCACAGAATGGACCGGATCACGGATGACGTCAGCTTTTCTAGACTGTTGTGGCTGACTCTCCTCTTTGATGACGTTAAAACTGACAGGACCCGAATCTCAACATTGTAAGCATTTTAAAGCTCCTAAAACATACGGGATCCCAAACTCTACATTTTAAGCATTTTAAAGGTCCTAAAACACAAGGGACCCGAAACTCAACCTTTTAAGCATTTGGAAGGCACTGAAACAGACGGGACCCGAAATTCAACGTTGTAGACTTTTCAAAGGTGCTAAAACATGCGGGACCCGAAATTCAACACTTTAAGCATTTTATAGTGATCAGGAAAGTCCCTGGCATTGAGCACATTTTCAGCCTTTTGTGCCGCACCCAACACTTGCATCTCGTTCCAGAAAGTCCCTCGTGTCTCGAAGAAGCCTGCACCCACGTGAGGAGGCGATCCCCAGTCCCAGCACCCCAGACCCCGGTGAGCACTGACCTGGCCTCCCCGCCTGGCTGGTCCACACCGTTCTCCCTCCGTGCTCAGTCCGGGGGGAGGTCCCCATCTCCGCGCTGCCCTGGGAGGCTGGTTCTCTGCAGACGCTCACGGTCGTCACCTGTTTGTGAGGGAGGTGCCCCCTTGTTTCGCCGGCCTCTGGTGAAGAAAACACCCTCCTGCCTTGTATTTTCAGACAGTAGGATGGGTTGGCTGTGTTCTCCCAAAGGGGACTCAGTCTTTGGACTGGTGGCCACGTCCCTCCCATCTCTGCCTCCATCTTCCCGTGGCTTCTCCTCTGTATCTGTGTCTCCTCTTCAGTCTCTTACGAGGACTCCTGCCATTGGCTTTAGGGCCACCCCGATCCAGGACGAGCTCATCTCAGATCCTTCCCGTCATCACCTTGGCAAAGACCCTGTTTCCAAATAAGGCCCATTGACAGGTTGGAGGGGGACGTGGATTTTGGTTGGGTACCATTGACCCCCAAGCCCAGCACAACCCAGGCCATAGGGTTCCCGGCGGGTAAGAGTCTTTCCAATTCCCTGCTGCCTTCTTTCTAAACCACCAACGCCCTTGCCTCGGATGCACCTGCTCTCCTCGTGTCTGCCGCGTCTCCTCCCGTTGAACCGACAATAATTACATCCTCGAAATCACCTCCTCCCGGGGACACGTGTTTGGATAAGCACAGGGTCAGGTTTTCTCACGTCTCAAGAAGGAGGCTGGTTTCTGGACCATGCCAGCGTGGGCATTTCCCATGCTGCAGTTGGTGCACACCCCATGCCTACCTGGGTTGAGGACCGTGCAGGGCTCTGTGGTTTAAGCCTCTGTCTTCGGCTCAGGTCATGGTCCCAGGGTTCTGGGACGGAGCCCCACATCAGGCTCCCTGCTTGCCGGGGAGCTTGCTTCCCCATTTCTCTCTGCCTTCTTCTCTGCCTACTCGCGATCTCTGTCTGTCAAATAAATAAATAAAATCTTAAAAAAAGAAAGAAAGAAAGCACGGTTAAAATGCCGACCTTGAGACCTGGAGATCTGGGGTTTTGATGCGAGGCGAGGAGCTCACAGGAGGGAAACAACTCTGGGCAAACGGGGATACGGTACCCCGGGAACTGCCTGCATTGGACAGACAGAACAGCTGATATCGGATGGTGACCAAAGGGACAAGAAAAACGAAACGGGGAAAAAAAGGAACAAGAAAAACAAGGACAATAAAAACAATCGCCGTGAAAGGAAAGGTAGCGTGAACAGGTAAAAACGCAAATTTATTACGTATTGAAATGCACTTACGAGAACGCCGCGGTTTGAAACAGAAACGATATGAACCAGCTGCGTTTGTCAAATGAGGAATGGCACGTCTCCGTCTTTGAAAACGCTTCCCGGCTTCCCCTCCCGCCCCCGGTTCCGAAAGCAACCGTCATCTTCTGTGATTTCTGTCTGCGTCTCTGTAGAATGGAGTTCTGGCGAGCAGGTCTGAGTTCCCAACGTGCATCCAACAAAGGGCGTAGTGTACCAGGAGGGGGAAAAAGAGAGAGAGAGGGAGAGAGAGAGAGAGAGAGAGAGAGAGAGAGAGAGAGAGACAGGAGGACCATGAAGCACCAAGAATTCTTGAGGAGGAAAAAAAAATGCAATGGAAAATCCGGTGTCCATGGCATGACAGAGCGTTTCGGACAAGGGCTCAGGCTGGAGAGACGGTGCGGCCGCGGGCACAGAGCGGGAGCCCTACGTGATTGCAAACACATGTTCTGGGAGCGGGAGGAAGTCCGCGACCGCCATGGGAAGGATGGCCGCACGTGCAGCCACGTTGGGCCATTCCATGAGCAGATGGTTTCCAACTTGAAAGGGTTTGCAAGACGCTAGTTTGGTGGGTAGGAGCCGGGGTGTGATGTTAAGGACAATCCCCGCCGCAGAAATCGGGGAGACGGGAGGCGCTGGCCCGGAGAAGAATGCGCACAGCTTTCAGCGCCGGCAGCTGCCCAGGGGAAGGTAATTTATGGGCCGCATCTTAGAAGACCTACATCGCTTCTTCTGGCTGGAGAGAAAAACCACTCGGGGTTTTCATACCACCTCGCGGCACCTCGTGCGGGAAGAAATCACGGAATGCAGGAGGCGTGCTTTCTTTCCTCGAGGTTTTGGGTTGGAGTCTGGAGAGCGATCCCAAGCGTGCATGGAGCTCACTCCAGATAGGCATGGGGTGTGCACCAGCTGTAGCACAGGAAACGCCCACACTGGCATGGTCTAGAGCCCAGCCTCGCGCACTGAGTCAGACCCCTTCCTCGGTGTCTGCTGGACTTGGACGGGGAACACGTCGCCAGGGACCACAAAGATATTGTCCCATCAACCCGTGTGGTCAGGAGGGGTTGGGGACACACGAGGTTCATGCGTCCTCGTCCTACCCAAACTCAGGAAGTGCTCCCGCCGTGACACAGGCCTGGGAAGTGCACGCAGTCCACCTGCGGAAAGAACCCAAGTCACACCGGGGAACGCCATCCTGTGGCCTCACAGTCACAAAGTGGCTGCTGCAGCTCCACACGTCACACCCTCCAATACAATTCCTACCAGAAAGGGAGGGCATGAGTACAAAGGCGTGTGCTCTCCTGCGGTGCAGCTGGCCTCCTAGACCGACTCCAGTTCATATTAAGGAAGGAAAGGAGACTGCCTTGTCGACGCCTGTATCGCTGTCTTCCGTGTGTACTCGGTGCTGTGAATGGTTCTTCTAGTCTTATTATTTGAGTCGGGGGAGAAGAGGCAATTCCTGACTGATGTCTCCAATCTTGCTCCGTTTCCCTGCAAAACTCCAGGGGTCGTCTGCTGCTTCCCCAGTGGGACATTCTGGGGGGCCCCACTAATTCTCGCATATGCCTGGTCTTAATTATGGAATGATTTTCTCCATGGGGGGCTCACCCCTGCGCTTTGCTCTGGATGTCTGGCCACATCTTGGCCAAAGTTAATGTTCTGGGCAACGAGGACTCATGGGGGTGTGCACACCTTTAATCTGGGACTCAAACCTCGCTTGCCAAAAGGGACGTTCCCACCAGGACGCATCCCAAGCTCTCACACACATTGCTTGGAAGGTCCCAGATTCCAAGCCCAAACCATGTTCTCCGATGCTGTGTGGCTCTGCACCAGACACCTCGCCTCTCTGAGCCTCTGGGCTCACTTTGCAAAAGGTGACTACCTTTCCTGCCCTTTTGTGTGAGCATCAGAAGAAAGAGTAACGTAAGAGATTGTGACTTGTCACGAAGAAGATACACCCACGTGCAACTTTGTAATACTCTAACTTTGCAGTGTGCAAGTTACAACGAATCACAACAAAACGATCTTAACAAATTCGGCTGCACGTGGCCAGGGTCCACCCTTCATATACCGGAGGGCGACTCGTGGTGGCTAGTGGGCATCATACTGGGCGGTGCAAATTTGATACTTTCCTTCTTTATTGGCAGAAAACAAATTAAAGAAAAAAAGAAACTCCCGTGACTGCAGAATGTTCTGGGTAGTGGTGACCTCGTTCATCCCGGTAGGGTCTGACATTCAACAACAGGAGTTGCTGGGGAAAGTGTCCCTCAGAGGACTCTGTTTCCTTGAGGCAAGTTTGTCGGGGCTTGGGTCCCCAAAATGTCCACGTAGATGGTCTTATAAGGAAAAAGAGTTATTCCGTGTGAGAATCTGCAGCGAGGGATGTGGAGATGTGCCAAAAGGTGCTAATTGATGGGTTAGGGTTAGGGTTCGATTCAAAAAAGATGAAGTCACACGTGAGCAAATTAACACCAAAGTTTGAGCGACTTGGAAAATCACGTCCATGGGTCATTTTTTAAAAAAAATTCAGACCTGACGTTTAGAGCGGTTTCAGGTTCGTGGGCAAATGGAGAAGCAGGCAGGAAGACTTCCCGTGCACCCCCCTGCCCCGTCCCCACAGGCACGCGGCCTCCCCGTTATCAGCGTCTCCGCTGGACGGGGCATTGGTTTTAACGGACCGGTATCCATGGACACGGAATTATTGACTAACGACCCTGGTTTCCAGTGGGGTCACGCTGGGTGTGGTGCGTGCTGCGGGATCGGGCAAATGTCCTGGAATCACCGTCATATAGTGTCACGCAGAGAGTCTCCACGGTCCGAAAACCTGTGCCCTACGTGCTCATCCCTCCCTCCCCCCGGCCACCACCCATCTCCCCGCCGCCTCCGCCATGTCCCCTTCTTCCAGACCGTCCTGGCGTTGATGTCCTGCTGGTTTCCCTGCTTTATCGAGAGAGAAACATCTTCACATCTTTCCAAAGCCTGGTAGCCCGTTGCTTTCTTAGCGCTCGGCAATACTCCCTTGACCGGATGGGTCCCCGTTGACGGGTCCATTCATCTGCGGACGGACTCCTGGGTCCCCCACCGGCCTTGGCAATTGTGACTAAAGCTGCTAGACGCATCTGCGTGAAGGTTTCTGTGGGCACTGAGTTTTCTCCTCGTTTCCGTAAATCCCGAACAGTGCACTTGCTACATTAATAACTTTTCTTAGCCTGCAGCAGACAGTACCCGTCACTGGCAACATTTAAGTTACTGCACGTTCCGTCGTCCACGGACCCGGTCAGGTGACCTCTGGAGGTACGGGAGGGTGAAGGGCTCATCTTCTGTGCATACCCCGCGACGCTCTTGCCTCCCCCCCGATTTCCCGCCCAATGTTCACGGGGGCCCCGCAATGAGGACAGAACAGGTCCGCGTGGCGGAGGCTGAAGGTGAAGACACGATCTGTCCTATTTGTCGCATGAAGTACCAAGGGGGCCGTTCTTCGAGGACCTGCTCAACGCAGAGAGAAGAAGAGGGAATGACTCCCAAACTCGTAAAGGGGGATTGACTCCGTTAAACCAAAATGTGTGAAGGAATGAGAAAAAAAAACAAACAAAGAAAAACGTTAGAGCAAATAAAAAAAAAGAAAAAGAAGAACATCATGCTAAGAAATGAGAAAAAAGCAGCGACGTTAGACGTCACGGAAATCGACTGCAGAGAAACGTAATGGAAACAATGACTATAAACAGAGTAGCCTTTCCCACCGAGTGTGGATTCCTCCCCAAACACCCAGGAGGTCGTCCCCATCCCCGGTAACCGCACCTGTAACACAATGAGGCAAAACAGGAGAAAAACGTGAATCCCAACCAAAAACCGACCAGAAAAACCTGGGAGTCACCTCCGTAATAGGACACAAAACAGGTTTTTGTTGTTGTTAGTGGGTTCTTCGACTTTATTAAAACCTTGTACTTTTCACCCTGACAACAATGTATCGGTTGTCGGGACACCCGGTGCTCGTCACAAAACAGATTGTTTTTTTAAGACAGAGACGGACGCAAAGACCAGCGGGAACTCGACATGTGACGGCGCGACCTCTGAATTCGGGGCAGACGTGATAATGTCCTAGCGGTGGGCGACGCGGGCACGTAGACCTCTTACTCATAAAGCAGGGAGGTGTGCAAAACCATGGGAAGACATCCGCATTTGGACCATCTTGCACGCTCTGTGATTAATAGTTTAAGCACGTTTAGAAACATCAGAAAGACCCGGAAGATGCGAACAATCACGGGTTTTAAAAATCCCAGCTGGGGTCGCTGCGGGGTGGGCACAGGACAAGGTGAGCACGGGTGTTGTACGTAAAGGATTAATCCCTGAGCTCTACCTCGGAACCGGTGATACCCTATAGGTTAAGTAAATTGAATTTCAATTAAAAAGATTTTTAAAAATCCCCATTTAACGGGCAGGTGCCAGCAAGGGCTCCAGCAAGTGGAGACTTCCCTCTTCCCAAGCAGAACATCGAGAACTTCATTGCATCCGTAAAGAACCTTGTCCCCAAATGAGGTCCCTTCCACGTGTCCCAGTGCATCTGAATTTGGGGGTGGACATGATGAAACTCACGACGGAGGCTGGTTTCACATCGAACAGCATTTTTGGAGACAGGCTGGGGATACAAACACGGGTTTGCTACTGATTTAGGACCGTCAACAACGCCCTGGGGTCACTCTGCTACAGTTTATGCTTAAACAGCCCCATTTCCAGATACATGTGTCAGGAATCGCCCTGAGCAGGGAGATGTTACGGGGAAATTACCCAGATAAGAAGGAATACACGTGTTTGAGCAAATGGTCTGGGACAGGCTGGACATTGCCATGGGGACCTGGGATCGGTGGCAGCCGATCTCGGGGCTTCTTGGCACAGCGGGGTGTTTATAGGATTCCTACCTCAACTGGTGCAATGATCCCTCACGCATTTCCCAGAATGTGTTTTTGGGAAACCACGGGGTCCGCCCGTAAGCAGGATTCTCCTGGGCTCTATGCTCCTAACTATGCAGCATGTTGTGTGCCCTTTGTGGCTCTGAGGACAGTGGGGTAAGCGTCCTGTGAAAAAGCCATTTGCACAAACTCCGGGGTCCTGATGCTCGTGCAGGCGACGGTTCTCACAGTCTCCCAATTTCCAGCAAAGCCCTAAAGCCTCCGGGTCCCTCAGGTGTCCCGGATGGGAGCAAGCGGTTCACCTCCTTTAGCACGTATTGGTGGGACAGAGGCTCCCGGGGCTGCCAGGTCCTGCCCACCTGACCCCAGACAGTGGCCCAGGAATTTGAGGACCCGCATGAATCCCGAGGGTTGCATGCTGAGTGACGTGAGCCAGACACAGGGGCCACATGCCCCATGATTTCACTCACCCGAGGTCCCGACGGGAGCCAGATTACGGGACAGATTTTAAATAATGCTTGCAGAAGCCGTGACTAGAACAGGGAGCAAAGGCCGGCAGAGAGGTAGAACTTACCCACGTCTTATATTATATTTTATATCCATGAACGGAATCTCTAGCGTTGAGGTTTGAGCTGCAGACATCAGCCCCGAGCTCCCAATCAACCAAAGAGAAAGCAGAAATAAGATGAGCTACAAAATGCACGTCGAGCACGAGAAGATAAATCCACCGTAAGACAAACAGAGGAACGTCCATAGGGACGGGAAGTGGATGATGCTGGGAGCCAGGGCTGGGGGATGCAGTGGCTCACGGGGACAGAGTTTCAGGATGGAAACATGGAAAGTTCCGGAGAGGGATTGTGGGGATGGTGGCGGGACAGTGTGCATGGGCCCGATGCCACCCAGCAGAACGTTAAGCACAGTTAAGGGGGTAAATCTGTGTTGTCTGTGTTTTAATGCATTAAAAAATATCCTGAAAAAAAGTAGCATGCTGTACTTTGAAGAAAAATTAACTCTCGGCTGAGCAGAGTCCGATGCGGGACTCGATCCCAGGACCCTGAGATCATGACCTGAGCCGAAGGCAGAGGCTTAACCCACTGAGCCACCCAGGCGCCCCCAAAATTAACAGTTTGAAAGAAGAATAAATGTCAACTTTGAAGACAGAGCTGCAATTCAGCAATTAACTTTATGGGGCAACGAACACCTTCCAGACCCAAAAAAGAGCATGAAATCTTGCCCTTTGTCTTCTGTTTTGCAAGTTTGTTTGAAACACACAGGAAAATGCCAAATGGTCCCATGGCAGGATGGAAAGGAAATGGGTCGGGGGGACCCGTTGCCGTAAGCGGGACCCAGTTTCGCTGATTCCAAATCTGCTGTGGAAATGCCAGAACAGGGGTCCCGAGAGATTGATACAAGGTGCTCAGAAGAGAGAACATCTACCTTTCCCCTCTGCCTCGAGGGTCCCCATGCATCCCCACATCCCAGGCTGGAGGGGTCTGACTCTGCTTGGGGTCCCCATGCACTCCCAGGGGAGCCCACAAGGATCTGAGTCTGCCTAGGGTCCCCCATAAGCCCCCGGCCCATCCTAGAGGTGTCTGAGTCTGTCTAGGGTCCCCCATAAACCCAACCTGGAGGGGTCTGAGTCTGCCTAGGGTCCCCCATAAACCCCTAGCCCAACCTGGAAGGGTCTGAGTCTGTCTAGGGTCCCCCATAAGCCCCCAACCCAGCGTAAAGGAGTCTGAGTCTGCCTAGGGTCTCCCATAAGGCCCCAGCCCAGCCCGGAGTGTGGGCAGCAAAGGCCACGGCTGGGTGGTTGGGAAGGAAGCAAGCAGACGCTCCTTTCCTGTTTTCTGGCTTGAGGCTCCTACAGGGGCATGAAAGAGGTGGGCAGGGGCGGGGGACAGTCAAGTTCATAGAAGTATGGGGTCCTACCCTACACCGCAGACCAGAGGCAACATTAACCTGTCCATGGGGTCCTTCTGCCATTCCTGAGCCATGAACAGACATGCATCTGCCCCCCAGCCACGGGCAGGAAGATTCTGGGGGTGACGGGGCCTAACCCTAACCGCACCAGCTCCCCCCAGGAAAGCCCCGAGGACTCGGACTGACTATCTGTCAAGGTGTTTGTTTCCTCCGTTTTCCAAACGTCCTCCCGGGGCACCTGTCTCCCGTCTGACAGCCTTGGGAGCCGCGACGTCATGACCGTCTGAGATGGGACAGAACCCTCCCCTGTTGACTTTCTGCGTGTTGGGTCGCTCGGCTCGAGGTCCCCATGCGTGTTGGTCCCCGTCGTGGCCGGGTCGCGCTCTCCCCCTTCCATTTCACGACCTCCCTTCTCTCGGGGTCGACCCAGAGATGTCTCTGCCATTTCTACCCCAGCTGTGTTGCGTGGGGCACATGGTACGTTCACCAAGGGTTAACTCGTCAATCTGAATAACCAGCCAGTTAGTGAATTAATCAACCAGGAAGTTACTGACAAAGATTTATTAAGTCACGTTAACTGCAGTCGACCAATTATTGCCATCAATTCAATAATTTGTGTTAACCAGCAACCAATCAATGCATCGTGGATGCCCATTTAATGATGACTATCAACTAGCAACCAATCTATAAATTGTGGATATTAACCGATTAGTTAATATTAATTAATGATTAATCGACGGATCGTTAATATGAATTCTTAATGTTAATACAACAAATTCATGTTAGTACGCCCAACCTGAACTACAATGGGCGGTAATGTACTCTTCATTAATCAATACTAATTGTTCGTTTATTAATAGTTATTAAACATTAATCTGTTATCTATATTGGTCGATTAGCTAATATGAATAAACTAATCAGTATTAGCGTCTTAGGATAATGAGCCACAGGTGCATCGTATGGGAGTACATCCTCTACTAATCAGTGTTAACTGTTAATCTATTAATTAGCATTAATTAGTAAACAACCTTCCCCCGGAAAACTAACTGATGAATATTAGTGGACCCAGTGAGCATGCGTACAGTAATAAGCTGGACCCCGAAAGCGCTGTGTATTCCCCACCGTCTCCTTGTGTAAGGTCTGCATCGAGGGGTACGGACCGCAGTTCTGGGGCTTCCAACCCCGTTAATTTAATTTTATGACTAATAAAGGGTCCGGTTCCCTCAAACCAGACCAGAGCGCTGCGGCTGCCCGTCCCCTGCGCGGGGCACGTCGCCAAGGACGCTCCAGCACCTGTCCCAACCCCACACCGGCATCCCGCCTTCCCAGAGCCTCCCAGGCCCTCGGCCCTGCTGGCCCCTTCTGGGCACGGTGTCCGCGGTGGTCCTCACGGCCAGGTGTCTCCTGGAGTAGTTTTCCCCAGACCTCCAAGCGCTGACTCCGCGGGGTCCCTGCCACGGGTCCCCGGCCATGGCCAGGCATCCCATCCCGCCATCCACACCCATGAGCTGCACCTGTGCATGGTCTGGTGACCCGAGCCCGTATCGTCAGCATCGTAGGGCAGACGTCCCCGCCCGCAGCAGGTGCGCCGCTTCCTGTAATCCCGTGGGGGCCAGTCCCTCTGTGCCCCAGGCGGGTCAGGCTCTGGCCAGACCAAGCTCTGTAGAGATGGGGTCTGACGGGCAGGGAGAGAAGGGGCCGGTGGCCGCGAAAATGGGGGACGAGATGATCACGCCCGTCTTCGTGTCACATCATCAAGACCCAGCCTTTCCGGGTGCTGGTGCAGAGGCACCTGGGGAGTCAGGGCTCTCCAGGCCACCGACCAGGGGACCCCATCCCAAGTCCCAGGGGGTCTTGCTGCCTCCCCCTGGGGCCCTGACCGTGCCTACCTTGTGGGCGTGAATATTCAAGACGGTGCACTCTGCACCCTGCGGGTCCCTTGCAGTGCCACCTGTCACCCTTCCGTCTCTGCTCCCGCTCGAGGACATGCGAACGGGCAGTACCAGACCAGACAGTTCGCTCCCAGCGGCCTCCGGCGTGTCTGCCGCGGCCAATGCTGCCTTGGCTGAGGGCCAGCGAGGAGCGATTTCAAAGTGGCAGGAGAGCCCGCACGCACGGCCACGCAAACACCTGGTGGCTGGATTTCATCTTGTTTCCACGTTCCTCACCTGCAGACGCTCAAGGACAGAGCTGCCTTCCAAGATGTGCCCGAGCCAGGGGTGTCCTTGCGAACACACCGCCGGGGATTCGTGGTTTCATCCTGCTCTGAAAGGCCACACGCCCGGTTCCACGGCACCCGCGTCCACGTTGCTCCCGCCCACATCCTTGCCCCGTCGCCAGCTCCGCATCTCGAGAAACCCGTCCACCCATCGCCAGAAGATGGGTCTCCTTAACCCCCTCCAGAACGGGGACACGGAGCAAAGACGCCCGTCTTCCAGTGGCCCACATTCTCGGGGGTGGAGCTGCCTCCGCAGGACGGCCCGGGTTCGGTTCCAGGGAAGGTGTGAAATCTTCTCGGGGAGCCAAGTGGCCGTGGGCTTGGCGGCTGCAGGAGCAAAGTGGAACTTGAGCCTGCACTGTTCTCCCTCCAGACCTCCCAGGTCCGGGCTTGGGAAGCCTCCCAGGACAGCCCGAGGGGCCCCGGCCGGCTTGGCTCTGCCTCCCGAACCCCTCCGTCACTTGGCTCCCACAGTAGATCTCACACCTTGAGGAGAAGCCCACCCGCCGGCCTCCCTGCCTGGCCTCTTCTCCCGGGTCTGCTCTGCCCTTGCATTCTTGCTTTCTGCTCCTTTCAGAGGATGAGCACGGGGGGCTGGTGGATGCCACTGAAGTTAAGGACCTCCCACAGGGGCACAGAGGTGTCCTGCCATTGGGGGTGGATAGGGTTCCATGCACTCGGCCTCCCAGGGTGCAGAGAACGAGGGGGTCGGAAGGACCTCATCCGTGGTGGGAAAGCAGCTGCTGATGGAGACCGTCTGTGCATGGGGCAGAAGGACGGGCTGGATGGACGCAGATGACTCCACCAGTCAGATTTGAAAGGCCAGGAGAAGAAAGCCTCATGCCTCATGAGACACAGGTGGACCAAGACCCCGAATTGCTCAGTGGACCAAGCTCATCCCTCCTAGCAGGACCGGGGACCTCCAGCTTCAGCACAACCCCGAACAGGACACACAACCTACCAACTATTCAATAAAGCCTCCAGGGATGATTTATTCATGGGACCCTAGAGGCTCAGAGCTAAGGCCGCCAGCTTGCTCCCATGGAATGCCATCACGTTGGTCTTCCCCGTCCGGGATGGATGCTCTGTCTCGGTGGCCCAGAAGAGCCCAGTGGACAGACAGCAGAAAACCACGCGTGCAGACATCCTTCTCGGGCCTCACAGGCAACCCAGGACTTCTGGGGTTCTGGGGACCGATCTGCGACAAATGTTCTGATGTCAGGATGGATCTGTAACGTTTTTAGGGAGGTGGGCTGTGCTCCAGGATGCGGTTAATACGATGTGGAGAACATGAGTTTCCGGCTGAGCCAGAGAGAGGCATCTACTTCAGTGGGGGTTGCGTCCACAGGTCCTGCTGGAGAGGTTGAGGTGTGGAGGGTGACCTGCACTTGGCCCTTTGCTTAATGTGGACGTTGTCCCTCATCTGTTTGGGGAGAAGGACGCCCAAGGGATGTGAATGGTCCCATGCATCCTCATGCCGCCGTGGCTGCTACCCTAGCTTCTTAACGGGTGTCCCATGTTGATGCACTAGTCCGTTCTCCAAACCTTAATCAGACCAACCTCACATGCACTTCTGGTCGTGTTGCTGCTTAGACCACATGGTGGCCCCCCAAAGACCAAAGCCCTCCAAGGCCGTCAAAGGGAGCAGTAGGTGTGTCTGTGCTGGAATGGGGTCTGGGAAAGCCAACGATGTCATTGGTGGTGGGGTCCCTGGGCCATGTTGTAACCACCTGCACTCTGAAGTCAGCCATACCTACGTGATTGACCCCCACAAAAACCCTGGTCACCAAGCCCAGGTGAACTCTCCTGTTGGCTGTTGTCACACATCGTTTTGGGGACAGTTGAGTGCTCCATTGAGAGAGGACACCCGGAAGCTCATACCTGGTGTCTCCTGGACCTTGTCTATGCACATTTTGCCTTGGCTGGTTTTAATGCACATGCTTTCCAGGGCACCACAACTCTAGGTAAAACAGCATTTCATGAGTTCTGAGTCCTCCTAGTAAATTTTGGAAACTCAGGGTCATCTTTGAGATCCCTGATCTGCAGAAAATGGTTAATATTACAAGGAAGATGAATTTTGTTTGTCCCAGAGACGTGGACATCTAAGGAATCTGGGAAAGCTAAGGCTGTCCTCCCATGCAGCAGAAGGGTCTGTGGTTCCACCACTGCTGGTTGCTGGTTGGACCAGACCAATGTTCTCCAACACTCGGCCTCCTGTTCTTGGGGGCCAGGGGAGCCATGGGGTCACCCATGGGGCCAGGGGAGCCTGAGGGGTGAGTGGGATCAGAGAGAGACAGGAAATCAGTGGGAAGATGACAGACCATCACCTTGCATGGTCCTTTGACAAGTTGGTAAGGATGTGACGTGGACTGATTTTTCTGGTGGCCACCCCCGTCTTCCCCTTCTGCATACCTTGGGTTCAGGAGCGAGTCGCATCCACGTTTGTGTGGTTACCTGTGGAGTGTCTGACACCTACCACAGACTGTAAGACCCACCAGGACAGGAAAAGTATCTCTCTGTCTTATTCCATACTAGCAGGCTACAGAGGGCTGGACCACTTTGTGAATACACGCATTCATGTGCTTCCAAATCATCCATCAAAACTTACCAACAATTTTCAAATTTCTTTTGACCGACCACAGTGCAAAAGGATGAGCAAAAGACTTTAAGAAACATGCAAACGTAGAAGACATGATCTCGGCCATCCAAGAGCTCACAAACCAGCTTCAGTGGTAAGACTGGTAGAGCCCATCGACAATAGAACACATACACTGCTAAGGGGAAAAATTGTGCAGTATAGAAAACAGGAGAGGCAAGGATCTGAAGGGATGGCACGTCAATTCTGCCAGAGCATTTTGGCACAAGCGTCTAGAGAAGGGAACACTGCCTGGCGTGTGTGCAGAGAAAAGATACTTTGTCAACCCTATCCAATCTGGTCTAACTTCAAAAGGAAAACGAGAAATGGGTAAGGAGAGACCATCTATTTTGTGAGTGAGGGACAGAGCTCATCCATCATTTGCAAACATGGATGGGAAAAGCATATGGCTCTTTTTAGCCCTCAATTTCTCCAGGTTCTTCCAAGCCTCAAATTGCAATTGGACGGAGATGCTGGGAACCAGTGAACATAGGCCGTCTGTCACGTACAACAAAGTCGACTGTGGGTTTTAAGGGAAGATGGCTGTGTTTTTGTTGGAGGCATAGGGCTGCCTTTGTTGACCTCATGAACCCACCAACAATGTGAGGATGGTGAGGAAGAGGAGGAGGAAGGAGACCAGAAGGAACTCATCATCTCTTGGAGTTGGTGCCGTGGTTCACAATTTGTTCTCTGTGGCCCTCCAATGGCCCTTCCACGTTGAGATGTATCCATCACTTCTCCAAGGACAGTAACTATTCAATCAGGTGACACGTGTCTATACATTGTGAGTTGTATTTGTGACATTGTTCCCCCCCACTTTTCCCCTCTTGTAGCAGAGACCTAGAATCTAGAGCTCTACTGTATCGGCCCTTCCTGCTCCCGTTTCTGGGTCATCCCATGGATTCTCCAAGGATTCTTCTATGGAGATTTTATTTCACGATAAATTTCCCCACACTGAACTTCTTGTAAAATATTTTGCAGCTCACAAGGGCAGAGAGCATCCTAGGGCTTTGTCAGTGTGGAAATGCTTCTCTTGGGTGGTTGCAAGTTACTCGAGGTCATCCTGCCACGAGGACAGCTCTTGTGGCCCACAAGAAAGGAGACTGGCTCCTCCTTGACTCTGGTGGCATGTCTGTCATGAAGACATGGCTCCTCAAGTGGCCTCAGACAGGTTCTGGGCAACAGGGCAGAGAACACAGGAAACCACAGGACTTTGTTCTCTCGGGTAATTTGAGGTGCTGTGGACACAGGCTTAGGTCCATCCACATAGGCAAAAATGCTTTTGATCCCTCTTCAAGGAGTGTGTGCCAAGCCTGCCTCCTGCCCAAACCCAGAGTGATGGGTTTTATTTGATGAAGACAACCCTTATTTTGGTGCCTCTAAGGGTTCCTTCTTGCCAAGGCCTGTGACTCACCAGGTCACAGATCCACATGCAGCAGGAGGAGGCTAGGTGTTGCAAGCCTGACGAAAAGCCACCAGAAGGACTTCTGGTCCCCTGGCCACCGTGGTTCTCTTGCAGACAAGAACCTCTCTATCCTGATGAGATCGAGAGCCAAGGTCTGGGAGCCTGCATCAACTCACTCTCTGAGGTAAACGGGGTTGGGGGTGCAATGATGATGGCCGACCTCCATTTCTGGAGACCAGAAGTCAGATCTGGGTGGCGCAGGACCACTGAGATCCAGGCGGGGCAGGGCTGCTGAGATCCAGGTGGGGTGGAGCTGTGCTCCTTCCTGAGGCTCTAGGGGATGGTCCTTCCTGCCTCTTCCAGCTTCTGGGGCTTATGGCCATGTCCCTCCCATCTCTGCCTCCATCTTCACGTGACTTCCCTTATGTGTCTGTGTTTCTCATCTTCTGTCTCTTAAATGGATGCTTGTCATTAGATTTAGGGCCATCCTGATCCAGGATGAGCTCATCTCAGATCCTTCACTTACTTGCACCTGCAAATAACCCATTTCCAAATAAGTGTCCCTTCACAGGTACTGGTGGTGAGGACATGGATACATGCTTTGGGGCCACAAGGGAACCCTCTATACTCTCCTTCCAGCTCTAGGGGGGATACTGCTCTGTCTTTCAAGTTCTCAAGGTGAGTTTCCTCAGCTGTGGACCAGGTCAGTGGACCCAGGCTGCACCCCAAGACAGCATCAGAAGGTGTTGCTGGGGACCATCCACATCCAGTGATGGCCTCCTGCTGGGACCATTCTTCCTAGGGACCCCAGAAATGTCTCATACCTCACTCAGTGTTCACCCGAGTGCCCAGCATGTAGAGTGGGCACCTGAAAGTTGACAATCTAGGTTGCCAGTGAGTAAATGTGTAACCAGCCAGAGTGGTGCACACATGTGTGCCAAAGATAGTGATTGATTTTAGGATGTGGTTTCAAATCAGGAGTGATCTCTGATACAATAGATAGAACCCTGGTAGCCAGGAGGATGATGTTGCCCTTCACAGACAAGCTTGTCCTACAGATCTGGCAGCCAAATGTCTCCTGGTAGGTGTTCTCAAGGCAACCAAGGAGGATGGAAGGAGTGTGGGGACATCGGGGTTTCTCTATCCTGCCCATCTTCTTACTGATTTGGTTTCTTGTGTCTCTACCCAGGGTTCCCACTGCTCTGAAAACATAAGCCACAATATCCACGGCAGTTTGTGTTTGTGTGGCCACAGAGCTGTTTCTCTGCATGCTCCCTCCTCACCCACCAAAATGTCTCGGGCACAGAAGACTGACCATCAACATTCCCTTCAAAGAAAAAAACCCGAAAGTCCCTGCTCAGACTGCCTCTCTGACCACGCTTTTCTGTCACGACAAGGGGCCTCTTGTCCATCGGAAGCGAACAAGATTATTGGCTGTGGGCCGCATGGACCGGCGGTCCCTGCATATTTTGGTGGTGTTCATTTAGATCACTGCGATGTTTGAAAACACTGAGCCTGCCATGGGATAAGTGGCCACGGATTTAAAGATAATAAGTTGCCGCAGACCATTGTTTCTCTTGATTGAGTCATTCATTGGAGATGCTGAGGTCAGATGGGCTTATCTGCAGGACATGGAGAGGGTAGCCAATGAAATTGGGGTCCCCGGGGACCCCGAATCCTAAAGATGAGCTAAGACAAGGGACAAAACTTCTGTCTCGGCTCCCTGTACCCAGATAGGGGCCAGAATTTTCCATACCACTGTGCAGCTGGAACTGGCAAGATTTCTTCCAATGCATTAGAACCCATTCCGTTGTGTTATTTCAAGTATGTTCCACTCGCATATAGTCTAAAGAATGCGTTCCCAAATGCACGGTGCGATCTTTGGTCAAAATACAGATTAAAAGCGTTTGAGAAGCATCCCGTGCTTCTGATAGAATGACCTGTGCTTTCTACGGTTTTGAAGATGGAGGCTAATTATTTAGTCAATGCGGATGCCCTGTAAATGTTTGCCCTTCTCGGGAAGTGCTAGCTGGGCTTTTCTCAGAAGTCTGTGAGGATTTCTTTATTCCAATCACATCTTGAGTTCTAGGGTTTTAATGGACTTCAGGGTTTTAATGGATTGCCAGGTTTTGGTTTTGTTTTTACTTAAAGAACAATTGGCATGCTGTGTAGATTTTGTCTCGTTTTATAACCAGACATATCTTCGAGGGCAGGGGGTGGATGCTGGACATTCAGGAAACTTGCCCCAATCCTGGGCTCCTGAGCAAGGGTCTGAAAACAAGGGGGGTCCTGGACTCAGTGCACATGTTTCCTCCCAAGAGCTGTGTTTGTGACCATATCATTGAGTGAATGTCCAATACATGACCACCATCTTGGGGGTTTCTGACAGCATGAAATTATCCTTTCAGCATTCCGGACGACAAAAGTCCAAAATGGGTCTCATGGGGCTCAAAGAAAGGTGTGGGCCAGGCTGGCTTCCTCCCGGAGGCTCTGGGGGAGAATCTGTCTCTTCCCCTGTTCCGCCTTCTGGAAGCCACTTCAATCCCTTGGCTCTTTCCTGCTCCTGCCATTGGGAAGCGAGTGTCTTCCGATCTCTGTCACTCCACGTCTAGCTGTCGACCTCCTCCTCAAACTCTGACCCCCTTGGACCCCTGTGGTAACATTTAGGGCCCACCCAGACAGCCAGGATGAGCTCCCATCTAAAAATCGCTGACTCAGTTACGTCTGCAAAGTCCCTCTTGCCACGCGTCTTAGTCTGTGGGAGCTGCTGTGACCCAACGCGGCAGACAGAGGGGATTCTAAACAACAATGAAAAAGAAATGTTTCGTGGTTCTGGAGGCTGGAAGCCTGAGATCGATGTGAGGACACCAAGTGTAGCCGCACTTTGACCTCCTGGTTCCTACATGGCTATCTTGCTGCTGTCCTTACCTAGAGGAAGGGGAAGAGGGCTCCTTGGGGTCTCTTTTATAGGAACACTAATCCCATGAATGAAGGCTTCAGCCCCATGACGTCATCACCTCTCAAAGGCCACACCTCCTATTCCCATTGCTTTGGGGGTAAGGGCTCAGCATATTTAAGGGGACATAGATATTCAGACCATAATGTCATATAGTGTGACATTCACAGGTTTCAGGGATCAGGACATGGATGCCTTTGAGAACACTATTCTGTCCACCACCTGAAGATGAGGATATGGATGTCTCCAAGGCCTGCACATCTAACCAATGTCATTGAGGGCTGGGCCCGAGCACCCTAATAAAATAGCTACATGTCCATCCCAGCCCTGCATCCTGTCACCCTTACTGGGCTGCGTTTTCCTCTGGGGCATTGATCACCGCCAACTTGCATTCTATACTGTATGTCTATGCAGTTATGGGACCTCCATGGGGACAGGGCTTGTCAGGGCTGCAGAGCCTGGCACACAGTAGGTGCTCAATAAATGCTTACTCATTGACCAAAGGAAGGGTTGTCATCAGTTTTATCTGTGGTACCTACATCACTGGGAAACTCCCCACAATGACACTATCCAATATGGCAGCCAATGAGCACATGTGGCTGTCTAAATGGAAATTATTACAGTTAATTAAGCATTCGGTTAGTCGGTTGGCTCACATTTACAGTGCCCAGTAGCCATATGTGCTGTTTTAAATGGAAATTAATTACAATTAATTAGAGTAAATACTCAATTCCTCAGTTGCTCTAGTCACACATGGCCGGCAGCTGCCATATTGGACAGTGCAGAATTTCCAACCTCAGAGAGACTTCTGGGTTGAATTGTGTCCCCCAAAGAGGACATGTGGAAGTCCTAGCCCCAGAACTTTGGGATAGGACCTTATTTGGAGATAGGATCCCTGCAGTTGTAATCAGGCTACAATGGGTCCTACACCAATACCACTAGGGTCCTTCCAAGAAGGAGAAATTCTGACACAGACCCACACAATGGGGCGATGATGTGAAGAGTCACAATGAGAAGATGATCACGTGAAGATGGGGGCAGAGACCGGAGTCATGTAGGACTAAGCCAAAGACCACGTCCCAGATGCAGTGAGGTTGGGTGGGGCTGACCAGGAAGAACAGGATACATGAAATTCTGCAGACACATCCTTCTCGGGGAGACAGTAGAAACCAGGGACATTGGGAGTTCAGCACGCTCTCCCTTTTGCAGGTCGATTTCCTGGTTTTTGAAGCCCTTGGGTCAACGTAGAGTCACTTCTCTTATAATCCCTCGGTTGTAGCGTCAACACCCATCAGGAAAGCACCCCTGTGAACTGCTCCACGTTCTGGGTTTGAGCTGTTTGCATATTGTGCTCACCTCTGAGAGAAAGAACTTTCACCTCAGTGGGTTGCAAAGGACGGACTCTGTAGACTTGCCTTAGGTTTGAAGTCTGCTCTGCAATGTGACATCTTACAAGCGTCTTGGAGGTGGTCCCTGTGTGCTGGCTTAGAGTCAGAAGAAAGGGACTCTGGTGATGGGGTTAGGTCGGTGTGAATTATGGATGAGTATGTGTTACACTGACAAGGAGGCTTCCCGGTCTATGTGGGACAGTGGTTTACCTACATTGCAGGATGACAAGCCATCACAGCACATGCTCCCCAAGGTCTGGGAGAACCGCCCCCTCCCCGGGCATTATGCAAAACTCCAGAGTCCTTAGCAAGTGACTGTGATAGAACCCTAATCTGCACGTTTACCATTTTCCCTTCAGATTTGAATCAGAAGTATGAATGATTCATTCAGCACACACTCTGAATTTTTACTTAGGCTGATTTTTTTTTTGTCCTGATTGAATGCAAAACGTTAGCGCTCATTGATCAAAAACGACCAGTGACCGCTTTGGGCATGTTGTAGAAAGAGGTTGAGCATCAGGTACTCAGGAAGAGGAGAGAGATTAAACCTTACAACTTAATCACAGTGAAATGACTTTCTCTAAGGAAATACCGAGGATGCTTTGGGACCCATTTAGAAAGTTAAGAGACAGAATGGAAAAGTCAACGTTGTTAAAGAAAACGCGTTAACAAATTTACCAGATATCAGGGGAAAACGGGGAAAACTAATTTGTCTGGATCGGAAACGTCAGAACCTCTTTGGGCGATGAGGAAAACGATCCTCTTCCAGCCCCGACAGAGAGCGCTATAGCCGTGTGGCACAATTCACAGTAGCTTTAGCAAAAAAAAAAAACAGGGTGAGGGAACCAAAGGGGAGTTATTAAACTTTGTGTGTTTAATGTGCTTTGAGGTTGCCATTGAATTGAAAGACAGTTTCAGAATCAAATGAGCAATTAGCCAATTATCAGAGAGATGCAAGGCATGGAAATCCACCCAGCTGTCGTTCCCGTTTACAAAGTCAGCAGGAGGAACGCGTTAGAAATGAGCATTGGAGGACAAGGGATGGAACGGGGGAGAATTCATGTCAAGTAAGGAAGTGCTTCAATGTCCAACAAGACAGGGTGCCCGTGATGTGACCCGGCTCTGAATCACATTGTAACAGGCGACAACATTTGGAATGGGGACAGTATACAGTATACAGGTTATGTCACCAATAATGAGGTTCTCTCATTAGGTTCTCTACTAGGGGTGCTTTCCAGTCCAGAAGACTCGTCAGTCCCATGACAAGTTTATCAACAGAAAAAAAAAAAAAGAGAATATGGTCAAGTTCTTTTGAAGTCCACCTCCTTCTTCAAGAACCTCTACATACTTTGAATCATCGACATAGTCTGAATTTCCCACCTTGGCACACGTTTGTCTTAAAACATGTGATGGTATTGTATATGTCTTATTACAGCAACAACAGTGAGGTCAGTCGAGTCCACATGTGGTCAACAAGCTGACCTCCTACAAAGCCCATTTATGGTGTCGATTCCAAGGCAGTCCTGCTCCCCAGTGAACGGATACTTATAAATTTACAAAACAGCAGCAACATCCTGTCCTTTCCACAGAGCTGGACCCACGCAGATGGCTTATGTGTTAACAGTGCTAATGAGGATCAGTGAGGGAGTCCATGAAGGACTTGATCTTTCTACCAGAGGTTGGAGAACCCTGAGATGAGGACCCCGGGGTGGGGGGAGCTGCGGAGAGGCAAGTGGAGGTGCAGAGAGGTCAGTGAGAGGTTGGAAGAAAATGAACCTCTTCTGATAAGAACTTGAGGGGGAAAAAAACGGCATTTCAGGCAACCCTGGTCTTTTGCGTGCTTCAGAGTGGCTCCATGGCTAAGTGCCAATGAAACCATAATGGTCTCTTTCCCTTGGTCCTACCCCAGGGGAACAATGGGGAGCTTTTCTGGGGTGGTCACTGCAGGAGAGTAAATGCACTTCACCAATCCTGTGGGTCAGGGAGTGGCAGGCAGAATGCTATGGAGCGGTTCCTTCTCTGTTCCCACTTAGCAAACTCCTCCAACACCCGATGAATGGTGTGACCGACACCGTAAGAGCTTGTTGATTACCAACGGAGAACTGTGTGTTCAGCTGTGCCGTTTCCATACACCACAGGTCTTAAAATAACAGGAACTCATTCTCCCATCGTCCTGGAGACCAAAAGTTTCAAATCGAGACATCGCTAGGGTTGAATCCTTCTGGGGAGTATCTGTTCCAGGTCTTCTCCAGCTTCTGGTGGCTGCTGGTGATCCTTGGTGTTCTTGGAAGTCTAGGCTCATGCCCATCTCTGCCCCTGTGGTCACATGGTTGTCCCTCTGTGCGTGTCTGTGTCCTCATCTCCTCTTCTTGTAAGGACACCAATCCCATTGGATTAGGACCCACACTAGTAAGCTCATCTTAACTTGATGATATCTGTGAAGGTCCCACCCGCAAATAAGGTCACACCCGCACTTTGACCCGGAGCACTCTGTGATACCTTAGTGACTAGGAAGCTCTCACGTGTCACTATTTCTAGCATGTTTCCACCCAACAACCCCTGACGACCTCGTGACACTTGTCTGCTGGCTTTCCATGCTGTCTCAACGTCTTCTCTTTCTACAAGAAGTCGTGAGAAGCAGGAGCAGATTTTGAAAGAGGCACATTTTTGCAAAGCTAACTCAGGTAGACCGTCCTCCCGTTCTGCCAATATCCTAACAAGAAGATAAAAAATTAAAGAGGAAGAAAGGATATTCCCTACTCCCCAACAGATGTTGCCTGGTACTGCGCAGACAGGTGGGGAAGTCCCTGTTCATCTCCCCCGTTTCAGGCATGGGCTCCAGGGGAAGGAGACAGCTGGAAAGGAAGCTGTGGCCTTTGCAGGGAACTCTCCAGAAATCACCAGAGATGGCCAACAACATGTATTCAGATGGGCCAGTGGGTGTCTCCTTGGACCCATGTCTGTGAGTCAATTAAGCAAGTGTGAAAACAAGTCTTCAGCTCAGACAGCGTTGTCCAAGACATGCTGTGGGAATGTCCTTGAGTACGCTTTCTGGAGGAGGTGCGTGAAAACCCTCGGATCCTTTCCTGGATAGGAAGTTGTGGGTTTGAAAGGCATGTGACTTGATCATCTTCATGGGTGTTAGAGACTTAATGTGAAGTTACGTTTAGTGTAAGTAACGCACCAAGAGAGGAAGTGTAGGGGTCTTCAGAAAGCTGTGGCTTCTTGCACTGGTTAGCAAGATCTCTTGGTATTTTAGAAAATCGTTTGTAAAATCACATCCATCAACAACCCATGTGCCCATCGACCAAGGAATGGATCAAAAAATGTGCTATATATATTTTATATAATATATATAACATTTCTAAGTATCTCTGTACATATAATATAGAATGTTTACGTATGTAATGTCCAAATCGTTTATTTGTATATAGTTTGTAGAATACACTGTATATTATATATACATAAAATGCAATATTACTCAGCAAAAAAAAAAAAAAAAAAAAAAAAAAGGACCATGCCAATGAGTTGGATGGCACGATGTTTAACTGAAATAATCGTCTGAGACAGACACATGCCACCTGGCGTCACTCACATGCAGAATCTGAAACAGTCAACCTCGTACAAACAGAGAGTTAGAACGTTGGTTCCCAGGGTCTGGGGTGGGGGAAATGGGCCACATTGGTCAAAGAGACCATTTTGCAGGATTCTCAAGTTCTGTAAATGTAAGGGACGGGATGGTAACTGCAGTCAACAATTCTGTATTGTGTATTTGCAGGTGTTTAAGACGACCCTATGAGATGGTAGCCACGTGAGGTCATGAATGTGCCCATTGGCTTGACTGTGGTGATCACAAACTTGATAAACATCAAGGCATTACATTGTGTGCGTGAAAAATGTGTGATTTTTACAAAGTTGGTATTTAAATTCAAGTGAGGGAACATGCAGGGACTCGACCCTTCTGTCCATCTCCCGGTGCTCATTGTAATGAGTCAACATGCACGATTTGTCTTTGCCAATAAAGTTAGGGTGTTGGGGGGATAGACAAATCCATAAAAAGGAAAACATTATGCCAGGTTTGAGACCACTAGTGAGCATTGTCTGCAGTTCAGGTCAGTTCTAGGTCAGTGGATTTCTAGAAATGCTGGAGTCCCTACATCACACAGGGGTCACAGAGACCCTGGAGATTCTCCACGTCTGGGAGGGAGGGAGGGAAGAGGACCATGGAGGCAGCTTCTCTCCAAATGCCAGCCTTCGCTCGGGCACGTATGTGTTTCCTTCACATGCATCAAAGACAAGAGAATTCCAGAGAACTTCACGAGAGTGGACACCAATGGCATCCACCAGGGATCCGCGGGGCCAATCAATGCTCCCTTTCTTGGAATTTCAGGTGACACGTTTTTATTGAGAAGAATCATAAGTGAATGTTTAGGGTGTCTCTTGGAGCATGGGAGGAAGTCCTTTTTCTGGAGTCTTTGGAACTTTCCGGTAACAAATCGTGCCCTGGAGTCTGCTTCCCTTCACCATGCCAGTCAAAGGCAGCATGGCCCCACCTGCTGTCCACCATGCCCAAGGGTCATTTTGTCACCCAGAAAGAATTAACAGGCCAATGAGACCGAATGGCAGAACACCCTGCACCCAGCATCCCGACGCCCCACACCTTCAATAGACCCAAGTTCTATTTCCTATAAACGGCTTATTTTCCGGCGAGATTGATGCTGTTAATATTAGCTTTCAAAATGACAGATTAGCGCCACCAGTTAATCAGACCTATTAGCAGATAAATATCTGTAATTCGATCACGGAAGTAATTTCTTTTCCAATAATGGGATTTACAAATGCAAGTGATTAAGTAATTAGCTTACATCTCCATAGATTACCAGTCCTCGGGAGCGCTCTCTGGCACCTCAGCCTGGAGATTAAGCCCGGGTAATTAGAGGCTTTACACTCATAACCAGCACCCCTGAAGCTCAGAGCTACCTCACCCACTGAAGCCGCGATCCGCACACTTGCCCTCCATGCAGAACCAAACCCCACGTGCGTGATGGGCTCCCTTGGAAATCCCCACTGGAGACGGACACCCAGGGCCATCCACACATGCCTCCTTGCTGGGTTATGCAGTGACAAGCGTTACCTCTCGATTCTATCTCATGAACGCCAACCGTTCCCTGCAGAAGAACTGGGATTGTTGTACAAGGCATTAGAACGCAGCCCAAGAAGGAAGACCAAAATCTGGAGAAACATCTCCTCTGGAGAAACATCTCCTCTCATCAAAGGAAGAGTTAATGCACGTGAGAAAACAGCCTTCCCTTCCCAGGTGTGTGCCCGTCAGTTCCAAGTGCCTCTGAGCATCGAGATGCAAGCACCTGAATGCCCATGGCATCCTGCTCCCTCATCGCAACTGGGAGGAACCAACCCATCTATCCCTGGTGCTACGGGTGGTGCATTTTAGCCCATGCATGTCATGGACTATCGCACACCAAGGAAGAATGATCTCCAGCCATAGGCAACCATGAGGGTAACAAAATCAACAGTAATTCTCTATTGTTGCAGACATATTCTTGGTGTCAGGAGCCAGGCACAAAACACTTCATGCTGCCTGTTCCCTTCTGCCTAAATGACCAAGATGGCGCACACGTAATTTACAGTGACTTATGGCTTATTTGCAGTTGGAGGCACTGCCTAGGATGGACACAGGGGGCTTCTGAGGGGCTGATCACCTTTCCTGATCTAGAAGGTGTGTAAAAGTGAGCACACGTCTATAAGAACTCTTGAGACCACAATGGTATGGTTTGTGCATTTTACAGAGTGTAGATATCAACTTCAAGGAGAAGGGAGTTAAGAAACCACCAGTTCCCACAAGGTAGGAAATCAATGAGAATCATGACAAGAAGAAAAAGAAGAAGTGACCCTCCAAAATGTCCAAGATATCCTTTGGGTTGTGAGGCTTCACCCAAGAATGGTCCTGGTAGACAAGGAAAGGGTTGAAACTTTTAGGTCTTAAGATCCCATCTTTGTAGGAAACATTCACAGGGACTCTTGATGGTGTCATGGAAACAAAAAGTGAAAGGCCACGTGGGCCAGCATGCCATGCTGTGGAAGTCAAGCAGGCCAACAGGCAGAGAAATGGGAAAGAAGGCTTTTCCTCCTCCCTCTGAGCTTTTCCGGGTATGGCTGCCTTTGGGAGTGGGCATATCATTTCCACAGCTGTACAAGATGCCCTGGCTTTTCTTTGTACTTTGTGGGCGCCTAGGTGTTTGGTCTCAGTCATGTACACAATGACCACATCACTCCCATCCTCTTTCCAAAAACATTCCATGGTTTGGAAGCACAGCTCCAAACGCTTTTGTGAAATGGTGTCCTAGGGCGGTGCCTTTGTTCCCTTCTACCCTCCATGGAAGGGAGGCTTCTGTAGCTCTTGCCATGTCTCACAGGTCTGCCCCATTAACGATGCGGCTTCTGCACACTTTCTGACCTAACAGATAACGACAGTTGGTGCCCATGTGGTGAGGTCCATGCTCAGGGATGAGAAAACACTGCAAGAAGCAAATTTGCAAGGTTGTGGGGTTATAGAGGTGAGTTCCTTGAATCTGAGCACCTGAGACAAAGCCCATTCCCCTGCCCGATGTGAATGCTGCCAACCCAGGCTCCAAGACGAAGGATGCCCATCCCCAGACTCAGCCATGGTGAGAACATGGCCATGGTGAGCCTGAGGGGGTGATCGTGGTCATGCGACACGCTGGATGGGGGGCTGCCGCTTCTCAGATTCCCAACCCCAAGAGTCTCTGCATGGGGTCGGTGGAGATGCTCAGCTTCGAATACTTGACCCAAGCTGTGTTAAGATTCTGCACACAAACAGAGCCCATGGCATATGGATGTGGTCAAAGACAATGAGAAAAAGACAGAGATAATGAGATATGGAGACAGATGTGTGGGAAGAGAGTCATTATCTCTGCTGATGGTTAGCGGGAGACCCAGGACAACCCATGATGTAAGTTCTGGTCTAAACCCAAAGGCCTGGATACCAGGAGCACTGACCTCCAAGGGCAGGCCCAGATGGCTATCCCGGGATAGGCAGACACGGAATACTCCCTTTCCCCTTTTGTGCTACACAGACCGTCAACTGATTAGACAAGGCCCACCCACGCTGGGGAGGAGCCTCTGCTTTACCGAGTTCACCCACTCAGGCGCTCTCACATCCCGCAACACCCTCACAGACAGGCCGAGGAATGACTTCACCAGACACGTGAGCATTTCAGGACCCGGTCAGGCCGACATCAAACCCGTCCTCACTCAGCCCTCTGTATGCCCAGATGTCAGGCGCTTCTTGTTCCCCAAAGCAAACCACAGCGAGTGGGGGGATGGGGAATAGATGTGCTTTGCAGAGACCGTCCTGGGTTGTGAAAAGAGCAGGGCACAACCAGGGGTGGGCGGGTGAGGAGTCTCGCTGATTCTACTCCTTCTGCCCACGGTCCAGAGCTGACGTGCCCCTGGCTGCGCCTACCCTTCGCACCACGCGTCCGGGACACAAAGGGTGCAGGAAAAGGGCTTCGGAAACAGAGGCACAGATGCCGAGAACCGGGAGGGAACGCTCGGGAGCAGAGACAGCTGTTAGGGGGCTCCGGGACGACGCGTCCCCAGGAACGGGGGAATCAGGGCAGGAGGCTGCTTCTTCCAGGGAGTCCGCCGGGGCAGGGGACTCATAAGATGCTCCAAGGGACCAACAATGCTCCTCTTTCAAACCCTTGAGCCGTGAGTCACAAACACCGTGTTCTCCTAAAGATCAGAAAGCGATTTAAATCGGATGCTTCCGAACAAAAATCAATTCCCGCCCGTGAGTGACGGGGTCGTGGCTCCCGCGGCAAGCGGGGCCGATGTCAGCCGTGACAGGCCATCACTGGGCGTGTCACGGAGAGCACGTCGGCCTGCACGGGTCCGGCCAAGTGCCCCGTGCGCCCCGGTCCGCTGATTAATATGGGCTTCCTCGCGCATCCAGAGAGCTCCGGCCCCGAGTGCCAGCCCGTCTCCTCCGGTTTCCCTGGTAACCGCCTCCGGATGAGCTCGGAGCCGGCTCTGCTCCGCCCGTCCTGCTGCTGATGCAAGGACCCTGAGAGGCGCCCGGGCCACTCCGCGCCGCACCTGTCAACGCCGGCAGAAGCCCCGTTTGATCACGCCAGCCGCCCGTCCCGCCAAGACCGCGTGCTTGGTGATCACAGGACCCTGCTCATGTAGTCGGCGAGGGAGATCCTGGGGGAGCCGTACCCCTAGATCTGCCCGTTAGTATCTGATTTTCCTCTCAAACGCGGACAGGCGCGCGCGGCGTGGTGTGCGAGGAATTACAGATCGATCCGTGTCCAGCGGTCCCGGAGCCCCCCAGGGGACCGTGGGGCAGGTGAACCCCCGTCCCGCACTGCACACCTGGTTCTGAGCGATGGTGCCCTGTCTGGGGCTGCACGTCTCTGAGTGTGTGAGCAAAGGTGTGCCCTGAACACCCGCTCGTGGCCTGAATTGTGTGCCCCCAAGTTCACGGGTGGAAGCCCACACCCCAGGGTCTCAGGGTGAGACAGCATTCACGGTGCGGTCTTCAACAGAGTCGTTAGGGTGAGAGGAGCTCGTTAGGGTGGTCTGTGATCCCACAGGACTAGGGTCTCTGTAAGAAGAGACGAGGACACAGACACACATGGGGGGACGACTGCGTGAGGACACGGGGAGAACTCGGGGTCTGCACGCTAAGGGGACAGGCCTCAGGAGGAACCCTCCTCAGCCCTGCCTGGATCTCAGACTCCCGGGCCTGGCCATGACCAGGAGAGGACACACATATGTTTTGAAGCCGCCCCATCGGGGAGACTTGTCACGGCCGCCCAAGCCCACCAAGACAACTGCAAATCCTTGGATGGGACGGAGGTCGTGCGCAGTCCCGATGACATCGCAGTGCGTGGGCAACCACTTTCTCAGTCCACCTGTGACCGTCATACATGAACATGGACCCAGCGAGGGGTTCATGGCGAAAGGTGTCCCTGGGCAAGAGGCTTTCCCGAATGCACCTGGACAGGCACGGCGGCTCACCTGGGCATGGACGGTTTCCATCCCGGTCGTCCTCGCTTCCTGGACACTGAATGCCGATGAGGACACACTTGTGTCCACACTGGCCTTGGGGGAATCGAGACCTCGTGGCCACACAGAGCACCCAGACCGGGGAGGTCACCCAGGAGCGGCTACTGCCATTTCCTGCCGCAGGTGCTGCCAAGAGGGACAAAGGGCACCGAAGACACCCGCCGCCCGCCAGCAGCAGCCTCGTCTCCCTCTTTCCCACTCCCCAGGTCGGATCAGGTCAGGACACTCCCCGCAGAACCGTGCTTGCCAGGACGACTCCGCCGTGGCGCATGCAACCGGCGCCGTCAGTTACGCGGCTGGAGGCGGGTGGTGGGGGGAAGGCCATCGTGGACGCGGGGCGCCACCTCGCACCTGCGAGGAGCGTAGGTCTCAGAGACCCTCTTCGAGCCCCGGCAGGGAGCCTGGACCCTGAGCACCAAAGCGTGTCTGTCCCTTCCTCCTCTAGCCTCCTGCTCGATGGCCAGGACCAAGCCGCCTTCTAACTGACGGCCGCCCCCTCTGGGCCAGGGAGACCGTCGCCCGTGACGCCGAGTGGAGCTCCCAACAGCAGGCCGCAGCGTGGCTGGTGTCCCTCGTGGGGATCCAGTTCGCTCCCACTGGACGGCAGCAGGGGCTCCGGACGGCAGAAAGGCAAGGACTGTTTCTTCTTCTGAAGGACCACGCCTGACCCCACGTGACCCCGGGAAGCGATTCCCCAGCTCTGGGTGGGCACCAGCACCGTGTCCCCCGTCTCGTCCTGGCACATGACCTCCGGCTAGGACTCGGCCCCGCGCACCTGCTTCCCACGTCACCGGCCACTGGAGAGACCAGCCTGTTGCTTACGACCCAGCGGCTGTCCATGGGACGCTTTCCTTGGGTCTGCAGATTTGCGAGCACGGGGAAGCCACGTTAGCTACGAATACGGGTTTGTGACAAAGACTGGGCCCTGGGAACGGGCAGAGGGAGGGGTGCACGGGGACAGGCATGCAACGTGCACTCGTTCCCCACGGGCACCCGTCTCCCCAAACCTCACGTGCTCACGAGCCCAGAGGCTGCCTGGACCCCGTCCTCGTGGGCACTCAGGGGGTCCCATCACAGGCACACTGGATTAAATCCTGCCCTCCCTGAGGGCAGGGCTGGGACCTCTGATCACGGGGCTGGTGCAACTGCCCTCCAGCCCCCGTCCTTAGGGACTCCCCAAATCTCACTCGATGCACCGAACAAAGCACTCCTTTATCCCCCTCACGTTGGAGGAAACCCCGGGCTTCCCGGGCTCAGTGCTGGGGATGGGGACCCTGACCGATGCTCTAGTCTAGCACAAAATCACGCAGTCAGTGCCCAGTCCAGCGATGAGCTCAGTGACCCACCATGGTCACTGACCATGCCATTCTGGGGTCCTTTCCCCCCTGCCTTGCTTTCAAGCAACCGTTACCCGGCTATACGCTCCTGGTCCCAAGTGTTGAGGAAGTGTGATCCGTGGGCACGTCGGCCGCCAGCTTCAGGCCATCGGAGAACGAAGGCTCGGGGCTCCCCTGCCGGAACCAGCTGCCGCGTGAGCATCACCCAGCGTTTTACGAGCTCATGCCTGTGCGTCTGCCCGGGCCCTGGCACCCGGCATTTCCTCCAGCTCTGACGTTTCATATGAAACATTCCGGCTCATAAAATGCGGATCCGGCAGGCATCAAAGCCTCAAATTCCATCCCCAGTGAGATGGACTTTTTCGTTTTTTTTTTAATGCAAACAGGACACGGATCCATCCATCCACCTTCAAACCGCGCACGCAGCACCGTCGGTCGTGGGAACTTGTCCTCTGCACGTGCCCCTGCACGGCCGGCGTGGGCGGGGTTCCCCCGGCCACAAGTGACGGGGACCCCCCTTCCCATGACGCCGAGTATCTGTTGCACGGGGATCGTCCGATTTCCGCCCTGAGAAATACTGTCCGTTTGTGTTTCTGCGGCCGGGAGGGCGATGGGGGCTCGTATAATCGACCTGCTTAGTCCCCCAAACCTGTCCCACCTTGTCCCCTGCCTGACCTCAAGACCTCCCACCTGGGGACAGAAACGAAGACAAACATGCCCAGGCCGCCGCGTGGGAGTCCCCGCCGGATAAACACGGTCAGCTTCTCCCCGGCGGCATGCTCATTCCCTCAATGAGCTCCGTCCCTTCTGCCCCCATATGACCCCTTCCCCGGGCTTCTCTGCCCCACGAGGTGGGACCTTGCCGTCAATCAGCCGATTGTCTCCAGACTCGCCGCCCCGGTGCAAGCGCACAGGGTCAGCCCCGCCCACCAGGTGACCGAGCTGTGGAAACGGTGAGTCACCCCATTCCATCATTAACTCGGAGACCCACGAGGTCCCGTTTCAACACACTTCCCATGCGCTCCGACCGGGGGACCGGGAGAGGGCTTAGTCATCTCCATAAAATCCCGCTGCCAAAGCATGGGATGGGGATTGGCGGATTCCAGAGTTTTACGGCCCTTCCAGCCGGCTCGCTGTGTGGCCCGACGCAGCCACTCTGCGTCTCCGTGGTCCAAGGGAAAACTGGCAGACCAGCCCGACCGCCCACTGCTCTACCTACCTCGCAGCTGAGCTGTGTGCAGGCATTAATTCCTGCCATCTGAGGCCCAGATCCTCCCCCCCGCGCCAGTTCCGAGGGGCCCAAGCCAAGGCAACCCCATCCAGGACCTTCCCCGTGTTCGCCCACAGTCCGCAGGACATCTGGTCGACCACATCCCAGCCCACCTGCAGAAAACCCATCCGTGCCCATTTCTTGCAATGCCTGGACCTCCCCTCGGGGTCCCGTCACCTTGGCAAGATGGGGGTTTTCTTCCTTGTCACCACGCAGATCCTGATGGGACTCACTTAAAGTGACTCTCATAATGTCTTGGAGAGCCTCAGGC
Source organism: Meles meles (assembly GCF_922984935.1). NCBI lineage: Eukaryota > Metazoa > Chordata > Mammalia > Carnivora > Mustelidae > Meles > Meles meles. Next base: position 613,384 of record NC_060087.1, on the reverse strand, counting down.
CCCCTTTGGAAAGGCGTCCCCATGATTGTCCCATGCTTAGTGCAACAGGTGTGGACCATTTATGATGACAAGGGGTGTCCCATAATGCTGTAGGTTCAAAAGGGGATGGGTTTCCTGGACGGCCACACAACAACCAGATCGCAAGCTGGGTGGGCAACAAGGCTCCCCAGAAAACGTGTAGAAACAAAGACCCTGACGCATTCCTGGGCACCGTGAGCTACGTGCCCGGAGGATCCCTGGGTCCCTCAGGCTGGGGGTCCCCATCGTCCCCCATCCGGCAGGAATGGTCCCCGCAAACTTCTACACGTTTCCCTTGCATGGAAAGCTGAAGTCTACCCGGTCTCCGTGAGCTTTCCTCATTCATCGTGCATTTGGGATACCAGGATGCATTGAGTCAAAACCACCGCTTTCTCCCTGAATGTGGCCGCCTTTCCTAAATGGTCTCTTCCTTTGGATCCCGAACTGATTTTTTAAGAAATGAATTTCCGTGTTTTCCCTGGGAGAATGTTATCCATCATCATGGCCGAGGGTTACCTGTGAGCCTACGCTGATCACCGGGTATCGGGACGCGTCGACTTGGTTCTTAGGCTTAGAAACGCCCTCGGGATGGAGATGGCCTCGGAAAGTCTACAAGGGGTAGTGATTTCGATGTGGAAGCCAGAGCACCGTTCATCCCAGGTGGGAAGATGGGACCAGCCTCCCCTGACAACAGCACCTCAGCTCCCGACGGGTGGGACTGTTCAGGGGATGTAGATCAAGGGATGTGGGACAACTGCCCTCAGGAGGAGAATGTGAAACACACACAGACAGCGGGAAGGACGCTCGTCCTCCTGCAGGTGGACATACAAGTCCAAACCGAGCCCACCACTCCCAGGACTCCAGAGGCTCCAAAAGAGCCTCTAGAGGGGGTTATGAAGGCGAGTCCAGGTCATGGTCTGTAGGTCCCAGGATAAGGTCCCTGAGTGGACAAAACCAGGACAAGCTGATGCTATACACATGGGGGAGACCAAGCCCAGGCTCCTTTTTAAAAAACCTCCCCCAATGATGCCATGGAAACAGGGCATATGTCAACACACATGTTCATAGCGTCAACATCCACAACAACCAAGAGATGGAAACCCATGTGTCCATCAACAGACGGACGAAAGGAGAAGGGGGTCCATGCACATGATAGACTATGACTCAGCCTTGAAAAGGAAGGATGTTCCCATTCTTGCTAGGACGTGGATGGACCTTGAAGACCTCGGTGCTCAGGGACATAAGCCAGACACAGAAGGACAAAGAGTACCTCATTTCACAAGACCCCACGTGGAGTCCCTAGAGGAGTCCCATCCACAGAGACAGAGAGCAGTTGGTGGGGCCAGAGCCTGGGAATGGGGCTGGGGAGTTAGTGTTTGATGGGGACAGAGTTTTAATTTGGGAAGATGGAAAGTTCTGGACATAGATGGTGGGGATGGCTGTGCAGCCATGTGAATGTGCTCCATGCCACTGAGCTGTGCACGTAAAAATGGGCCCAAAGTGATTTTTAGGCTGTGTCTATTTTATCACAATAAAGGAATAATAAGGCATCCTAATGAAACCCCCTCAGAGGGATTCTACAATCCAGTGCTGGGTTGAAGGGTTGGTGGTACATTATGAAAGGGCTGGTGCAGGCCGGAACCCCAAACTCATCAGGGTTTCCTTCTAGGCTGAAGACACATTGCCAAGGACTCTTGGGGACAGAATCCAAGTTGAAGATCAGAGGGGTAACAGACCCAGAGAAGAAAGTCCTGGTAAAAGCAATGGGGGGAGGGCACTTTATATAAATGAATGAGGGAGGGTCTGCTAACGGGTGTTGGGTCTCCTTCCTGTACATGTCACAGCAGGAGACAAGTAGGGTGGGGGACCAGTGTGTCCTTGTCCCCTGACATCACAGCATAAACCCAAATCTACTGTTCAAGTTGTAAAGACTCAAGAAAGAGTAGTAAGTCATAAAATCGTCACGGGGATGGAGGGACATTAGGGTAACAGAAATGGGACGTCTGGTATACCCGACCAATGCCTTGTAGAGAAGCAGACTCATTTACTTGGGCCTAAATCCATAGGACGGACTAGTATTCTACCTGAAAAGCAAAAGAAATCTGCCCTATGTGCCAACGCAAGGTCCCGATTACCCAAGATGAATCATTTTTAGACCTTCTCCACACAGCACTGTGCTCATCTCTCATTTTCCTACGTTGTACCCGTAAGCAGTTGTCGAGAGGGTAGCTCCCCAGTTAACTGTTTCTACTGTGATAAAAAATTACAGTTTTATGACCCGCTCCTGCCTCCTTAGATCTCTATGAAAAATAGTTTCATGGGCTTGAAACAAGAGAAGAAAACCAGAGAACGTGCTTTCAAAGTAGGGATCGTTTTACTGTGATCGTGGTGGACGTCAATAACTCACGATTTATGGGTCGGATATGCTACCAGGGGCAAGACAAGGGTTGGTTGGGTGAGACGCTCACTTGTCTTGTCTTCAAAAAAAGGCGAGATCGGGACTTTTCATCCCTCCTGCAATGCCCTTGTCCAGGCACCGATTCCTACCTTTACCTGGAGAGATCTTGTCTTTATTTACAGTGTTCTTATTTGCTTATCATGAATTTCTTTTTTAAAAAATTGCATTCACTTTGTTTGGAATCACTGCATTAAATATTTGTTCCAACCACTGGGTTTTGGGGGTTCCCCCTACATTTTCGGCCTCACACAAACGCCTCCCCTTAGTTCCAGGTCTCAGAGTGATGACCCAACCTGCAAGTTTCCTGGCCAGAAAAACCAACCCCGAGTGTCCACCTGTGCTTCCGAGTGGGCAGTCCTGCGTGCTGCTCGGGCCGGGGGGTGTCCGTGGACCCACGACTCCAGCTGCCGTGAGCGTCCATCGGAATTCATTTGACAGGGAACGCTCGATCCTAATCAGATATCTGGATGGCTAAAGTAATGGACAGAGTCCAGCCTAAAAATCGATCCGTCAGATAACTTATGAACCTATTAATTGCTTGTTAGGCAATCTATCATGCTATCCCGGGAACGGCGAGTGACGTAGGCTATTTCTCTAATGAACAAGCCGAGACTCTCAAGATTTCAATTTGCACTTGATCAGGGAGTGAGTTACGAGACCCTCGCTGTCTATTAATGAGCTCCGCGGATCATTACGGCCGAGGAAATATTAGAAACATCCCCTGCTAATTTACTTCACCGTGGAGAAAACAGAGGCCGACGAAGGCTGGGTCTTAACATCCAGCCTGTTTCCTGAAACAGGACGCCCGCGTGGGCAGACCGGCAGCCGCATCTCGCCAACACTCCCCCTGCACGGCGTAGGCAGACGGCGTCCTGCAGCCAACGTTTTGCAGAAGCGAAACCCAGGATTACATTTTCGGAGACAGAAAGCTTGGAGTAAATCCCGGGTCTCCAGGAGTGGTACGAGGGTCTCGTGAGATGACACTAGGTGCATTGGGACGGGTCCGCGTCTTACAAAAACGAGCCGAGAAACCACACGGTGGGCACGTAGGTTAATCGACACCAAAGAGACTTTCTATCTACGTTTGTTTGTCAGATTATCAAATCTGAACGATACCCTTTGATTTCGTAGCTTTCTTCTCCAGAACGTCTGGTTTCACGGTAGAATCTCACCAGGAGGCAGACACATGAGCCTCGTCCCTCTGTAGGAAAGCTCGCTGTAGGTGAGCGACAGGACCCTGGTCCTGCAGGCTGCCCGAGAAGGGAACTGGCAACCGCCGGACCGGGGGCGATGCCCCGTCTTGAGCCCGCCCCTGCAATGCCCCCCTCGGGGGCTGTGGGGGACGCCCCGGGCTCACGTTCACGCTCACCCTCCTGTGGGCTCTGCACGCCCCAGGCTACACCCCAACACAGCTCCTCCCCAGCACGGCCCTTTTTCCAAAGGGCTCCCTGCAAATCAAGACCAGATGTTGCACACTTTTTATCTTAACAAGAGCAGATGCCGATTAACCCGGAATTTGTACTCCTCGAGAATTAGTTTGATTTAGCTCTGTCTCAACAACGAAGCCAAGAAGAAGGAAAAGGAAAAAAAAAAAAAAGGTCTAAAAATTATAGGCAGAGGAAAAGAGGGGAGAAAAAAATTTGGAACACATGGCTGAGCCTTATTTGTAGAGCAGACAGAAACATCCATTAGAATTACGTTGATTTGCCAGACCGTCGGCGATCCTTTGAACGACGTTCGTGATGGCTGGCTGGTGCACGGCGTCTGTTTTCTGCCATTCCCCGGCTCTCGACGTGCGGGGCACTGTCCCGGCCGGTCAGTCCTGCCCGTTGAACTTGGGAAAGGAGCGCCGGACCCAAAGTCTCTGGCATCCGAGGGGAAACTTGAGAACGTGAGCGTATCCAGCTGGAGGAATTGATGAAGCACGTCCAGTGGCTAGAAGAGATACAGACATTCTCGGACAGGAGCTTCGGTCGTTAGAGCTTCTCTGGGAGAATCTGGAACGCAAGGAAACAGAGTCGTGGGATCATCTGTCTTCCCCCACTCTACCCGCCCCAGGAGAACGTGCGCCTCTGGGGAGGAAGGGCAGGCTTGTCAGAGGCAGGCCAATAATTACCGATCATGAGTGGCCTCTACACCTTCGGGCTGGAAATACCCAACGCGGCTTCCCTCGCATCACGTGAGGCCAAGTCGGGGGATTCCGAAGGGCGTGTCCTTGTATTGCTTCCTTCGCACGCTCCCCTGCCTGCTCGCCGCCGCTCCAACCTCAGCCCACGGGGAAGAAGGAGACATTCCACCAGGAGGGTTAAAAAAACAACAAAACCCCAACCATCTTGCAACGAGATTCAGAATCAAGTGTATCTGGGCTCCACACGGTGTTGGTCTTGGCCATGGGAAAGTGGATCTCCACCCCCATGCATGTCTGGGGACCAGGGGGCAGCAAGCCAGGTCCTATTGTGATGCCATTTCTTGCTACGTAGCGAATTTCATTTAAACGCTGAACCTTCGGGTAGGTAATTATAGGCAGGAAGCCAAGCACATATGAATTTTATATTTATGGTCCATACCGAGGTCACCCTTGAAAACTCCAAAAACTGCCTTCAGAAATGCGTTATTTTAATTGCATTTCCCTCTGCCTGTGGTAGGGCATGGCCGGCTCAAAAAATAAAAGGAAAAGAAGAAGAAGAAGAAGAAGAAGAACAGAAACAAACCAGAGCAGAACAGACGTGCTCCAGGACACGTGGAGACTCTGACAGTGTCCCGTGCATGTCCCCCTGCCATGTCCACAGACACAGCATGGCGGGACAGCCAGCCTGGATGAGGAAGGTCGTTTGGCTCCCTTCCGTCTTTTAAAAAACCCCATGTTCAGGCAAGTTCCGTTGAGGCACACTTTGGTGTGGTAACTATGAATCTCCACAGGCATACAGGTATCAGTATCCATATCCATACCTCATGAGGACACTGTCCACTGGACGCTGGATGTGCCTTCCTGACGTCTCTCCTTCCAGCAGGTCTGGTGGGAACTCGCTCCTTCCATTTCCCCTTCCTTCTCGTTTGCTTGTGTCTCCTTAGTTGCTCATGCCCTCTCTCCCACCGCCATTTTGGTCCTTTGAAGGTCAGACAATTAGGTTCTCCTTCTTGGTTCCCCACTCTAGGACAGGGACTAGAACACGCCTTTACCATCAATGGAAACTTGTGGAACTCGTCTTTCTTCTGCCCCCGAGTCCAGGAAAGCTCTACAAATAAAATCTCCATCCTTGGCAGAAACTCAAATGCCAACCATGATGTCCTTGACTTCACATCAGAGCAAGACTGGGACACTCGTGCTTCCAGAGATCTGGGATGCATTTGTTGTCCATGTTGAAACGTGCTCTTCTCCTTCCTCTGCTGGTACTTCTGACCATCTAG